>NC_048896.1:59840188-60080953 GCF_011077185.1 Oxyura jamaicensis
GTCTATTCTCCCACGTGCCTGGTGACAGGACAAGGGGGAATGGGCTGAAGTTGCACCAGGGGAGGTTTAGGTTGGATATTATAGAAGAACTTCTTTACTGAAAGGGTTGTTAGGCATTGGAATTGGCTGCCCAGAGAAATGGTTTAGTCATCATCCTTAGAGGTCCTTAAAAGGTGTTTAGATGTAGAGCTTAGTGGTATGGTTAAGTGGAGAAATTTAGTGTTAGGTCAGAGGTTGGACTAGGTGATCTTGGAGGTCTCTTTCCACCTAGATGATTCTGTGATTCAAATCTGACAAATTAGTAAACTGCTCTAAATTTTTTGTTCAGTTTTAGAACTTCAGTTTAAAACTTCAAAACACAACAAGGGTACATCCTGCAAAACTGCCAGAGAGAGAACAGCATTTAAAAAAAAAAAAAAAAAAAAAAGTTTAACAACATGACTGAAATTAGCTTTTGGAAATCTCTTTTTCACAAGGTATAACCAAGGTCAAGTGGTTAAAAGGATTAAAAATAATAAGGGAAATGCACATAAATAATGAAGGAATCCAGAATTACAACAGCAACTTAATTCATAAGTGTTTATTTCATAACTACAAGGGATTCTCCGTCTTCTAAAAGAATGTTGTGTTGGCCACTGTCTGAAAGAGACCTTTTAAGACATATTATTATTTTCACATGAACACGAAAATAATACCATTTCTCCCATTCACATGCTGAAGCAATGGCACCATTAAAAAAAAAAAAAATACTTCTGAGTACATATTGCTGTGTGCTGCAGTACAAGAAAAACCACAATGACAATGATAATATGAATTAGCAAGGTTTCCCCAAAAATTCTTATGTAGAGATCCCTGATCTCTGTTATGCATGATAGAGTAAACAAACCAAAGGATCCCTATCTGGCTTTCAGACCTGTCAATAGCACTAATTTAACAGTCTATTAAGGCTCTATAGATGTATATGGAAGGAAGACAGCAAGGATTTTGCCATTGCTGCTCCAGAACATCATACTAATAGACAAGGAACTAAACATGACAACTAAACATGACAACTAAACATGACATCATAGTAATAGACAAGGAACTAAACATGAATCCTCTCTGTACACTCATCTTTGATTGTACATATGGGTATGAGGATGTAAGACTAAGTGAAAATTCTTTCTTACTTTTGATAAGCAATTACTGTGAAATGTTTGAAAAGATACATGCCAAGTAGAACAACTTTGAAAAAAAATAAGTAAATTTATTTTATAAACATCTCTGTTCCATAAATACTTGAGATAGATTAAAAGCCTTGGAAAGTATGATGTCACCTCAAAAGGCACCAAAGCTGGACCTTCATTTAATTTAAAGTTCAGTAGCACCTTGCTATCAGATATAACTTTCTATCCAATGTAAGAGTTTATGTATTTGATGTTAACTTTTTTTAAAAAAAATATTTCAAGTACATTAGGCATCCAAGATACAAACACTTAGTACTGATCTTTAGACTTCTAAATTGTTCCAGAAACTGAAAACAGAAGAGGATGATCCAGTAGTTGTGCAACTACTGAAGAACAGCCAGATTTCATCCTCTGCAGACCTACAAAGCTATGAACTTTTTATGTACTGTTGACAATTGACATTGTTACAGCACCTGGATCACAAGCTGTGGTGGTTTTACTCAGGTTGGCAGCCGAGTTCCACCACAATCACTCTCTCGCTCCCCCTCCTCAAAGGGAAAAGGGGGGGGGGGAGGGGTGAATACTATGGAAAGGGTTCAAGGGTTGAGATAAGGACAGGGAGATAGCTCAACAATTACTGTGACAGGCAAAACAAACTCAGCATAGGGAGATTAACAAAATTTATTACCTATTGCTACTAAGCCAGAGAAGTGAGAACTCCTCCCTCTGAGCAGCACAGGGAAATGGGGGCTGCGGTCAGTCCCTAGCACTTGATCTCTGCTGATCCTTCATGGTCGCTCTCTGCCCCTGCTCCACACGGGGTCCCTCCCATGGGATGCCGTCCTTCCTGAACTGATCCTGCAGGGGCTTCCCACAGGCAGCAGATCTTCAAGAACTGCTCCCACAGAGGTCTGTACCACGGGGTTGATCCCCCAGGAGCAAACTGCTCCAGCATGGGTCCCCCACGGGCAGCAGCTCCCCCCAGACTCCCTGGTCCTGCATGGGCTCCTCTCCACAGCATGCAGCTCCGGCCCAGGCCCTGCTCCTGTGGGGGCTCTCCATGGGCTGCAGCCTCCTCCAGGCCACATCCACCTACTCCACCAGGGGCTCATCCATGGGCTGCAGCATGGAGATCTGCTCCGTGTGGGACCCCTGGGCTGCAGGGGGACAGCCTGCTCCACCAGGGTCCACCTGCTTCCCAGGCTGCAGGGAGAGGCTCTGTGCGTGGAGCACCTCCTGCCCTCCTGCTGGACCTTGGGGTCTGCAGGGCTGGTTCTTACTCTCCCAGCTGCTGTTGCTCAGCAGGTGTTTTTTTTTTTTTTTTTTTTTTTTTTCTTTTTTCTTTTTTCTTTTTTCTTTTTTCTTTTTTCCCCCTTTCTTCAATCTGCTCACACAGAAGCGGAAACAATGTCGCTTATTGGCTCGGCTCTGTCTGGCAGTGGATCCCTTTGGAGCCAAGTGAAACTGGCCCTTATCTAACATGGGTCAGCTCCTATCTTCTTCTCACAGAAGCCACCAGTGCAGCCCCCTGCTACCAAAACCTTGCCATGTAAACTAACTAGACCAGCTTACAACCAGACTGCTGTTGAGGCTTAGATTTGATTTTAGTTCCCAGAACTCTAAGTAGGAAAGATATATTCTCCCATCCGAGAGGATCAGCCTGATGCAGCACATGAGAACAACAATAACAGAAACACATTTGGTAACTGTTCTGGACCTTGTAACCTTTACTCAGCTTTGGATGTGGTTCTGTCCTGTCTAGCCAAAACATTTTTCAGGATCAGGATAGTAAGGTGATCAAGGCAGTAGTGCTAACATCTCAGAAACCCAAACTGCAGCAGAATGGCCAGTTCATGTTCGCTCAAGGATCATCAGGCAATTTCCCCTTGACTAGGCTTTAAATTCTGCAGACCTTTCCAATAGTTCCAAGTAGCAGGCTAGGCTGGATTTGGCAATAACTGATAGAACAGTATGACCTTTATATCAGTTAATCATCTGCTTTCAAAATGTATGTTTTGCATTGATTGCTAGAGTTAAGAGTTTCCAAATTAGGTATCTAAAACTAGGCTCTGAAGGTTGAGATTTTCAAAAGCATCTAAGAAACTTAAAGGCACAAGGCTGTTTTAGGTATCTAAATAAAATGTACTAAGAAAACCTAGATCACGACTCTCCACAAAATGCATTCCAATAGAAAAATGGAACACACTAAGGTAAATTACAATAGGGCAGAGGATTGTATTGTTTATAAAGAGTTTTATTCAAGCTATTTACTCATGAAATTAAAATTTATCTAACATCTACTATAGGTTAGTTTTGGAATGTGCTGAAGCTGTTTTTGGAAAACTGCAGAAAAATGCGCCTTGGAAGGCATAATTCAGAGCATTCCTTTTCCAGTTTGAAGTCTAATTTTGTTTTTAGTTTAAGTATCTTAAAGAATACAATGTAAGATAGTTGAGATTAATAAGACATTAATAGTATGTAAATTTATTTCAAAGCACATACAGTTCTTGCATGCCCTAATAAAATAGTTAAATAGCAAACTAGAATAACATGACTTACAATTGCTGTTTGTCTAATTGGCTACATACAGAACGGAAGTACTTCAGGGGAGAAAAAGGCAAATATAAAGTACCTATTAATCTAGCATCAATTAAAGACAAGTTCCCCTATAGTGCATTATTTATTAGCATATTGATTAGCCAAGTTTGTAGGTATATCAACTGTTCAGTTTCGAAGCACTTCCACTATGGGATGCTTCCTGGCTAATATATGACATCATTGAAAAGATTTTTCTCATCACATTATAAAGATAGTTGTAAGTTATTGCAGTATATATTCTTGGTCATTATATTCTTTCAGGTCCATCACTCTCCTTACTGCATTTAATTATTATCTATCATAAATCATCTTACAAAGCTGAGGGTAGAGGGGAACAGTTTGAGAACGTTTCACATTCTTAAAACCACATTTTACTATACGTTCATAAAGTGAAAAAAAATCAGATAAATTAGCTTAGGAGGCCATCTATTGTGTTTCATGGATATAACTGATTCTTCGGGGACTTACAGATCCAAAAATTAAAACAATAACTAGATGGATGGAATAAATATAGAGGCACTTTAAATTCAGTTAAGTTCAGGAATTTGGACTGACAGGACAATTTTTCCTGTAATTTGTTTTATTTGGAAAAAAAAAAAAGAAATAGTCCTTACTAGCACTTTTGGGAAGACACTAAGCACAAAAGCCCATAAAAGTATGGTTTACGTGGGCTTTTCTTAAAAACACAAAAAATAATTTAAAAAAGTGTTCCTCTAAACATGTTTTACTAAGAAAGGTGGGGTTATATTCTAAAAAGAACAACTTTTCTCAGGCTGTATGATAACGTAAAACTACCATTCATCTTTCCTTAGCAGAAATCCATCACTACCCATAGAACACAGTTAACTATTAAAAGCTGAAATTAATTCAACCCACAAATTCTGCACAGAGCTCCAAAGTAAATAAAAGTTACAGAAAATGACAGAAGGCAACATGAACTACCATCTACACTGATCAGTTCAGGACTTTCTGCCCAATAGTATACAGCCTCCTCAGCAATGAACTGACGTAACCTCGTCACCAAGACCCAGCCCCAAAGCTGAATGAACTAAGATTCCAACATTTCATCTAGCTCTCAAGAACATTACAGAACAGGCCACCCTCATGTGTACATGAAACAAAAACAATGACTCTGATGTGACCCTCAAAGACTCAGATTCAAAAGCAAACAACAAATCCCATGCCTACTGAAGAACAATGTTCCCACAAACAAAAAAATAAATTCTACTGAATCAACATATGATGATTCTGTATTAGACTGACACCTTAATGTCCTAGCTGCATTGTTTACCCTAATTTCTAAGAATCCATTGCACTTGATGAAATGAGCAGACATTCAAATGTAGATGGCCAAAAAGAAAATCAAGGGAAATATACAAAATAATAATAATAATAATAAATCGAGAGACTCAGGTGCATGTTTAGCTTTCATTGGATCACATTTTTCAACCTCAAACTATGGAAATCAGGAATTATTTTGTTAATGAGTGTCCACTGTAAGAGCACAGAGGTTATGATACACCTCAGTTAATTTTAATCACCTAGGAGCAGCAAGCAACTGAAGTTAGAGTTGTCCTCCTTGTAATTAGCAAAGAGAAAGAGACCCCCTAGAGAAGATGTCATCTCTCCTTGCTTTCAGTTAGTAGCTTAGCAGAAGAAAAGTCAAATTCTGGATGTGTTTCCAAGTAATTCCAGGACTTACAAATATTACTTGGCTTGCTATGGAGAATAACAAGGAACTAGTACAAAATGTGGGCCCAATATCAGCTGCTACTGAGTAAACCCACCTTCATCCTTCAATACCTGCAGATACAATCTGATACAATACACCTACAAGACAGAAGATGTGTCTTGTGTGACAGCTGTTCATAGTTGAGGTAATTCATCAGGAAGTTGAGCTCCTTTTGGAAGAGGTCCTTCCAAAAACATATTGATGGGAAACTGTATTTTCCTTGCTAGATCTCATTTCTGAAGAACTACAAGGAATAACATTTCCTGGTAATTTTTAACATCTTCAGGCAATCAAGTGGGCTGATCAGAAACATTATGAATATCTGTTCCAAGTGTAAGATGCATCTTATTGATATCTCTAGCACACACTGCTAAAACTAAAACAACCATGCAACCAGAACAACAAAATCCCACTTGCTAAAATAACGTTGTGCACTTGCTCCCCTGGGATGAAAGAAAAGAAACAAGAGTTGACCATACAAATTGATGCACAAATGAGAGATACTCTGAAACAATACGGACAAGTGAAATTAAAAAAAAATATAAAAAAAAAAACAACCAACCAACCAAAAAAAAAAATCTTCCTATTGCTTTAATCCCTCTCTTGCAGTATCTCTCAGACATATCATTCTTCCCCCTCAGAAATATAAATTATATTAATGGATAAACTATCTTGTATGAGCCTGCTACAGTAAAAATATAAAACATGATACGGGCACTGGCTCTAGAGCTTCCTACAGTTATTGCACAATATATTTGAATACTTTAATGTGAAAAAAAATAATATGTTAATAAATAATTTTAACCAAGGAAGAAAGCATGTAATCTGCTAAACTACAGAAATGGAGAAAGGATAATCTAATTCTTCCCCTGCCCAAAACAAAACAAACAAACAAAAACTAAACACATTAATAAAAACAAAACCAGCCTCAGACAGAAATCAGAGATTATAATATGATGGAAATTAGTGCATAGTGAACTAAACCAGAAGGTAGAACAGTGTTTTGAGAAGCAGATCTTTTCCAAGCACAAATGTGCTACTCTATACCCCCAAAGCAATGAAAACTGAGAATGGAAGAACTTGTTTGCTAGCTGCTAGCTGTGCTTCCCCTGATCCGATTGCCTTCTTGTCTAACACAGTCTGCATCTCAGCAGAGAGCTTCTAGCTGCTGCCAACCTCAAGTGCCCTTCAAGAATTTCTTTTCTTTCCATCCAAGAATTCTGTCTCACATGTTTGTTCTCATGGCAAGAGGTGACTCTGAAAAGCTTAAGCCCAGAAATGGTACTATAAAAAGCTTTGTGGTTTTGTTCCCGTCCCTCATTGCCCTGCTCCTCCCCTCATCTTCCCACCCCATTGCCAAAGTCAGCGTTCAGCTAGCATAAACACCAATAGTTTATTGGTGGATGACTGAATAACAGAACTTCAAATTAATTTATTCTTCAACAAAGCTGTGTGCTCAGGTGGCCAAGAAGGCCAATGGCATCCTGGCTTGTATCAGAAATAGTGTGATCAGCAGGCTAGGGAGGTGATCGTCCCCCTGTACTCGGCTCTGGTGAGGCCGCACCTCGAGTACTGTGTTCAGTTTTGGCCCCTCGCTACAAGAAGGACATCGAGGTGCTTGAGCGGGTCCAAAGAAGGGCGACGAAGCCGGTGAGGGGCCTGGAGAACAAGTCCTACGAGGAGTGGCTGAAGGAGCTGGGCTTATTCAGCCTGGAGAAGAGGAGGCTCAGGGGCGACCTTATCGCTCTCTACAGATACCTTAAAGGAGGCTGTAGAGAGGTGGGGGTTGGCCTGTTCTCCCACGTGCCTGGTGACAGGACGAGGGGGAATGGGCTAAAGTTGCGCCAGGGGAGTTTTAGGTTAGATGTTAGGAAGAGCTTCTTTACTGAAAGGGTTGTGAGGCATTGGAACAGGCTGCCCAGGGAGGTGGTGGAGTCACCATCCCTGGAAGTCTTCAAAAGACGTTTAGATGTAGAGCTTAGGGATATGGTTTAGTGGGGACTGTTAGTGTTAGGTTAGAGGTTGGACTCGATGATCTTGAGGTCTCTTCCAACCTGGAAATTCTGTGATTCTGTGAAAACCACATAAGATCAGATCATACTATCAGACCTTTACTTCTAGGACTAAACAGGCAAACAATAGAGTAATATCAGCACTTTCTTGGAGTAGGTTTTAGAAAAACCTGTCCTTTTAAATATGGTGTCATTCACACAATAACCTTATGGCTTTACAACATCGAATACTCATTGAGCTTTATTTTTAGATTTGCTTGGCTTGTATTCTGTTACCCTCACAAAGTGCTATTCTTGACATAGGGAAAAAAAAAAAAAAAAAAGGATAATTAAAATTCTTAGCTCAAATTAATGTACTATGATTGAAAAATATATCCATGTATATACTAAATGCATTTTTCCTTTCAAACCTTTTGTTGTTGTTGTTCTAGTATATATTTAGTCATAAAATATAGTCTTAACTTTTATTTCATCCCCAGATTCTTCCTTTCTATTTTAAAGCAAAAATAGGGGAAGAACTTGAAAAAAATGCAGCAGAAAAACATTTACTCATAACAACTTTCTGCCGAAGTAATTTACATTAACACTGAATCGTTAAGTACTTGACAGTACTCTCTCGAAGAGCTATGCTGCCATCTATTGGCAATGGAAATACGCTATCAATGTTATTTGTGAGCTTGGGAAAGCTAATGCTCCATTAAAAACAACTTTCCTGCATTTATAGACCATTCATGAACACAACTCTTCTTTCCCTTCCCTTTGCTGCTAAGTACATAATGGCTAAGTAATTTGTATGGAATCAGTTGTACAATGTATGAACGCTGACAGTTTCACAACATTTAACACTTGCATGAAGATGACTCAACTTCTGTATGTTTATATACATACAGTCAAACTATAGTTTTTCTTATAGATTTGATCACGTCAACATACATTCAGCACTGATCACAGTAATCAGCCAAATACATGCACCTGATACTAAGCGTTTCATGAAAAAAAAAAAAAAAAAAAAAAAAAAGGCAACATTGTAAGCCCTCTCAATGGTTCATTAGTGCTCACCAAGAAAACGCTGTAACTGAGGATCTCCAAACTAATTCACCCTTCCATGATACTATGAAGTATTTGAACAATCATCACCATGTGAACTGCAGTAAATTCCTGACACTGGCTGCCATATACTTCATGCTAAAAAAGATTATCTGCTGCAGTAAAAGATATTTTAAATGAGTAATTGTTTCAAAAAAAGGAACTCAAGAGTGTTATTATTATTATTATTATTTTCATTTCTTATATAGCAGACCCTGTTTACTGTGTGCCTTCTTTTTGGTGTTTTTGTTGCTGTTTGTTTGGATTCTTTTGTTGTTTGTGGTGCTTGGTGTTTTTTTTTTCTATTTTTTGAATCACCACAACACATACACTTTCAGGGAACAAGAACAGCAGCTGGCAGCAGAGATCCCAGAACACTTAGACATTATGGAAACTACATGCTCAAAATACTGATTTTTTTCTATCACCAATAGGTTCTTAAAATCTTATTTTAGGAGACAAAATAAAAATCATCTGTTATCTCTGAGAAACCAAAAAGCCTGATTCTTATAGTCACCTTTGCTAAAGATGACATTTGGAAAATATTTTCAACATAAAAGTATTTTTTCTTTAATAATATATGTTGTTGGGATGTGACCAAGAACATTATACATCATTCAGAATAATTACACACTAAATACTCAAATTTAAAAATGTATTATTCTACTTGAGTTAGACTTCCATTTAGAAAAAGATTTGAATCTTAATTATGTTTTCTCTGTGACATACGCAGCAAGAAGTTACTCCTTGATACAGTGGAGGGTCTAATAATTTTCAGCTAGTGGCAATCCTCCTCCACTAGAACTCACAGCCGCTGAAGTGCAGCACACTTTCTCTTGTAGTGTGTTCTGATGCCAGTGCATCCATGAAGGCCACCATTAGCCTAAGCAGGAAACAGTGAAACTTGTTACTTGAAGTTATTAGTGTGTGGTGGGGATGGACTCCACTGGCCCTGCACTGACAAACAAACCTGGCTGCATCTACTCTTCTCTGTGGCTCAGCTGGCATCTACTCTATTCTCCCTCCCATACACCAATTCTAAAGTGTATAGGTGTATTTTTGTCAAAATCTCACTATTTCACACAGGTGCTGATTGCAACTTATTTCAAGCCTGTGTGTAAAGGCTAAATTCCTTGAACTTAAATCCATCCAAACCAAAGACATTCCATGCTATGAAAGCCTGAACTGTCAGTGCAGCTGAACAAGGGGTGCTGGGGAAACCTGGAAGAAGGGAAGGGGGTGAAGCCTGCTCCAAAATAACAAACACAGTAGAAAATGCATTCCAGGATCCCCCTATAAGATTATGTGTATTTGTTTGTATTCTCATTACAACTGTTAGCCAATGTCATATGTAGGCATACCAAGTATTTCACTGATTGAGACCCATTCAGCTACTTTGTGCCCAGCTGATTTTAATAATATCATGCAAGTTTGGATATAATCACTTAAATGAAAAGGAACATACAATCACACACACAAAATGTAAGACTGTTTAATGAGATTTTGGTAAAATAAGGTATTTTATCAACCTAGGGGCAAGCGTTCTTTAAAACCATTTTTCACCCTTTGAATGTGCACACTGCAATTTATTATTACAAAGCAAGATAGTGGAATCTTATTTGGTACACTTCATTGTATTTTATATTAAAATTCAGGAATTCTAAGCCTTTTTAATGCATAGAAATGTGAAAGAATTTACATCTTCTACTTTAGTAATCAGCCATGTTATTGTCTGTTACCCTTAGCTGAACCTAATGTCAGAAGTAATACCCTTATCAGTGAATCATAGGGGACCAAACCAGCATCTTTTACTCATGCAAAACTCCCATTGATTCCTATGTCTAGAAATTACTGCACACGTAATATGCAAAATTAAATTGTGATCTAAGATTTCTGCAAAAATTAAGCCCAAGAAGCATACTTTTTAAAAATACACGATTACAATCTTACTATTTTTAAATATATTTAGGATATCAAAATCCTTTGTTATCAACATTAAGGGGATCTTTTATTGAACCAGATTGGTCTCTGTTTTCATTCTAACTTTTTAATTCCATTTAAGTACTTTCTTCAATGAGCTTTCTATTCTGAGACTCTTCTTTTATAAAACACTAATTGATACCACAAGGCTATTTGGCACAGGATAACATCATTTCTTCAGGGAAATTCACCTTAAAAGTGAATAAGAAATGCAGATCAGAACTGAGGGATATCAGTATAGCAGTGCCTGCAAAATATAAACTGTGTCTTTCTATATTATAGGTCATTCTAGAAAGTAGTATCAATATATATAAAAATAAAAATTTTGCCTGCAATAACAAAATATTAAGAAAATAAAATAAAACAAATGCTGGCAACAGACACAACAAAGAGGTACAAAACACACAAATTGCCAAAGTAAACAGAAATTATAAGGCCAAAACACAGGTCCCATTTCACAGAAGATGAAATGTTGGTCACTGTTAGTGATATCAGCATGCTTTTTTTTTTTTTTTTTTTTTTTTTTTTTTTTTAGGGAGGTCAAATGTTGTTTTATTTCAAAAAAAACTTTTAAGAGAACAGATCAAATTGACATATTTTCAAAGCAATATATGTGGAGGATTAAGGGAGGCCATGGAGCTTTGAAAATGTTCCTAACTCACAGATTCTATTTCTGATCCACTATTTTATTTTCTTCTTTCCCCTGAGCCTTTCTTCTCCCAGTCACACCAACTCCTTCTTTATTTGGATTCTCTTCCTTTATATTTTGTCCCCACCACCACCAATTTGGAGTTACTTGTCTCCCTCTTGCCTCTTTTTCATTTCTGTTTAATCTACCTATTGGCTGCCATGCTGTACTTCCCAAATTATCTGTGTTATTCAGCATTTGAAAGCATTTCCAGATTAACGTTTCAAACAGGAGTGCCCAGCTGCTGGAGGCAAAAGGAAATCCCTCTGAGAAGGTCAAATAGTTCAAAATTAGTTTATTTCTAGTGACTTCCACATACTCTGCTTCAGCTTACTGTCACATTGCAAGGAGCTGGTGTATGCTCTGAGCGCCATTACGATAATGGAACACAACAGATTTTTTTGTTCCCCAATGTGGTGAAAAGACTACATCTCAATGCTATTTTGACAACTCTTTAAAGCAAGCATCATAAATTCCTACCAGTAGTAATCTTTCAGCTTTGTTGGCTGTCTCATTAGGACTAGGACTTTCAGACCCCTCACCCCCCCACACCTTTTTTTTCCCCATAATCTATGTATTTTATGTGTATGTTGATTCAAATTGCTTATTTTTTTCCAAGTTATTGTCTAGGGTTAGTTATCACTCTTAGCTGCCAAATATGAAGAAATCATCAGAAGCAGGATCCTAATACTACTTCATAAATATACATGTATTAGTCCTGAAGGTCACATCTAAACAACATGACAGGATGCAAGGCATCCATGGTCCCTCAGTCCAGGAAGATGCTTTCTCTTCCTTAGGAGAGTTGCTGACTCCCTCTGAACTTCAAAAATTTAAATTTATTTCCAGCAGAAACCAACTAAAAGGATGAGTGAGCAGGACGAGGGCGGATTTCTATCAAGCACTGACCTATATTTTCAAAAGACTAATTCAAACTAGTTTCCGTGGAAAACTGAGGCTTTACACAAACCTTCGGTGAACTACCATACAAACACTGCAGCAGGTTAACTATCCATAAATAAGTAGGTAAACAGTCATTTATACCTTCAAGCTTTAATGGGAGTTTTAACTCAAATGATTCATAGCATGTTTTCTACCATCAGCTAGGCTACCCAGCAAGGTTACTAACGGCATTTTTCCACTTCCTGTATTAGGCAAAATATATTATGATTAAACTACACAATTGATTTATTATTTTAATAACATTTTACCTCAAAATCAGGGTTCTTAATCCACTTTCCCTCTCACCCTCCACCCAAAAAGAATGGATGGGCTATTGCATTTCACAAGGCCTTCACTGGGTTTAAACACACTGGCCACCAAGGGCTTTTTAAAACCTTGGTGAGTGGGAATGGAGGATTATCTGCCATTCTGTTATTAAGTTCCCATGCTTCTTCTGCGAGTCTTTAAATTTAACATGCCAATGCTTTTCATTTCAAACTATGGACCACATGCCACAGCAGTGCTTTGTCAGTATCACATTTTAACTGGTGAGAACAATCTCTAGGCTGCTCAATTCTTTACCTTTCCCCAGAGAGGCTATCACTAAAAAAAGGTACAATTTGTATTTCAGTCTGAGCATGCCGACTGACAGTTTCAGTTTCTTCTTCTTTCTCAAGTGAAAGCAAGTCCAACTACTAATTAGCTTTCATTGAAAAGATGAACTTCCACCGGATCTGTAAGGGCAGAGGAACTACATCCCCCCAGACCTTCCTTTTTCTCTCCATACTCCTCTCAATGTACTAGGAATAGATAAAGGTATATATAGTAGTTTGATACAGCAACACTTTTAATACACTCTACAGTTGGCATGGAACTGGATGAAGAATGCAGGACAACTTCTGGGAATGCCACCAATGTGATATCTCTTTCAATTAAGATTCAGCAATGGTTCCATTTAGAATAGCAAACAACCAAATTGATATGCTTTATCCCATCTATAGACAGGGCAAACATAGCATCAAAACCTATGTTTTGCTGACTTTAGGCCTTCCGCCTTTTTTAGAGCAATTGATTTTTTTTTATTTTTTTTTTCCCTTGAAATTTGTTCTTCCTTTCTTGCATTCCTCTGCCTTAAGATGATGCTATGTTGTGTCGCCAGAGTGATGACATGTAATACCACTCACCTTAGCAGAGTACCTCTGGTAACATATATTGTTTAAATACACAAGCAGGCTAGTAAGGAAGCAGGTTCTATAAAATACTAACTTCAAGTTTCCTTATAAGATGGACTGCAATTTTCAAATCACATTTTAATTTTTTATCTGTGTTGAACAGTGTATATTTTTGCAGTCATCCCACATCAGACAGATAGAGAGTGACAAGCAAACAGGTTAGGCAGCATTAGATTAACATTGTGTAAATAATTCATTCTTAAAATTGGTGCTTGATCAACTCAACGGCTTCATTTGATCTTCTCAGGGAACTGAACAAAACAGAAAAGTAGTTTCAACATTAAGTTGACTTAAACATTTTTGAAGTTGTAATCTTTTCAAAGAAAACTTCTTTCAGAGAAAAAAAAACAATGCCATGAATCATCACAAATACTTCAGAATATTTATACTTTCAGGAGAGGAAAAAGAATCATGTTGCATGTGAACCTGAAAAACAAATACTCATTTAACTCAAAAGTTTTGTTTTAGTGAATTATTCAAAAAACTAAGTTACTCAGTTCCAACTGAAAAGTTCACAAATCAGTAGCAGTTCACAAATGCATAAGCTAAAACTTAAGAGCTGAGAGGACATGGGATATGAAGAATTGCAAAATCTTAACTACTGCACAAGATCAGGAGCTATTTCTGTAACATTGGTTATGATTTTTTTCAACCTGTTTTATTTATGTATTTAATTCATAACAACTGAGATTATAGCAGTATATTTGACTGCAGATCAAATATCCAGAGTTCATCCAATACATCTCCACAAATAGGAATAGTATTTGCATACCACAAAAACTATTATTACCTATTGATATAACCATATGAAAAATATTACATTATTTAAATAACAATATTTATAAATTAGTTCTGAAGCTCATTTCATTCACAAAAATATTTTCCAAAATACACTTACAGAATCTTCTTACCACGAAGGCATATAAATAAATATATTACTATAAAATTAACCATAATAACTTTCTTTAAATACTCTGTTTTATAGCACATGTGGTAAAGCAGACTTTCTAAACCAAGCACAGTTTATTACAGTACAAAACATCTGGTTAGAAATAATGCAGGCCATACTCTAGCAAGGCTTATGTATAAACAAAGGAGTAGAAAAGTAATTTTATCTCTGAATAAAATATTACTGGGATAAACGCTGATATATTGTATCCCCTTCTGATGTTCACTTTTTGAAAATAAACTGAAAAATTATGGTATTAAAAGAAAAAATAAATAAAAAAGAAGAAACCTTAAGAATTATTCAATGATTGGACAAAACAGCTCACAGTGAGAGAGTGAAATAACTCAATCTGTTTATCTTATCAAAAAGAAGACTAAGTAGTTACTCTATTCCAGTATGTAAGTACATTCACAGGGAGAACGTAGTGGGTGCTAAAGTGCTCTTCAAATCTTGCAGAGAAAGGCCAAGCATTAAGAAAGGGCTTGACATTAAATCCAGACAAATTCAAATTAAGAATAAGTCATAAATATTTAACAGTGATGGTGATTAACCACTGGTACTACTGAAACCATTTTCCTTCTCTCAGTAGTTTCAGGTTAAACCTGGGTGCCTTTTTGAAAATATGCTTTAAATAGACAAGTCACTGGTCTCCAAGTGAGGCTATGCAGGGGAAGTTGCACAGGCTACAGAACAAGGGGAGACAAACTATACTTTCTTGCCTTATGTTCTATAAACCATACCGGCCTTTATCCTAAGAGCTCCCTATAGGTAATAATTTAGACTTCTCAACAGCTACTTTTGTGAATGTATTAATAAAGTAAGAAGCAGTTTTCTTCCAGGGAACTCTCTGCTGAGAGAAATAAACATATTCCCATTTCCCATTTCTGCCAGAGGACTCTATGAAAGCCTTTCTGCACTAGCCAGCAAATACAGGGACAGCTGCTTTCTCCACAGCCTAACCACATTCTTTCAAACAAAATATAAAATAGACATTATCTGTACAACAAGCCAGGTCAAAAGCTTATGCCAGCACAAGAGTGAGCTCACCTTTATGACATTCATTTGAATTTACAGGGGGATAAACAAAAAACAACAACAACAACAACAAAAAAAAAAAAACAAACAACAAAAAAGGAACATAATTCTCCCTCAGAACAATTTAAGATCTTCTTGAAATACACATTTCTACATTTTGTAATTAAAAATGGTTTTAAAATACATTTTCAAAGAGATATCGATGATATCAAGAACTAGAGCATTAAACACAGAGCAGACTTTTACCAGTGTCAATCTTTTTTTTTTTTTAAAAAAAAAAAAAAAAAAAAACTTTAAAGGGGACCGATCTGAGCAAAGCAGACTCATATGTGATTACTTCATTCCTTCTCATTCCACATGACCTATCAAGCCACAAGAGAAGCAACTAAAAGAGTCACATGTGGTTGTGCACTTGTTCATAAAGCTACTTGGTCACCATTATTGCATAAAGGCAGTAGAGCCTCTTTTAAAAGATTTACAAGAATGCCAGTGAAGTGAGAGTAGCCATGTATTATGGCCAAAATCTTTTAAAACTGAACTTCTACAAGGGTTTCAGCCATCATTAGATTTAACATAGTCTAAATATAAACAAACAAAACCAAAATGAGTCACCTTATTGCCAATACCTGAAGGCAACTAACTCTTTCAGCAAAACATGAACTGCCAGGATTCCCCTTTCTTTTTTAAATGAAAAGATTACAACATGGGAACTTTCCATTCCTGATCAACTGCTTTCTCTGTTGGATAAAAGGTTGAGAAAGGAGGCTAGAAAACAACCTGTGTTTGTATTTCCTGGCATTCTCCAAAACTAATACATATATTACTTAAGGCTGTAGTGGTGGGTCCCATGTCATTAGAAAAATAAGCATTTGAAGGTGTACCTAAAACAAATTCAGACTGTCACACCTCTCCAGTAGTACATGCTCATTTTGATTACGATAGTTCACCATGTATGACAAATCTGTTTACTTACATCTCCAGTTAATACCTTGGGACAAGAAATGACAGGAAGGTTTGTAAGGCTCAGACCTGTCATTTACTGTCAGCTGGGCTAGCTATTTGGTACCTCATACCTGCTTCCACATTGAGCAGTGGGTTTGTGCTACTAAGCTTCAAGGTCACGGATCAAGAATTGTCCAGATTAGATTCCTTCCTGTAGCATATTTTGACTCCCCTCTGACCTATATACTTAGGTTTTCTTCTCACAAAAGGCTAAGCATACAGGCTGGGGTCTTGTCCTAAGGCTGCAATCAGACAGCAGCTGGAGTCTAACTTGCTTGTCCAAAATTTTTCTGAGCCTAGCATTCCAGATTCAGCTTTATAAAATAGGCATGTTGCTGTGGGTTGGCCCCAGCCCATAGCTAAGCACCACACTCATTTTTCCCCTCAGCAGGACAGAGGAGAGAATAGGAAGAGCAAAAGCAACAAAACTCACGGGCTGAGATAAACACTTTAAGTGAAGAAAAGAGGAAGAAAAAGAAAAATAGTGATGCAAAGATAATCATTCACAACCTCCCACCATCATACCAATGCCCTGTGGCAGTCTCTGAGCAATGGTTAGCTCTCCCAGGGAAAAAAAAAAAAAAAAAAAAAAAAAAAAAACAAAAACCACTCCCCCAGTTTTTATTGCTGAGCATGACCTTACACAGCATACAATATCCCTTAGGTTGACCTGGGCCAGCTGCCTAGGGTTACATCCCCTCCCAACTTCTTGCCTACCCCCAGACTACATGCTGAGGGAGCTGGGCAGAACGAGAAAAAAGCTTGATGCTGTGCAAGTACTGCTCAGCAGCAGCCAAAACACTGGTGTGTTATCAACATGCTTTCAGTCACAAAGCTGAAACACACCATAAGGGCTGCTATGAAGAAAATGAACTCCATCTCAGCCAGACCCAGAGCACATAGGTACATTTAGTCTTCAGCAGATAAGAGCTGGAATGACCACCTCAGCTCTTAGGGTCTCACCATGAGACTCAACTGAAAACAAGAAATAGGCCAGAACAATAATAAAAGTTACAAAATAAAAATAACAACAGGAGTTATTTATATATCCAGGAGAAAATATTTATCTTGACCTTCCCAGTGGCAAATCACTCACGACTCTTGCTCTGCAATAGCTTTGAGATGAAAGAAGGTGTGGAAGGGAAGATGAAAGTAACTGAAATTCCACACGTTTTTCATCACTGTCATTTCTACCCACAGTCACTCTATCAGCAACCCCTTGTTCTCTCTCATACAAAACAGACTGCTAAAGTTTACTTTCCTTCAAACTCTTTCATGGCCACGTATGGCAGGTTATGACATAAAACTGCATGGAGAAAACATATTGTTCATCATATCTGGAACCATTAGCACTATTCTACCATACATAAGAATAAAGAGTCTCTAGAGGACAGGAACTCCCTTCTTGTCCATGGTATTTCTCTCTTGCAGATGAAGGAAAGGCTTTGCTTCCTCTGGCTGACAATCATGTTCCTTTTTCACAAGAATTAAAATTCACTTCAAAGTCTGAATAAGGATTACTGACCCTTCTACATTGATAAAAATAACAAAATGTCAGTCAGACACCAGTTTATTCACACAGGTACAGTATTTTTTTTTTTTTTCCTAACCACACTGCATAGTTTTATTCTTTAAGCTAATCAGAATTCAAACAGAACAGAAATCAAATGTCACCCTGCTACACTAACATCCATCAACCACAATGATTACATCTACATCAATCATTTGATATAATAGGCGTAAAGTCATTATAATAGAACGTTGTCAAAAGATCTGGAATTGGTCTACTATTTTGTATTCCATCATACAGTAACTACAAGATGATTTCAAAGGCAGCAGTGCCTCCTTTGAAACTAAGGCAGCTTGCTTCAGCATTTTCCTGGCAGCAGACCGTTATATTCCATGACAGCATTCTCTATGAAGAAGCAACATTAACAATTTGTGTTTTATAAAAGGGGGAGGGGGGGGGGAGGCATTACATTTTCTGTTCCAGCAGTCTCAAACTAAAAGTGACAATTAAACAGTTACATCGCTTTTGCATACACAACCTGCAACTTATCTAAAAAGTGCCTTATCTTTCAACAGAAATATTGGCTATATCACATATGTAGAGAGAATTCAAGTAAATTTGTTCTAGTGTCTCCTTTTCTTTGCAAGACCCATTGACTTTGTCTCCTCCAGCATCTAATCTTATATAAAACCTCACTACTTCAATAGTATTTCAGAATGTGAAATTCGCATATGGCATCAGAACACGTCTTCTCAGTTTACAAATCAGGGCAGTTATTACACTTTGTGGTGCTAAAAGATAACTAGAAATCCCCCATACCTACTGTGCATATTGCACCCAGCGCTGTGGATAACCAGTCTGGAGCAAAGAGAAAAATGTCCAAGCAGTGCAGAAAGTGTGTCCTTTCTGAACAAAATGGAGAATGTCACAAAGGCAGTAAAGCGCTGGCACTTTAATCAAAGGGGAAGATTTAAGTCAAAGCAACCTTTCTGTTCTTGAATCACCTTCGTGACCACGGAGATCCTTAGGATCCTAAGGATCCAAAAATATGTTTTCTTTATACAGCAGGATTTGCACGAAAAAAAGTGAAGACAACTAGTAAAATAAACAAGATGTTGTAAGACGGTCCTTTACATCCACCACTACAAGGATGAAAATCCTAGAGATTTTATTCCTTGAAAAGCAGACATATAATGAAAACCATTTAATGTTAAAAAAAAAAAAAAAAAAAAAAAAAAAATGAACATCACAGATCAGTTATACAGTATCTCCTGAGCTTTTATCAATTTAATGGAGGTTTTTTTTGCAAGTAGTATGGATAGTAGTAATAGTTTTCCCCAGACACAGAGGTTCAAAAAAATCAATTCATAAACTCATATGAGAGTCTGATGGAACATCTGTCACTGCCGAGCTTCCTCACAGGCTATTTGTACCTTGCCCCCACTGGCTGTTGCTCATCTATTCATAACAAGAGTTATTCATAACTGTAACCCGCACCAATCGACAGCACAGAAACTTATAGCCATATGTAAATCCCATGAGCTTCAAACCAGTCTTCATTAACAGGTCAAAGTTGTTAGTGTCTTCACAAAGATGAGTTGGAAAAACTGCATCTCCATTTACACTGCTTGCTATTTTTACTTCCAGGCAGACATCTCTGTCCAGTCAACTACCTACCTGAGTGCAACTGTAGAACCAATTTATTTGGTAATTAGAATACAGCAATAAACCTGACCCAAACACTTTTTTTTTCCTAATAAATAATTACTTAGATCAAGCTCACAGATCACACTTTTATGAATAAACAAATTTTAATAAATACAGTATCATGCCTGAAAGAAAGTAAAAGCGCACAAATCATGTTTACCATGTACACATTTAGAGTCTAGCTGGCTTACAAATCAATGACAATTCCTTTAATTAGTATAAGTTCATATTTGCAGTAAGTGCAAATACTGCATGTTAGTCTCTTGGGAATAAGAATCCATCACAGCAAAATCCCCACTAATTTAGAATGCAAACAAAACATTTTCTGCCAAAGGCCATGATACTATTAAATAATTGAATATAATTGTAAAATTATCAAGTCATATTATCATAGATGTTCTTCCATTACTGAACAATCTCAATCCTGGAAAATTCTTTACATATTTATTACGACAGTCATATTTTATATATAAATAGCAATGGCAGCATTGTATATATATCCACAGACCCATCAAGATTTGAAAGGTGAACACTGTATATTTACTTGGTGTTTCAGTGAACATTAAGGTTTATAGTTCTCTGAGGTAAATATTGACTTTGGCTTTACTTCAGTCAATATTTATTTCTCCTTTCAATAAACATTGACGTTTGCCTCAAGAGAAGTCAATACGCTGTTAATGTACATTACTTGAATAACATTTGGGAATTCCTAAACAAATGAGTCAAATTCAGTGAATCAAAGGTAGTGGAACCAAGAGAGACCTTACAGGTCATTTGTTTCAACTTTCAGTCTTAGCAGAACTACTAGAACATTACATGGAACACTGCTATGAATGATCCCTTCTTTAATCTTCAGCAAGCTAGTACCACAGCTAACTCCCCACGTAGTACAGCTCACTGCCAAAACGTTTACAGACACAAACTTTCTTACACCCTTCTTAAATGTTTCCCAAGCTAGCTTCTCCTTGAAACACACTTTACTTCAAAGATCGTGTTTTTATGTTTTCCTTATTTAACCTGTTTTTCCCAGCATATCATCCACTAGTATCCTCAAAAGTTCCTAAAGAAACTATGCTTACAATACATGGAGTTGCTGCCAAGTCCACACTACAGGACTTTCCAGACATGGCTTCCTTACCATATAACCACAACATTTTAATGGGGTTGAAATTTGAAACATCATATTTCTGGAGATCTTACTCTCTTGAGAAATAAATAGCGCATGCTTTAGCTACTATATTATACTTGCACATAGCACGAATATGAGCCGCAGGAAATACTACTGAAAGGTCACATTTTAAGAGCAAAATTATCATACACAGGTTACAAGATATTTTTTCTCTCTCTGAAAAATATCACTGGAAAGGAAACATAGGTATGAATAAGAGATACAGACTTGATCAGTTGCCTTCCAATTCATTTTCGTTAGCTTCCTCAGACATTTTGAAACAACTCACATGTAACAGAATCAGAAATGGGGAGATAGGTCGCATACTGGACATCAGAATATTTCAAATGCAGCCTGTTGTTTCTTACTACTTTTGAGAAAGAAACTTCACTGGGGTTTGAATTAGAATGCTCACCTTCACATCTGTAACACGCTTTTAGCACTTCAGAGAAGAATGACCGGCTTGTAAAGGTTTACTGCTTTCAGCTGTCTCCAGGAAGTGGTCTCAGAAAAAGCAGTAATCAACTGGCTGCAATATAATGCCTCATATGGCCATCATATGCCTATTTTTTAGTAGGCTAGGATCTTGAAGAGAGACACTGCTGTCATTGTGATCAGCCTTCTTGCATGTGAATTTAAACAAAAAAGTCTGGATTTGAAAGAATACATCTCAGAGCCACAGATGAACTCTGGATAAAAGTAGGTGCATGGTAAGAAGATGGCAGCAGCACCGTCTATGCTGTGTTGGTTCCTTGCATAACTATTGTCAGATTCCCAGAGCTGTCAATCCAAAAGTACTAAACCTTTCAAAAGTCAACCTTAAACCTAATCTTTCACCTATCAGCCTTTCTCAAATACTCAATTCACAGTAAGTGCATTAGGAATGAAAATAACCCTCTATTCTAATAACCAGAAACTGCCAATTAAATCCATAATGTATGGACATTTTCCCCTTCCTTGCCCTTTTTATGCAAAATAACATTGTAGGAGGTTGCATGCAATACCAACATGTTGATCATTTTAATTATTTCTGGGTATTTGTCCATACTGCAGTAGATTAATACTCTGAAAACTGATTTATTCACTCACTTGTAAATTGCATCTTAATGTATTCATAACGTTAGCATTCATAAACAAAAGATCTAAATTAGAGTTCATTTCCAGTAAAAAACCATCCAGCTTATCTTCAGAAATTATGAAGGTGCAGTTAAATGCACTTTTAAATAATTGTTCTGTATTTCCATTCACATGGTTTGTGCAATTTTATGAATGTAAATGAAAGCTGTTCAAAACTGTTACAGTCATAGGCTTTTACCTTTTCTCAATACCTACAGCCCTGTGCTAGTATTTGCTTTCCTTCTAAATTGATCTTTATACCATGCTTGTGATTAAATACAACTTTATTCTAGGATGAAGGTATGGGGTTTAGATCTGGTGGAATTCTGGTCCCTTTCACTGGTGGTAATATAAAACTTGCTTAGTATTGCATTTAACTAACTTAAAACAAAAACAACAAAAACAACAACAACAACAAAAAGACTAAGATTGAACAATTTGCAAATTTATATAAGACTAATTTTAACCAAATTTCAACATTTTGTACCCATCTGGAAAAATGTATCATTACAGACAAAAATCAATGCATCTCTCTTACATTCAGGCACACAAGTTGGCAAAACACAGGTGAATTTGCAAAAATACAATAAGTAGCATACACTACAGTGAACCATCAAAAGGTAAGAATGCCTCCCACAGTTGCAATTCCTTCAGGTTGAGTTTTTTTGTTTTGGCTCTTGCACCAGTCGCTAGTGCTGCTCCCTGTAGTCACTGTCTTCAGAAATAAAGAGGAAATAAACACCCTTCTTCTTCACCTGAATCAAGTTTTCAAACAGAAGTTACCTCAGAAACAAAATACCTGCACGGCAATAATATATTATGACTGAAATTGTATGTTGTGCTACTGATTAAATAGCAGGTAGGGGATACAGGTTAAAATTTATTAATAGCCAGGACAGAGATCAAAGCTGAGAAATTAGGCACTGAGCTTCAACATTGTGTAATTTCAGTTGTATGCAGGAGATATTTGAGTTCCAACCACAGTATGAATTACATAGGAAAGGGTGGCTGTAAAAAGCACAGACAAGGGGAAACACAAAGCCTAAAGCCTATTCCTTTAGAGAAAGTGATTGAATCTGGTTACTCAATAAAAACATCTCTACAAATGATATAACATAGCCCCCTTCCTTATTTTGTCTATCTTTAGTAATAATGCTGAAAAAAAAAACACATACCTACATTTGAATGAAGTACAACCCCTAACTCCCTTACAAACAACCGTTAGTTTAAGAGCAGTGGTGTTTCTTCAGAGTGCCTGGCAGAATGCCCTGTGAGGAAGTCACCATTGTGAGGCTGGAAGGTCCCACTGAAGGGACTGATCCCACTGAAGGATCTCCTAGCAGAATCCCTGGCAAGCTCTACATCAAACATCAATGAACTACACAGTATAAAATGAAACTTTTTCCATCATGGCCTGCTTGAGAATTAAGATTTCCTGGCTAATCAAATTTTTGATATAATTTTCCACACAACTCAAATACTTCAAAAGGTTCTCACAGAAGTGGGGAACTAAAAAAAAAATAATAATAATAAAAAAAAGTGCTGATACTCAACTACAAAAATGCAACAATTTGCTGAGCAAGTGCTTACTACACTTTTCTCTTTGGCTTGCACTCCTTTTTTTCTGCATTTCTAGAAGTAGCTATGCAGAGCTCTTCAGTGTGATTAACTGACTTTTCAACTCCTAAGACAGGGCAACCACCCAGAAGGTGTGGCCCTACCATATAACACAGTAAAAACACATCTAACTGTTTTAGATTTACACAAGACATCTGTATGGCTGGACAGTAGCATTAGATTTATTTGTCCCTTATAAAAAGTGAATGTTGACAGTAAAAGCTCTCTCCCATCTGTAGTCTCCCATACTTACTACATAGTACCATTATAGTTTTGAGGAAAAATGGAATAAAGAGTAGGAAACAAATGCAGAAATACTAACTTTCAAATAGTCAACAGTACAAACAGGAATTGCACAGTCTACATTTTCTATACCACATAAATAGTATTATTTCAGTGAAGAACATTCTGCTTAGTTAAAATGGAGCATTTATAGAAAGTGGTAAGTCAATGAATTATGAGCTTAAATATACAGAGACTCATTTTTCAGACTTCACATAGTATTTTTCCAGCTTTCTTGAGTACCAAAATATGCTACATTTACTCCAGAGCTGTGTATTTTATTAAGGCTGCATCTTTCCCATACTTGAGTGTGGCTTTAAGCTTAGTGGTTAAAAAGATATTCAGTAGCTTACACATTCAAGAGCTCCTACTACCTTTTTGCAAGTGGATTTTAAGATAAATACTGGTAATGAGAGTAGAACAAAGAGGTTAGCTGTATCATTAATCTTGTCAAATACGCTGCACCAACAGTCAAAAGTTATCAGGCAACGGAATAGAAGGCAGAATAAAATACTAGTTTCAGCTTTACCTGTGATAGTAGAAGATTCTCAGCTGAGAATATAAGGACAGAGATAAGAAAGGTTTGCATTTCTTCAGGGACTTTTTAAAGTGTGATGATATTTAGCTAGATAGATTGCATCAAAATCGGTGCACTTGATTTACGTATACCATGCACAAACTATGTTAAGTAAACATGTAGAACGTGCATATAACAAAATATTCAGAAATAAGTCATTCACAAAATGTTTGAAAAATTGTGGTATTAACAATAACACTATTAATCAAACTGACCACTTAAAGTGATTAACACTTCAGTAGTGTTTGCTTTAGCAACCATCATAACTGCCTATAAACATACATATATATGTAACTTTTTTTAAGAAGAATTTGAGATATAAGGCTGTTTATATTCAATTTAGAATTATTTTATCTAGTGTTTTATACCTCAGAAACTTACCTTAAGCATTACAAAATGCTCTTTGCATCTCGCTAGTGATTTTTTTTCTTAATCTTTATTGCCTCCATTAAATAAATGAAAAGTAGTGAGCTACCATCTCTTTTGTACAATGCTTGCTGGTGTAGTGATAGAAGACTTGCGCATTGTATACTATTATCCTCATTTTCCCTGGCATGCAATGAGAAAAAGGTGTTGTTTAAAAGAAAAAATGTAATTAAATGAGTTCAATTGAAGTGCTAGCTGATAAAATAAGCAGATTGTAACTTCCAACTAAGGTGGTTCTCCAGTAATAAAAAAGGGAAATATGGATTACAGGCTTTTGCGTTGAGGAAATAATTTACGATCCATTCCATTTTGACAAGAAATGCATACCAAAACTGTACTTTTTATTACTCACACAAACTCCCTTAACATTTCTAACATGTATACGGAAGGTACCATAAATCAGAGCATATTCAGGACAATGTTCCACAAAAGAGCTTTGAATGAGCAAGACCTGCAACAACAAATTAGCCATAGTAGAACATATACTATCTATAACTTGTTTTAAAACATTGATTTTTGAACAGTGAACATAAATACTGTGTTTCTTTTCAATTGGGTATTGAATTTGAGGCTCCAGTTTTATTAAAAACAGACCATATTTTACTTCAGCTATAACTACACACTACTATTAACATTTACTAGTTTCTCTCCTATGCAATCTAATAATCTAAATAACATTATTTTATAACACTGATATTAATGCATATAAAGACTACAGTCAGATATTCCCACATTGCTCTGAGCTGTGGGAGTTTTAGGTTTAGGAGTTGCTGTTGTTTTGTTTTGTTTTTTTTTTTTCAGTTTACAGCCTTCCTTCTGTAGAAGAAAGCCTTCCTTCTCTAGAGCTGTTGACTAGTCCTCAAATGCAAGCTTTGTTTCTGATGGAGAAATAACAAGGCAGACCTTCAGATCCTGCATTCCCTAAGGTAAAAAGGGATGAAAGCAAATGGAGGGACAAGAGAAAGTAGTATGCTGAATCTCAGTCCAGCCCTCCCTGTACAAAAACAAAACAACCCCAATTCCAAAACACAAAAAGGATGTGCACTCTACAGAGGTGTTGAATATCCCTGGAGATATTCAGAAGGTGTGTGGACATTGCACTAAGGGACATAGTTTAGTGATGGGACTTGGTGGGTCAGGTTGATGGTTGGACTTGGTGATCTCGAAGGTCTTTTCCAACCTAGATGATTCCATAAATCTCAACGCAATCTATTTTAGTAGAACAGAGTGTATCCTTTTAAAAGCATTTTCTCTGTATAATGGCTAATACCTACAATAAGCCTCTAACACAACTGTAACAAATTCACATACTTGAACTACATGAGTTCCTTGAAATATTATAATACCATCATTCAGCGCATAACTTCTCCCCACTGCACTCTACCCAATCCTGGTATTATTGCCCATAACTCATCACTCCTACAGCCTACACTATTACAACTCCTATGTAGTTCTAGAGCTTCAGGTCAAGCATTCAAAAATCCATTGGTGCCACTTAGCAGTAGGTAAGAAAGTATTGTTTCTGTTTCAGGAACTGCTGGGATGTTGCAGAGCCAGAAACAGTAAACACTGATGTCTAGTGCCATCCCTTACAAATATATTGACGTAGAATAATAGTATTTTCCTGCTTTTATAGCAGCAGCCTACTTTGTATGAACACACATTACCACCCTGAAGCAGCATTTTCTGTTTTAGTTCAGCTTGTTTTATGTCCACTCAGAATATTGTATTTTCAAATGTATTCAGAGTTGCTTGCTGCTCTGTGAATTCTCTTAAACTGTAAGAACAGGAAATTTTCTATGATGCAGCTGCAGTACTGTATATAGTGACACTTCCAGTGTTTGATTGTATTGCCCCTTGCAGCACAGAACCAAGTAGAAAGCCTTATATCATCGTTTTTTGGAATGTTACTATACTTTGAAAACACAAATACAACTGCCTGATGCTTTGCTCACCTTTTAAAGCACTCAAGAGAACTACATTCAGAAATACAACACTGTGCCCTTATTTTATATATTCAGTATAGATGTGTAAAAGAAAATAGGTTAATTTACCTAGCGACTGGAAAAAAATTCCTTTGCACTACAAATGAAGACCAAATGTCTGCATATTAATCAAAACCTGAAAAAACATCTGGACAGACTCACTGCACTCAAAGACTACAGATTTTGGCAGGAAATTTAACGAAAAGCTTTGCCTTGGTAGAAAATAAGTTCAAGCAGAGGAAGTGGGGGGGAAGGGAGCACACACCACACATATGCATCAAAATAGCCCATAACAATAGAGTTAGAGTTCAGATTCATTCTCTGAGATAACATTTTCCCGTGATTGCATCACCCAGCCCTCTCCACTACCATATGAAATAATCACCTCTAATTCCATTTCTTCTGCCAGGCCTTCTGTTCTATTCATGAAGGCTAATAAAAGTGGTAAATGGAAGAAAATAATAATAATAAAAAAGTAAATAACACACTTCTGCTCACTATTATCTCCTATTACCTCCAACAAAATAGTTTATTATGACAACGGAAGTACAGTAGCTTCCTTTTTGTTTTTCTATTTAATTAAATGCAAATACTTGTCTATAGAGCAGCTGTATTAATAGTCTCTCTGAAAGTAAGTATGAGCTGTTAATAAAACCTGGTTACACATTTAAAAACAAAAATAGCATCACATTGGTCTTACTTAATGCTTTGAGAAAAATCCTAATTAGAACTATGGGGGAATAAAATTATTTTCACAACATTTTTGACTCAACTCACAGTTTTTGATTATCTGGTATTGACCTAAACTAACCTACACCTAAAATGCAATTGAGCAAAATGCGTAGAGCCTTGTTTTTCTGTAGTGGCCTGTAATAACACAACCTGTGGATCTTACTTTCTGTAACAGTGTCTAATTACTAATATATGTTATGCAGCTCACGTAGGTAAGATCTGTTTTATGCTTCCTATCTCCTTGCTTTTCACTTCTTCCACACTGTTCATTTTTCTCCCCTGAACTTAGACTTCCCTTTCCAAATCAGTATATAAAAACTCCATTATGTCGATGCAGTTATCTTAATGGATAGAAAAATTACTGAAGCATAAAGGTGGACCCTGCAGAGACTGCAGTGATTTGGGACTCCTTCAGCTTTTTTGCAGCTACACATGCACATTGTCTTGTCCCTGCTGTGACAAAGTTGGCTTCCACATGGTAAAATCAGGATTCACGCTGTTAAGAACAGTTAGGAAGGCAGGCTGCTGAAGCTACTCCACAGGAGAACCAGCAAGGATATTTTCACAGAAACTAGCCACTGTCAGAACTGCTAATTTCATTTTGCAGAGTGATACTCTACTGTCTTCTTAAATGGCCAAGAGCAAAACTAAAATAAAGACATAGTAAAGATGCTACACTCTGTCCTGCACTTTAACCCTCCCATGGCAGACACAAAATTAGGCAACATTAGTCCCTCCTCTCCCTTGTCCAATACTCTTATCTCATTTATCCCATGCAAAATGCCACTTTTCTGACCTTTATTTTCCACATCAAGTATGAGATACCATTACATAATTTGTCAAAAGAAAGCTTGAAGTTTTGACAGCTGAGGCTTTTAGCACTTCAGATAGACAGTGGGAGCTGGCTTCAGTTTCTTGTATCCAAGAGACAGTTAAAATGCTCAGGACTGAGGAAGGCATACATTTTCACTTTTTCCTTCACAGCAGAAATCCAGGGGACCTATTTTGGAAGCTGAATTTTAACAACTAGCCATCCACCACATCCCAATGTAAGTCTTGCCACGTTATCATCAAGGTGAATGTTCTAGTTTCAAGGTTGTGCTGAAGTGGTCAAAGCTTCCTTCAGTGCCATGCTTCTCAGCAGGCATTAAAACAAAGTTGCTCTCAACAGTTTCATAGAAGCGATTTTCTGTTAATACACTTTTGTTACAAGTCCAAAGTGTATTTTCATTGTTTACATGAATTTCTCTTGCCTAGAGAAAACTTTCTTATCAGTCAAAACTAGATAAATGGAAATATTTGTCATGGAGAAATATCTAAGAATTCCTGGGCAAAATGGAGCTCAGCAAACAGCATAACTGTGAAGTGAACTATAGGTCTTATTTTCTTAAGAAAAAGAAAGGTACATGACAAATTACTTGAAAGAGTCTGTGGAGAGGTAGGTGGGACTTTGACCTCTAAGTTCTTAAAAAAAAGCAGTCTTGAGTTTATGTAAGACCTTTATTACTCAGCTAACATGGCTTCACATTTTGAAAGAAAGCTTTTCTTACAGGAAGAATGAGATTAGGATGTAACCATAATTAAAAGATTACATATTTTTTCAATGTATTGTCATATTTTCACTTTTTTTTCAGAGCACTCACATATAACTATGCATTATTGGATTATACAGTACAGATTCTCAGTAAGACAGGCTATGAGAAACATGCATGAAACTGAAAACAATCTGAAGCAGGATCAATACGCAAAAGCGATTATATGTTGCTTGTGGTAGCACAAGGCGGCATTCAGTGACCCAGAAGATCTAGGCCACTCTTTTGTGTTTGCAACAAGCATCAGCCATGCGAAACAGTCTGTTGTAGAGATACATTTCATTCTTAACATTTGACTTATTCAGACATTTGAAGAGTAAAGTATATGCAAACACAGGTTTTGAATGCACTCATTGAAGGTAAGACATAATAACCATTATTTACAATGAAAATATACTTTGAATATTGTCCTTTTCTTTTCTACTTTGCTACAGACTAATTATTATTATCATTATTTTTAACAACAAAGGGCTACATATACTGGAAAATTCCTCACAATAGGAATCAAGTCTAAACAAGTCACCTCAGCTTAAGTTAAAACAGCAAGAATGGTATTAAAATAGAGCCAATATTAAATATTATTTTATTTCTCTCTGTTCAGCAGACAATTAATTCAACTCTACCTTTTGTTTCAGACTAAGATTCTACTAAACATACGGTTTTATCTCAAAGAAATGAAACACTTGGGATCATTGTATCCAGCTCTCCACATCCAATTTGCTTTTATATTCCCTAGTGATTCATTACCAGACTCACATACTTAGAATACCTAATTTTAGAAAACTAGGGCCAGAATCACTTGCTATTATTCTGATTTTAATCCCCCCCCCCCCCCCCCAAAAAAAAAAAAGGCAAATTTTAAATCCAAAAACATTATCCACAGCTACACACACACTCTTCTCTGATGGTATGTTTCTTATACTCATTACAAAATCATCTTCTGAGCCACTGAAGGAACAGTCCAACAGCAATCACCCCAGTCACAGAATTTTGTAGCATACAGAACACTCAATTATTGATGAAGTTAACATGTCACCATAGAGAGGTTAAATTACAAACTATTATAATGAAAAAGAAGAGGGTTTCTTGGGGTTTCTTGGGATTATTTTGTGGGGAAAAATACCTCTACAGAAATTTAAGATTAATTTTTAATCTTGTAATAGCCCTAACATGCCTGCCTGTTACTCAACGAGTAACTGCACTGGAAAGCATTTCAACTGCAGTAACTGGCACTGGAAGGCATTTCAAAGGAAAACATTCAGGTGCAAAATAAGATCCCTACAAAACATATAAGGAACAAATGGATTCCTCCAACATCAGTTAAGAATGTCTTCCTGTTCTTAACACTTATTTTCCTTGTGAACTACTCTATTAGTTTTTTTTGTTTGTTTGTTTTGTTTTTTAAGGTTTTCTTCCCTCCTATGTACAAAGGATGTAATAATTACCCTGCAATGTACAGTATCTGGTGGGACGAAAGAGAGCGTAAGTTGTTGTCCACACAAACAGTTCTGGCATAAGACCAAAAGGTCTCAGTCCCCAGTTTAATAGTCAAGAGTGCATCTGCATGAGAAATAACATATTCCAGTAAACAGCAGCACAGAAACTACTATATAATAGCAGGGCAGCTGTGGGTGGCCAAAGTCACTTACCATTAACTCATTTGCCTGACTGACATCACAGCCACCTAATTTTCAAATAGGATGAGGACCCCATTAGAAGGTGTAAATAAGAGAACCTCAAGGAGCTTGCTGTGTAGATGAATAGATGGTAGAATAGAAAATTATGTGCATTTTAAGATGTAGATAAAGATGGAGATGTCTCTCTGATGAAAAATAATAATAATAATAAATCTATAGAAAAAGAGAGCAAAACTCTCATCTACTGTATCCCAAAAGACTAGACCCTGATGAAAACTATGTTCTACCTTCCACCAGCTAATCTGTCCCAGAGTTAAGAGACCCTAAACCTAACTGATACTCATACAAGACAGGACTTGTGAATGAATTTAGGTTGAACTAAAACAAAGTGCACTGTCCCTTTCACTCACTCACTCACAGTAAAATTCTACAAGAAGCTAATGGGATATTATCACCTACTGTGATAACAACAAACCTAGGTCATGAACATTTCTGCAAGCCCTTCTTTTTTCCTTCCATCCCGTTGCCCTAATTTTCAGTGTTTCTTTAAAAATTTGTTTTACATTTGTGCAATGTCTGTGCTATTAATAAAATTCACTCTAGTAAGAAAAAATAATCTGAAAAGTCACACCACAGAAATAAAAGATTACTTCCCATTCTTCCTTTCAGTAAGAATATATATATATATTTAAAGATCATTTTACTGTGTATTGTTGTAAAGCATTATCACTCACTCTGTTCACAAGTAAATCAAATATCACCCAGAAGTTACAAAAAACATCTTCAAGTGTATCTATTAAACACTATAAACTACTAAGACATGCTTGAAAGTGAAGTGCTATATCCTAAAGGTTATTTATCACCAGGAGAGGAGAAAACATGCTGTGTGTTTATGCCAGACTGGAGAATGAAGGCTGCACAGATTATAAATCTTTAGTTCCACACATGAAGTACTCAAAGCTGTAGTCCCCAACCACATCAAAAACAAGAACAGTTCACACAGGGCTAAACTAACTGGGGCTGGACCCAGTAGGAATACATTAATCTGCAGAGTGTGTCTTCAGATAGAACAAAATGAAGAGAAATCAGTAAAGAAAACAAGCCATTTATAATACACTGTGAAAAATCACTAAAACAATAGCTTTTGGAAACCTTACATCTGCAGAAAACCTTCTGGGCCTAAATCCAATACAAACCTGTCAGAAAATATTGATGAAAAATGTGCATTTACAACTGTAAATAAAACATGAATATGGAACTCCTTAATAAATTCATTTTTTCCAGAAAGGAAATAAGGCTTTTTTTTTAGACTGTTATTTAGTTGATTTAATTAGACACTGTTGTTGGTAAAAAAAATTACTTCAGAATGAAGCCCCCATAATAATCATTGACAAATCAAATGGACATCAAAGACTTACTGTGCTTAGTCGCTTTTCTCATAATAGCTTATTGAAAATATCTGTAAGAGTCTAGTATTATGAACACCACCTTCCCAGAAGAGAAATATGATCAAAGCAATTGCCAGATGGCATAAGGCCAGCCTTTCATATACTACACAAGGGATTCTTTCAACTTTGTCTTGAAAGACCCTCTGATGCTCCATTCCATATTCTAATCCAACTCTGCAAGTGAAAGGTTAATGGAGTGCACCTTAACATACAGGCACATCTTAACATAGACTAACATCATAAAAATACATTTTCATTAAGGAGTGTTCTCTTTTTAACATATTCAAGTAATAACAGGCCTTCTGCTATGCCTTGACACCAGTACACTCAAACAGCTACTCAACATTATGGATGCTAAGCCTCAAAGAAAACTTGCTAATTAGACTTATTACATCAAATACTTAGCTGACACAGGCCAGGAAATATATTCACTATCAACCTGTACAACTAAAGGTCCATTTCTGAGTGGAGGGGGCAGGTGTTTTTTGTTTTTTTTTTTTTTTTTTTTTTTTTTTACTATTATTGATGGTGAAAATAACTTTTTATTAAATAGATACCAATTCAGTTTCTACAGTATGACTTTCAGAAAGGATCGGATCAATCCATGCAGCATTGTACTAAAAGTACAAAGATGGCAAAGAGTACAAGAATGAGGACTTAAGAGAACTCCGGTAGTAGCATCTTTCTGGATAATTCAAGCAATAGCGTGACATTTTGGTGAAAATATATATGAAATCAAATTCCAGGTTTGCATAAGGAAATGGAAAAAAAATGTAAAATGACTGCCAGTTCTCAAGCATCTGCAAGTCAGCTCAGTACCCTTTAAGTCTCCTTCCTGACAGCAACTCAGGAGCTGGTTAGTTTCCTGCATGAAAAAAACTAAAGCAAGAACAGAAATTAAGTTCTAGTGCAAAATAGTTTAGAAATATGGTCTGTGGACTGAATCAATAGGAAATTATGTTTACCACAGTCAGCACTAGAGGCAGTACAAGTCACGGGAGCGTGTCATTGTACAAGGCTACACGCATTATTAATGAGGTAAGTTTTCATTTCCTTGCTAGTGTACTTGCATTTATTTAAACACTGTAGACAGATACAGAAAAAAATAGGCTAAATAGAGAAGTACAAACACATTCCATTTTATCAGTATTTTAGATTACAGTCGGTAACATTTAAAGTGCTCAAGCAGACTGCTATAGTGCAGTTTTCAGAGGGCAATTTTGGTTTCTTTTAAAAATTAGTAGTGGTAATGAGAAAAAAAAGTGGTTGGTTGGTTGGTTGGTTTAAATGTTCTCTTATGTAGATACCGTGTCAGGAAGAACAATTATAAAACTTTCTTCATGTAAATTCAGGGAACTGAGATGCAGTAAATCTTCACTTTCCATCTAACTGTCCTTGTATCTAACTTCCCATCCTTTCATACAAGGAACTGAGAGACTCCAGGTTGACCCCTGAGAATTAACACATCAAACTGCATACAGCTACAAGGGCTGACCTTGTGGTTAAAATCAATGTGAAGGAGACGTACTTATCCATCAGGACATATAAGAAATTTCTGGCCTGGTAAAAAAAAAACAGAATCAATACCATAAACAAGTCTCAAAGTATGCCCTTATGATACCAGGACAGGAGGGGATCACCACGTTCAGTCCAGTCCCAAGCTATGACAATCACTGCGTAACATAATCCATTTCATAAGGCAATCAAACCCCTTCCTAAGGGTGATAATGTTTCTGCTTTGATTGAAAGACCATTCCAGAACGTAACTGCTCTAACAATTAGAAATCTTCTTTGATTTTCCAGCTCGAATTTATTCATAGCCAGCTTACACCCATTAGTTCATGAACCAATATTGTCCTTTATTTTAAATAGCTCTTCTCCTTCCCTGGTGTTTACCTCCCTCATGAATATAATTTTGTTCAATTACATTTCTTAGGACTAATTGTTTTAAAATGAGAGAACACACTTTATAACACCATCAATGGCATATTCCACAAGGAGAAAAATTAACTTCCCTATCAATTAAATATCCACAGAAGTTGAAAAGTGCATAGTAAGGCAGCCACAAGCCTATGGAAAATTTGTGTTACTCCAGGACATGAGAAATTCCAAAATGAAGTTATTAAAGTTGATAAGATAAGAAGCTTTAGAAGCATACTAGAATCAAAAACAGTTCTTATGAATATATATATATATATATATATATATATTCCTCAGCTCTCTTGTATACGAGTAATACTTTTCCAGAAGGACTTTCAATCAATTTATGAATCCTTTTAATGCCCATTTTCCCTGCCACTCTGCAAAGGTAGGGGAAAAAACAAGTTAAAAAGCAGTAAAATAAAATACCACAAGGGCCACAGAAAAAAAAAAAAATGCAGATTTGTTTAGTTTTGTTTTTTTAAAGGTTAAGGAGGCTTTTTAAACTTCCACTGGGACTACTCTTAGTGTCACTTTGGTACCCCTTGATAGTTCCTCTAAAGGTCAATCCAAATTGTTTATTTCTTGATCTACTCACAACCACGGTAAAATCAAATCACCTTTTAATAAATGATCTATTTATTTTGGGTAATAATTAGTCTCCTGCTTTGTGACTCATCTGATGCACTACTGCTATATTTATAGCAGTATTTCAGAATCACATATTGTTTAATTTCAGGAAATTGTACATTAATAAACCCAATCATTTCATATATGCTAAAAAAAATATGAAAAATTATTTGCTCTAGAGAATTGCAACATCTTTTTATTCTCAGTTACCAATTTGTTCCTACTATGTGCAGTGTGAGAACAAAAGGAATAACAATTTGAACGCAATTTTCATATTAATAATTGAAGAACATCCAAGAAGTTGCCCTACTATTTTTGTGATGTAAAACCCAGCTTTCTCCTAACTTTCTTCCTGTTTAGTGAAGTACACTACTAGCTCCCTTTTACCCAAAGTATGAGCTCTTGCAGTAAGTGCAAGATCCTGCATCAAAATCTTCTAAACCACTTCTCTACTTCACTGAAACCTTCAGAGCCAGTCAGTGGTTTTATGTCTCTAATTTAAGATCTCTGAAGAATTACACTATAATATAATAGCTAGTACACTATAATAATATACAGTATAATATCATAGTATTATGCTATACTAATAGTATGCTAAAATTTTGCAAGCCTGAAATTTCACAGATCTAGAAGTCTAAAAAATCAGTTACTTATTCATATGAGTAGAATGAGCAGAATATTTTTTGTATTTTTTGTTTTGTTAGATTTTTTTCCCCCTCCTTATTCTACTCCTCTATTAGTGCAGCACCAAGGCTCAAATCCCATAACAGCTCTGTGGATCTGAGAGCTGCCCCATGAAATGCTCATTTGGCTACATCTCACCAAAACATCCTTTCTCTAACTTTCTAATTTAGCTGGAATGGCCAGCATGCCTTCCAAAATTTTCAAATTTATTAAAACATCACTAAAACCTAAAAGCTAAACTTCAAAACCTGGGTTATTTTTATTTTATTTTAATATCTCATCAGAAAGTTTATACTTACAAACCAATGTTTCGCACAAGACTAGAATTGTACCTAAATCACAGGTATCACTGGTGCAGGTAAGCAAGCAACAAATGTGATATTGCTTCCAGAAAATCACTGCAATAGTCAAAATGCTGTCATACAGCACTATGACAGAGGACTTCTCCAGTCAACCCAAAAGATACAGTGCAATATCAATATGTTTCTAAATATTAGAGTTATGTAAACCTCCACTGTTAGGGTGATGAAGCTCTGGCTGCTGATTTTTATTTTGTGAATTTTCTAGCACAATTTCAACAATTATTGCTAGCAAAAGAAAAAGAAAATTATCTTTCCTATTAGAATACGAAACTTCAGTGGCATCAGTTAACTATTCTCAGCTCTACAACACACAGGGATAAATGATGATTTTACAAAAAAACTTAATTCCATATACACACTGTTATAGATGTGCAAAAGTGTTTTTTTTTAAATTTTATTTTAAAAAAAAGTCACAAGTTACTACTTCTTTATAAAGACTGCCAAAGCTAAATCAATAAACTTTCTGCCTATGCATGAAACATTATGAAAATACACTTCACTAAATTATTCTTTCTTCCACCTGTATTACTGCAGAAATCCAAACCGTGCAGATCAGACCCATGTAAGATCCAGGTTCAAACCCATTCAACTAAGCATACAAGCTTGAAGATTTGATTTTGTCCATAAGGGAATGTACTTTCACATTCATTAAGAGAAAACTTCTGTCTGAAAAAGTCTCAGCAGAAGCTATAACCCAAAAAGGAAAAGTAAATAATAACATCCTTTATTGATTTTGGTCATAATTCTTTTAGCCACTCGCTAATACTTGCTTTTCTTAACAAAGCAAACAGAACTGTGCTGCTTTGCTTTGTATTTTAATACATCACTGTAAAAGCACTGCTGGACATTTTAAACTAAGTTGTTTATCAACAATGAGTTCATATAACTGTTTAATTCTTCTGTAAATTCTATGTTCTACAATATAAATCAGCTGCACTCAGCCAGTTCATTTTCTAGAAGACCAACAACGCAAATCAAATGATTTGATCATGGGAAACAAAACAAAGAAACAAAAAGACTGAAGGAAATAAAAGGCAGACACCTATTTTCTTTTACTACATAATAAATAAACACATGCATTTACCTACCCTGAAAGAAAAATCTCTCCTTGCTACTGAAAAAGCAATTTGTTTTGTACTACTGTTTTTAATACCACCACACACCTTTTTTCTTCTTATAGTTAGGGGAAGAAAAAACAAATAGGGAAAGAAAAGTGAGTAAAACATTGGTAATTTGTTTAGCTGGTGATGCAGGCCGTTCTCCGATCAAATTTTGTTTCCCAAAGGAAGATATCAGTTTTAAATTACACAGCAAGCAGGCAAGAGAAAGGAAGCAAACAATCAAAACCTTCCCAGGAGGGGTAAGAATAAGGCAAGAGCTCCAGAGATCCTATTTAATAAATAAACACCTTCATTTCTGTAAGTTAATTTCACCACAGGAAATAAGTTTAGTTTTAATTATATTGCCTTATGTCATGTTTTATAAAGGGTACATGAGGCTCATTGACTTTCTCTTATTAAAGCCTTTACATGCTGCAGAGATGTTGCATGTAGATTAAGTCTCAGTAGAGCTCTAGCAGAGTGTACGGTGATGTAAAATGCAGTATTTTTATTGTTATCCCACACCTGTGACAACTGCTGAGATTAAAAACAAGATGATGTTGAAGTTGACTTTTTTCTTTTTCCAAAAACAAACAAAAATAATTAGACAAAGAAAATATAAACAAATACCCATTTACTCACTGATAAAACATACCATCAACTCAAAGCCATGCTTGCACAGTTAAACCTAAGAGGTTATATAAGAATCAAAACAAAATCTTTAAAAATTAATTTCCAAAATTAGAAATTTGAAGATTGCTCTCTATTTCCTCTAATTTTCTTTAAATTTTCAATAGCTAGTGCCAAACACTCATGTAGTGATTTCTGTAGCTTCCAAAAGATGAGAACACATCCCTGTAATGATAACCATGGAGCAGATGAGAAGTCTATTTATATGCCAGACTGCTACTTATGTAGAGAAAGCACAAACTTCTGCTATCGGCCTAACACTTCTCAGGATTAAACAATTATTTTAGGAAGGGGTAAGCTCTTACAACATTGACAAATTTAAATGTGATGTAAAACTATGAACCATTTTTTCATGTTTTTCTTTACTTTGATAGAGAGCATACTTTACTTTGATAGGACTTTCACCTATTTTCAACATTCACAGTACCTACAGAAGACACTGAAAAAAATAGAAAAAAGGCTTTTTTTCTTTCCTTTTTTTTTTTTTTTTCCTACATCCATCTCTAATTCCCATTTTAAAAGTTAGCAATTGAAAATTAAATAGGTAAAGTATTTCTTAACCAAACTACCAGACTATCTTTCTCCAAGCTACTTACCCTTCCTATGACTCAGGATTAGAGACTGAGCAAGACATAGCTGCACACATTCAGTTTAAAGCAGTTAGACAATACTGTGCCTGGGGGATTCTATTATTTTATCAGTACTGAATATTGGAAAGGAAAAGTACTATTACTAGAGAACTGTGTATTAACTAGGAGGTAGTCATCATCTATGCTTGTCTTGAGAATGAATTTTGAGGTTGCAAAACCCTGATGAATTATTTTCTTCACACTTTTCACAATATCTGTTCATAAATGATTTTGTTTTCACTTAGATACTTTAAGGCTTGATTGCTAAAGATTATATAAACAGAAATCCAGCTAAAAATGTTTACAAAAATTCTGTGTAGCTTGAGGCAGGAGTGTATAAATAACGGCAAAACACTGTTTTGTGTTTGAGGAATAAGTTGTAAAGGAAGGCTTGCAAGGGACTGCATTTTTCTTTACCAGTGCAGGATCACTAGTTATAGAGTTGACGCTCCCTTTTTATTGCTGTTGAGGTAGGATTCCTGAAGATCAGCCTTGCCAGTAAAAACTAAGGTGAAGAAGACCTTCAGTACCTCTGCCTTTTCCATGTTTTGAGTCATAAGAGCCCCCTGCCCCATTCAGCAGTGGTCCCACATTTTACCTAGTCTTCCTGGCAGGGAAAGCTGCTCCAACACCTGCTGGGCAACATGCCCTGTGGCGTGCTGCCACAACAGCTGAGAACACTCGGGCTGGTCTGGTTCTTTGCATCCTTGCATGAACTGCTGCACACGGTGGTTGCACTCCAGGAGCTGTGCACCAGCTCCAGGTGAAAGGGTGCTTCCGCCTCCCTAATTAAGGGGCAGCAAAGGCTGCCCTGGGGCCAAGGGTAGCTGATCAGATTTGTTAGAAGCTCCTAGGGCTTCCTCAGACCCATGCTCTTGTGCCTCCGCTTACCTTGACATTATCTAGCACTAATACCAAAAATTATAGAGAACTCCTTGGTTATTTATTCTTTTACTTGCCAGTTTGGGGGGGAAAAAAGTTTCAAAAATGCAGTTTAAGGATGTTATTTTCTGCTACAAATAGAGAATCATGCCCTATGCAGGCTGTTTTTCTTTCTTTAAACAGAGTGTTTTCACACCACAGGGCATGATTTTAGAAGTGCTTATTATTTAAAAAACAGAACAAAACAAAACAAAACAAAAAACACTGGAATCTGTGGTGCAAAAGTAATGTACAACTCTGTATAAACAAACGGAAGCTGACAAAGTAGTAGGTGTTTCCTAAATGGTAAGACATAATTATTATCTCCCCCAAGACAGAGGAAAAACGTGTGGAAAGGTTACCAGATCTGACACTTACAAAACTGCAAACAGTTTTTGTTAAACAATGTTATGCAACTTAAGATAAAGGATGTTCTGCACTTCTAGAGCTAGGCATATGCCTAAACAATTCAGAACAATTTTGAGTGTGAACACATCAGTATCCTTCAGTATCCTTTATGTTCAATTAGCTTCACCCTCCCTTCATTTGATCTGCAAATTACAAAATGGAACAGTGTTTGCTAGCATTATCAATTCTTCCAAGAGGCTATAAACTCATCATATGTAATAACATGAAGTCCACAAATGAATGCAAACATTTGTGTTATTTAAAAATATAAATTAGAGGTTTTGGAACAAATATGCTGTTCTTCACAATTCAGGAGGATTACAAAGCAAAGTAAAACAAGGGCCTAACAAAATCACGGTACTTCATAGCCTTCAAGTCAAACAGGACTAGAATCTACTGGAATAGTATGAAATTCAGAAGTCTTTTGTCACAATGGAATGTTGTGCAATGACTGGCACATGTTTGAAAAGATACTAAAACTAATTTCTTACTGTCCATAGAATTTACCATTGAAAACTTCAAAGATTTTAATGGAAAGCCAGCTGGATGAATAGGAGAATGTATGTAATTCAAAGTACCAGCAGGACTGGGACAGTGCAGCTGGGCTTGGATTATGCACTGAGGGTAAATTTAGACAATGTTTATACATGTTTATGTATAAATTAATAATATAATATAATATATAATATATATATATAATATATATAATATATATTTATTAATAATAAATATCATTTATTTAGACAATGTTTATACATGTTTTTAATATCCCAATTAATTTCCCCATTGAGACATGACTTAGCTTTCTTTAAGATGAGCTGCACAAAATCCATCTGATCTCCATACCATATTTAACGTATTTTACAAGAGAGAGACTAATGCTTCATTACTTAGTCACTTTCCTGTCCTACTATAGCTCAACAACATGTACAAGCCTACTATTCTTTTTCGAGGCATGGTCTAGAGAAGACAGCTGGGAAGCTGAACAGCATTTCTACTTCTGCTGCTGAAGCATCCAGTAACTTCGGAAGTTTTCTAAACTTTTATTTCTAACAGAATACTTACAGGCATCGCTGAATACTTCCAGGCAGGTCAACTAACAGTTGTAACCCATAACTACCATTGCTAACATGTGGCAAGTACTCCAGAGTCAGCTAATATACACACAAAGCAGGCCTGATTTACACCTTATTCACAAGTCATACTGACGTTGATTGGGAAATAAGATAGTGAAACCACAGATACAAAAAACGGTGGGAAACTAGAGTGGGAAACCGTGCCTTTAATGACCCTCCTCATACACAGCACAACAGATAACACATTTTCAAGTTCACTTTTATACCACTGTATTCATGCATATAAGCGTAAAGCAACACAAAGAACAATAATTTTAAATTACAGCATTTTTATGATATAAAATTAGGCTTCTATCACATTAAATCTTTGAGGTATCAAAATAGTATAATGTGAGACTTTTTGCCAACAGAGCAGAATTTTCATATTAGCATTTAGTATTTCCATTTTCCAATAATGGCTGCAAGCAAAAGGAGAATGTTCACATTTCTAAGCTCTTAAATGCCATAATAATCATGCAACTAGTAGAATAATTTAGATTTTAGCTCTAGATCTAGTAAAAATGAAGGAGTGCAAAAGCAAAGGTCCATGGAAATTAAAAATCTCTCAATAGCTTGTCGCTGTAAGAAAAAGCAGCTATCATCACTCAGTAGCATTTTAAAGCACTGAAGACAACTGATTTCTTGTTGCCTCCTCTATGTCCACAGTAAGCCACTGGCAGCCAAAGCAACACAACCCTTGTCTGCCTATCTTCTCAAGCCCTTTTATTGTGCCAATATATCCATTAATCATGAAAAAAAAAAAAAAGGAGAGAGAAAGAGACTGAAAGAGAGACAGAGAGGGAAAGAAAGAGGAGGCGAGGGAAATTGATCTGTCTGAAAAACAGACGAGGTCCCTTAAAAAACAAGAAAAGTACCACCAACAAAACAAGAAAAGCAAATCAGCCCTCCTAGTCAGCCTACATGAAGATGACTAAAATACTTGTGCCTCTACAATTAAAACAGCTTTTCATATAAAGGAGACAGCTACTACTATTACAGAAATAAAGATTACAGTGAAATTAAAAACGTAAGTGACATCAAGTTCATCATGTTCTCAGGATCTAAATTCTAAATCAAGACACCAACTAGCAACTTGGAAAGAAAATAGCCTGCATATAGAGAATAAGCTAATAAAACATAGCATACATTAGAAGTATATATATATTATTTTACACTTATATATATTACACTATATATATATATTTTACACTATATATATTATTTTACACTTTTAGTTTGCTACTTCACATTCAGAAATATATATATATATATATATATAAACCTCTGTTTTTAAAATGGATTTTATTGGTATCATCAGGCTATCCAACAGGGTCTAACTTTACTTTGCATGAATGTAAATACGTGCAATATGCAAGACTGATTAAGTCTCAAATTGCCTGGTAGATTAGCCAAATACTCATCTACAAATCTTTTAAAATATGTTGCCTTCATATTCTGTAACTTAGCTCTTAAAAATGTTTTTCGACAGATAGTAGTAGTATTTATTGCCCACCTACCACTGAGAGCTACTGTTTGTGAAGGGGATCATGATTTTCATTAGGTATCAAGGTCTTGGACATTACTATTGTCTACTATTTTGTAGCTAGTTTCCATTTTTGTGAAACATCTTGATGATAGGCGATGGTCTGTGCACTACCTATTTAGACATATCTACCCAGTATCACATATCGTAAAGAGTTTTCACATTTTGAAAACATGACTGTTTTTCATAAAGCCTCTTGCTACCTGATCCCACTCTACTGATTCTGTCAATGACTAACATCCCTCTCCCTTCCTCAGATTTCCTTCGTTGTTTTATGATTTATGAATTTCAAGAAGAACATAGTCTATGCAAAAATACAATATTCAGCAAGTATCTCCCACTGCACAGTATGATGGTTATAGCCTTAGCTGATGTCTTACTCCTCATGCAGTGCTAAAATCATAGGTAAGAAAGAGTATAGAAGAATAACGCATATACTGGCAGTCAGTACTGGCAGTACTGGCAGTCAGCTACATAAAGTATTAGCTAAATGTCTGCATTCTCCCCCACACTTCTGCTCTCTAGCTCCATGAATTAAGAACTAGTACTAGATGAAGATACTGGAGGTTGTGATGGGGGACAGGATTGTTATTACACCTAAATTCATTATCAACATACATGTACCTAAAACATGAACCAGAAACGCTTTCACATACTGTGAGTCTGCAGAGATAAACTCTGGAGCAAGTACCAGCATTAAGCCCCATGTGCACAAACACACAACCCCCAAACCCTAGAATATTAATACCTTATGGTGACAACAGAAGACAATGTGTCACTGGTAAAGAATAAACTGTATCTTTCTCAAAATGCCTTGGTTCTTCCACTCAAATGCCACAATTCCAAAACACTTCTGAATCCTAAACAAACAGCTCCTAGGCAAGAGCAACAATGCCAAATATTCAGTAGGTCTTGTAGAAAGAAAATAATAACATAAAAAGTTGCATTTAATCAGTGTTATTTTACTAATTTTTAAAAGCAAAAATTCTACAGATATGTCAATAAATTATGTTCTATTTGGAACCATGCATAATCCTGGCAAGAAATAAACAATACATTTTAAGTCATTTAATTAGAGCAATATTAATTTCAAATTTGTTCCCAGAATCTGCATTGCTAAGAGGCATCTGAATGTCTCAGGTAGCAGCAGCCAAATAGTTATCAATATTTACCTCTTCTCCATCACCGTTTTTCAATGACTTGCATGTCCCACTAGTCAAGTTCTGAGAGAAACAAAGGGCATGTTTTTCTTAAATTTATAATTGTTTATTTAGCCAACTTATGTTCTAAATGGAAATTTACAGTATGATTATTCTGCCTGATGCTGCATAATGAGACAGCAGAATAGTCAGTGGGATATTCATTTGGGATGAAGAGGTTTAAATTTTGAACTAGGTCAATAATGCATGGCAACAGGAAATTTGCATCTCCTGTGACGTGGTCTCCTGTCTTTGAAAAAGGAAAATATTTACACGATCCATTGAACTGCTCCTTGAAGCAGAGTTTAAACACCTCACATTCCCATCCAACCTAATAGCAGGGCTGATCTCTTGAGATGTAGGCACATTTTTCACCAAATACCACCCTTACATAGGAACATTTCAACTTGCAAAACATCAGTGATGTGCAACATCCAGGGAACCAATCCACAAAGCTCACTTAAAGCAACTCTGTGTTGTAGAAACAGTACCTCTTCATATGACTTGGGGGAGAGGTATACCACCCTAAAAGAAAAATAATAATTTTGTACTATAGAAAATAGAACAGGTCAATGAGAAATGCCTGATTAATTCTGATATTTGATTCCTTTAAAAATGCTTTCCTATCAAATACTTGATGGCAATCAAAATTAGAACTTCAATAACATGCCTGAAGTGCAACAGACATCAAATCTGCTATTCTCAGGACTGCTGTGAAATCACTGAATGTTGTTTTCAATGCAGCATAGAAAGAATGATTTGTAAACTCTGAAAAACTGCTCACAAAGGTATGCAAGTGTTGTTTTCATGCAAATCACATTATGCATGGCATAAAAACAGATCATTTTAAATATTTGAGAGCATCTAACCAAATTGTTCTTGAATTATTACATAACTACTTCCAGAGATTACAGACCTCTTAAAAGCACTATAACCTCAAACCATCAGTAGTTTGTACAGAGTCTGAAATGTAATGGCAAGGTTCAGCATTAAGGTGAATTTATTTTTGCATTTTTTGCAATGTAAAGCTAATAAATGAATACTGTGAATTTGTTGGCAGTGAGGGATGCCATGTTATCTGATAGATTAGCATGTGAAGTAAATGAAACTGTCATGCAGAAATGTCTGCTAGCAGAATCAAATTTAGATTTAAAATGAGACCTGGAAATATCTCTTAGAAAAGCTTCAACAACGAAGAATTCACTGACTTCCCAGAGGGCAGGAGGTCATATATTACACCAAATCAATCAGCTGTGCCCCTCCGTTGAAATACAAGAAATGAAGAGCTAAAAGTGACTGAAATAAGAAGTTCTTAAAAGAAAGAGTGGGACTCTGTAACTAGGGTCATGGGTCACACCATTTAAAGACAGAAGGAGCACTATTCCAATAAGTGCAAGAAGAGGTCCAGAGTGATCCATTTCTTTCAGAAGATGAGAGCACTCTTGTATGCTGAAGAAACCAGACATAATGCCCTTGTTACATATAACATTCGGAAAGTTCTTGTAACTTTAGCAAACCACTACACAACCCAAAAATGTCTGCAAACAGAACATAAAGGCTAGTGTTCCTTATTCACTAGACATAATCATTTGTTTTCTAGAAAAGGTTACTATATCTTGAGTTTTATATGGGTAAGAAATAACACTGCAAGATTCCAAAATCTGAGTTTAAAAGAAGGATTTCCCAAATTCCCAACTAAAAGGAATAAAGAATGAACACAGAACTCATAATAAAACTAATAACAAACTACCAAGTTGCTACACATATCACCAAAATCCCTGCTGCATCTGAGGTGACTGAGGTTACCTCAGTGAGTATAACCTTTTGGGGATGAATCTCCAGCAAGAGACTGAGAGAGATGCCTTGCAGATCTGATGGTCACTGCAGTCTATCTGGGATTTGAAACAACTAGGTACACACCCTAAGCCTGAAGGATGCACACGTAGCCCTTTTCAGACTGGAATGCACTGGAACCAATGAACTGTCCATTATAAAAGCCATGTATATGTATGCACACACCTATACACAGATGGATAACTCAGATAAAGCTCCCTGCCCCCACAAAAACATTTATTTTCTTTAAACTGTCCAAAATCCCTTAGTCAACCTAGTAAAACCTTCTACTTTTGAGAATTCCTTTAAGTGTTCACCTCCTCAAGTATTCCCACAGCAAAGCATACCTTTTTTCAACATTTTTTTCTTAACTCTTTTAGTCTACATTCTTTCCCTCTCCAAAGAATGCAGGACAGAGATTTTCAGAACTGTTTCCAGTACAGAATGCTGGGCTGTTTTGGAGAATTAAAAGGATTATTAAAAAAAAAAAAAAAAAAAAAAAAAAAGTATGCAATTAGATAGCTAAATTAAAACTCGTTCAAACGGAATTAAACAACAAAATATATTAACCTGTCTGTAAAGTCCAGCAGAACTCATTATGATGGCTAGCCAAAACCACAGGATTTCAGCATAATGCAAGCATCAGTGCTACCAAACAACCAACTTAGAAGACTACAGTGTAAACAGAAATTCTCACTATATTCTGGGTATGTGCATGCTCATATTGTGAAATCATAAAGCCGTTTTGAACAAGCAGGAGTTCCTCCTGTGGCACACCTTAGCCAACTGCAGTCCATCTGCTCTATAATATCTTTAATTTGATTTGTTGGGTAAAGAAGAAGAAAGTAGGGTGCAGTGGGGAAGAAACAAAAACAAAACAACAACAACAACAACAAAAACATTATAGGAGCATGTTTTCCAACAGAAGTCAGTGTCGCAACAGCCTCTGCATCATTATGGCAAGACAGTCGAGGTTGTACAAGCTCCCGGATTGCCTCCCTGCAGATCTAGGTACTTAAGCAGCAGAACACAATCTTTCTTCTTTCATCTTCAAGAATATTTGGCCTAGAATTTTTCCTACAATATTCAATGCAAAATAGAAAGACCTAATTTAACTGAAAGTATGTATGAGCAGAACCACCGCTGTTCTCAAGATATTTGTAACTACACTTTAACCAATGATGTGATTTTCCAGCATTTAAAGCATGACAAAGTTAATTTGTTGTATTTTTCAAACGTGGAAAAATCAAAAGGCGCATTAAAAAGAAGCTGAAAAATCTGCATATGCATGCATAAGTCATTGCTGTTTAAGTCAGAATTATCTCTTTATCTTCAAAGATTTCCTTTGATTAAAATAACAACCCTACATAATTCCACTGAGGCCTTAGTAGAAAGCATACATCAGTTACAAATATTTATAAATGTCTTCCCTAAAGACAAACTTACACTCAATTACTGTTAAATAACCGAGATACCTGAATGATCTGAGTTATGAATGCTAAATAAAAAATTGCAAACTCAAAATGAATATAGTAAGTTGTGTGCTATTAGTGGTCTATTATTTACGTACTGTTTCTAAATATCATCGCTCAATCAGCTATTCAAAACTCATACTGATTTTTTTTAATTTTTTTTTTGAGAACTCACCACCATTAAAGAAATAAAGAAAATGGGGAATAGTTCTCCAGGACCCAATGTATTTTTGGCTTTGGATTTAAAAACATATGCCAAAAATTAATGAGGCAGAAATGGAAAACGATTAGATAAATTTTGAGAAAGCTTGAAGTGAAAGATTTTATAAATTGTTTTTGTAGTTTGCTGAAATAGGTCAAGAAAAACACAGAGGTAACAATACGCTGTCTGAAGGTTGTATATTCTAGTTCAAGTTTCTTATAAGGAAGTTCTGGGAAGAAAAAAAATAAAGCAGGATTATTCAATTTAATATGCCATCCTAGTTTCATCACCAATGCATTTCATTTACCTATGCTACCAGTAAATCAACAAAATAGGTAAATAGGTAAATTTGACAAAGCATTTTAAAGACTGAACTTCTGTCAGCTTCTGCATGACTTAAAATCTACTTATTCTCAGAAAATAACATCACGTGAAGACAAGTGTAAGAAATAATGTTTGCACTACTGACAAACTTATTTTTTCTGCATTGGATTTGTTTGATATAATCTGATTGCCTCGTGAATATGAAAAGCTCTAAGGGAATGCAACAAAGCATCCAAAGCAAAAGAAAGTTGTGAGCTTTCAAAAGAGATGGAAAAAATCTTATGGATTTTGGACAAAATGTTTATAGAATAACAAACACATGAACTGATAGTAAACATTCCCGATAGGTGGTATTTATTGTCTTTTTCCATTACGTTCTGATTTCTATATAAATGTATATAAATCTTATAGAGTATCACAATATTCTGCTTAAAGAGCATCATCAAGATTATAACAAAAATAAAAAAAATAATTTTTCAGAATCATCTTGACTAGGCCTTATGAGCAGAAGGAAGAACATCACTACTAAAGCATCACTCAGCCTTTCTAGCAAGTCTCTTCAAAGTATAAAAGTGCAGTATCACCGGAAAAAGGACAAAAAAGAAGTCTACCTCATATTTTATATGTTGATATGTCAAAGTAGAGCTGTTCTTTATGAAAACAGTTAGGTACCATATCCATAAGCACTTTCAATAGGTACACAAATGGAGTATCCACCTGTGAATCTAGATAAATTGAATGGCTTTTTCTTATGTGGACACAATTAACACTTTAGACAAGGTTAAACAGAAGCTTGCACAAATAAAGATAAATGTTTTGAAATAGATTTGAAGTACTTTCCATTACGTAGTTATATACGTTATTTATCTAGCCTTCTTTCTGCTTCTCACCAGCTATATTGATTAGACACTGTTCAGATCATATTAATGCTTTCCATTAAAAAAATGGGAAAAATGGGGTGTGTGGGTGGGGGTGGTGTTATGTCATTAATGTATAGCATAAATAGCATTTCTACAGTACTGTCAACATGATTAATACTTTTAACTACAGTTAGCAAAACAGCCTGTGATTTAGAAGACTTACTTAGATTTTTAAGCTATTAGAGTAAACTTTGTTATCTGATGTAACAAACTAATTTTTATGCCAAAATCTCAGTCTTCATCACTTTCACCCTCAGTGGACAATACTCTTTATGTGATATTTAGATTTCCCTAAACGCTATTTGAGGACACTGAAATTGACTTCCTAGAAGTTTCTCAGAGAGAAAGTGCTTAGCATTCAGATATATGAGGGAAGCTACCCTAAACAAGTAAATTCTATAAATAAATTCAATAATTCAATGATTTTACTGGGGAATTCAATGGGAGAAAAGTTTTAGGTGGCACCTCTCTACAAACACACAGTCAGATACAAAAACAATCACACAAAAGAATGTGAACACCCTAAACTATGATAGACTCAGTTAAGCACTGCAAAATAAAAACAGTGGTTCACTTAGAACTGAAGAAAAAACTATCTCACTCATCAAAATAATTCAAGTTTTATACAACTTCTTGTTCTATATGGGAATGAAAATAAGACATTTCAAATTCTTAAACTGAAAGAAAAAAAGTTCAAGTACCATGAAATCTAGCAATACAGTGGATAGAAAATAGTAATAAAAACTTAGAATGGATGCCTCAAAAATCAATCAATTAGATTTGAGTCTCCCTAGCCTTCAGGCTTAATCTATTCTGAGAAAGGTGACTAAGCCTATCTGTTATGTAGATGTAAGTCTTCCTGCTCTCTCTTTCAGAACTCCATCCCCCACCTGATAAATACTCCCCATCAAAATAAACAGAACAAGCAAATTTCTATCAAACACTGGATTCGAGGGTGGGGGGAAGGAAAGTTGAGGAGCTCTATTCTAAATACATCATTTACATATCGTTCATTTTTAGTCTCTATTTTCCCTCCAAACTGGTCACAGTTCCAAATAACAGAAGTATATTTGCAGAGGCATGCTTGGTCATCTGTGAGTTCTTTACAAACACCAAGCTTCCCAAAATTGTCTATAATTTTATAATGTTCTCACATTATCCCATATTTTGTTGTACCTTCTACTTTTTTTTTTTTTTTTTTTTTTTTAAACTGCTATAGCCTACTTTGAAGTGCTTGGGTTACTATAGAAACAGTTGTATATGCAAAGTCTAAGTTGAATCCACTAGTATAGAGTAAAAAATATATACCATTTGATTCAATATCTTGAAATGCATATTTTGGTGGAATAGTGAAATGTAAGAATTCATGTGTTGGCTAATGTTCATGTCTCAGCTAGAATCAATATTGGGTACAAATAGTTAAACGTTAAAGGATGACACTAAAGAAACATACCAACATTTTGCTTAATCCCATCTAACAATACCACTGAATTGTGTATTTTATTGCACTGCTCTTGAAGTGAGAAGTCTTAAATGTAAAGATTCATTACATTGCAGAACTCCAGGTGATTTATCATTTGAGTAATTTGTATTAATTTAAAACTACCAGATCAATGGAAGCTTAATAAATTGCCTTGTGATGTTAAAAATTGATGTATTGGGTCTAAGTTATCAACATTAAGATATTTAAATTTTCTTTCATAGATTTATATAAAAAAAAAGCAAGACCAGGCTGAGATTTTGCAATTCATTTCTCACCAATTCCTTCATGAAATAATATGCTAGATTTGCTTCTTTAATTTTTTTTTAGATACATGGATAGACATAAGCAAACATAATGCATACACGTGGATATGCACACACACATTTATGAAGGAATTTTCATCTGTTTGTAAATTACCCCTTGTCTTTCAGAATTATAAAAACTCACAATTGGCTTCTATAATATCCCATATCTGGTTCAAACAGGAATCGCACTCAGTGACTCAGTGGCATCTTAGCTTGTTCTCCTTTATCAAGCAATTACTACAATGATTAGAAACATACACTGGGGAGAAAAAAAAAAAAAAAAAAAAAAAAAAAAAAAGGTTCTTAGGAGATTGCTCCAGCCTTCAATATTCATGAGAGTTTTTACAGGCGACAGCCTTTCAAACGGCCAAAATCAAGGATGACAGCTGACCTTCCAGCCAAGAACTGCTAAAGAGGCTTTCATATCATTTCTGTGTGCACTACCAGATCCCTGCACTCCCCAAAACTGATGCACTCCTGTTCCACACTTCCCCACAACAGAATATAAATGGCCAACCTCACTCTATTGTGAGTACTGTTTCTTCACTCAAACCAGCCACACTGAAATTTTCTAAATATATTTCATTATTTGTTTCACTCAGGAACTGCTTAAAGTTAGATTATTAATTACTATTATTTGTGCTAACTCAAAGGAAAATATCCCATTGACTTCAAAAAGCACTGAATCAGGCCCAAAGGATTAATACGGGATTTAGTTTATTCCTGGACTCTCACTGACCCTCTGAACACTGATGATTTAACCTACCTTGAAATTATGAATGAAATAGGCCAAGGTTATACTTTTAACAGCTTTTTCAAGTTTAAAATGCAATGAAAAATTTCATTTGTGTTTTGATCAATTATTTGGACATATTCTGAAATCATTTCTGGGTCTATATTATGCCCTCTATTTTATTATTATTATTACATCAGTCAGTTATTTCTGAAGCAGTAGACAACTGTGAATATTATATGCTGATTAAAGAATATGCATTCATTGTCATGCAAATGACAATGACTTTAAATTTTAAGATTAGGGAAACTGATAAAAATAGAACGGCATAATTCAGGAAACAATTATCCACCTTAGATGAGGGAGTTCTACAGATTTAATTAAAAAATATACAGAATGCATTACTGTCAATTAGAGCACACCCCATGCAATTCATTAAGGCCCTCTCCCTTGTGCAGGTGACAAACACTTCATTATGCATGGGAGAAATGAGGCAGAACATAAAGGGGGTGATGTCAAATTAAAATGGGACTGACCTGTTCATAGCACAAAATTATATTATTCAAAAATTAAGGAATCTGGACAAAAAGGATGAAACAGAAAAAACTGTGTAAGGAGAAGTCTAATTTGTTTATGGTGTAGTTAGGATGGAGAATTAATATGGTAATTAAGCTATTATTCAATGACAAAAAGAAAAAAAAGAAGCAATTGCTAAAGAAAGACCACGGACACTTGGCCTAAATGGATACATAACTTGGTTAGAAAGAATGTGGAATAAACAGCTAGAGAACTCTCTTTTTTATGCTGTTGTATTGAAAATCAAAAGAAATAAATTAGTCCTGTCATTACTTCATTTGTCACTTTACTGATCTTCTCCATATTCTTTTCTTGCTGGACTAACGTACCTTTCAGGGCTCCTGCGCATGCCAGTAGAGATGCCTTCACACAGTTTGGAAGTACTTTCCGTATATCTTTATTGCTCATTGCCTATTTAGTGTCATTTACTGTATTTTTTTTTTCAATATAAATGGAAAAAAAAAAAAAAAGATAAATGTTGTAGGTCCTAAAACACACTAAAAAGTATTTGTGCCTTTATTAGTCCTTCTGAATTCCTTGAAACTAAGGAATTCAGAAAGAAACTAATTTTGCAATGGAGTCTTTTCTCAGTATGCATCTTCAGTATACCTTAGCTAAATTCCACGAAAGCAACCAATTCCAATAAAAAATATTTTATTCATATTAAGATGAGATTTTCCACTCCAACGTATTTCCAAAGCTACCCTAGGTAACTTCATATCAGCAACTTCAAGGTCAATAAACGGCATGCATGTGTGTGTGTGAATACAGCACTGAGGTAATAATTTGTAAAACAGAAGCAATTGTCACACAAAAAACAATGGTGCAGTAAACTCCTGATCTCAAGCCCTTACATTTTAAGCCTACTTTTTAAGTTATAAATATTGCTTTCTATTACAGAATTTAAAATCAATGCTAATTGCTTATAGTCACTTGCCTATTTTGACTTAAAGCTGTAAGAGATTACTTTGGCACTTTCTTTTGTATTTCATTTCTTTCTTCTATTTTAAGCTTTTTAGTACCCTGCTTGGACAACTGCTGATAGAAAAATATCTGCTATATACAGAGTTGCACGCAATCTGCCTAATTTTAGTTACAAAGTCCAATACACAGCTAGGCAAAGGAAGAAGGGAAAAGAAAATAGCAAAAACTTATTTGCTATGAGTAGACATATTAGCTAAATTCCAATTAAAGGGTCAATTTATATTATAATTATACAGGGAATTGAACGTGAGCATCCAAATTCTATGATACCACAAAGGAGTTCCTTCTCCTTTTATATACTCCAAAATATCAGATACAAATCAAAAGAAATCAAGGGACAGTAATGCAATTAGATGTACTCAAATTCAAGCATAATGAAACTACATAAGTGGTGTCAAAGCTGATCTGTTTCACTGTAATGCTAGTTCGGATACTAGCCCTCTGCACTGTGCAAGAAAGCCTCTCAGGAAGTCCTATAGTCAGGAACAATTAACTGTCAGTTGGAACAGAGGAGGGAAAGTTGTTCAACTTTCCTTAAGAATTCTCTCAAACCAAAAGCTATTATTTTTAAATACAAAAACATTAACAGCATGAAACAATACTGGACAATTGTGCAGCATTCTCCTCCTGAATACTCATGAACTTCCATGACAGATAACAATAGTCATATTTGGCAAAACCACTTCTAACTTTTAAAGCATAAAAAAGGTCAGGTATAAACCTTCACTATGTATACCACACCAGCTATTTTGACGATACCTCATGGTCAAGATTCAGCATCTCATACCTCTTGTCTTCAGTTTCAGGATTTCTGTAGCAACACAGCAGCCTTGTATCCCCCTCTTGTTAGAGGTATAATAGACAACAACTGGAAAGTCAATCTTCAGCTTACCTCAGTCATGTTCAGACTGCACAAGGGAGAAGGATCAGTGTGACCTGGAAGCAAAGCAGTGCTCTGTTTTCTACTTCTGACTCCAAGCCAGTTACCTAAACAGTCAGGGAAGTTCAGTATTTTTAATTGACCTTTCACCATTAATAAACAGACTGGCATCTAAAAAAAACACATAACTTTTCTTAGATGACTAGTATGAATGCATGCACTTAGACGTAGCTATACCTTTCCTCTCTATATATTTCCCCCCCACCTCTGATAGAAGTATCACTCATACTTACCATAGGCATCATAGCAAGACTACAGCTGGTTCTTACATGTGTCCCAAGAAAAGCTGAGGTTAAGCTCCTTGAACAGATCATGTACAAAAGCACTTAAAAATGAATATTTGAGCACATGTTGCTTGAGACAGAAGGAAAACTGTATTGCTGAATGAAAAGCACATCTAATACCAAAAATATTATTAATTTCAATAGAACAGAAGTTTCCCAAGTGGATATCACACTTCAGCGTGTCAAAGATCAAACACATACAACAAAAGATTCAGAAAAACAGTGATCAAATTCCTTGATCTGCCAGATTCCAGTGTTCTGGGACAATATGCTTCACTCTTACATAATGTCTCCTTGTAAACAGCAACACTCAGGCCAAATTTAATAAGTACTTCAAAGTTCATCATAAATTGCAACCTAACTCTGGGAAATATAACAAAAGTGGCTTGATTTAGCTCCAATCTTCCAAGAACAACTGTATCACTACAAAGTTTCAAATTTAAATTTGCTCCATCGCTGTTTAATCATTTATTCCAGGTGACTTAAAAAAAAAAAAAAAAAAAAAAAAAAATTTTATTTTTATTTAAAATTAATAAATTTTAAAAATTTTTTTTTTTTTAATAAAAAAAAAAAAAAAAAAAAAAAAAAAAAAAGGTTTCTTGTTCCAGCTAATTACTATAAATGATCAATTATTTTATGTTTAAACTAACAAAAATTCTTATAATCTCAGAGTCTCATTTGTTTATATTTAATGAAAATTAAATGCATAAGGATTACAAAAAGGATGCTTTTTAAAACACTAATTAGGGATGCAAAATTCATAAATGCATTTGCCACTTCTTACTAGGTGGAATTAGCTTCGCACTGCAGTTCAAATAAAAATTAGAAGCAACCTTTCTTTCACCTCTTCAAAAGCATAATGACTTCAAGCAACAAAAAAATTGCTCCTGAAAGCTTTGAGCAGTTTGTCGAGGTCCCAGGTAGCCCATTCTGCTTTATTTACTACAGAATAATATTTTACTTCTTTACCACAGAACAGTGTTTTATACCATCTCAACACTGAATGCTTAATTTCCAGATCTTGTTTTGAAGTTAGGTAATAAAGCCCTTGTAATAATTACCATCCTTGGGAATTTTATGCATTTCATTCCAAACACACACCTCTTCTCCACTCCAGACATGCATCTCTCATGAAACTGGTGGCAGGCTAGTTTGGGAGAATTTTGTGTGCAACTTGAGACAAGGTATCCCAGTGCTCCCATACACAGTATTGAGGTAACTGGGAGAACACATCTAAACGCTGAAGTTACGGGGCATGAGGGGAAGGAGAAGGGTCACACAAGTGCCTCATTTTTCTTTCACAAAAAGGATGTGTAACAAAACGCTGCCTTTCTGCTCTTGGTTGACCAGACAAAATGCTCCCCTACAATCTGGTGAAACCTTTGTCACTAGCTGTCGCCTCCATCACCTTTCCCTATCCCCTCTGTAGATTCTTCTAACCCACCTACCATTGTTTTTTTCTGACTCAATGACAGCTTTCGTTGACTTTCAAGCACCCATGTTTAGCCACAGCGGCCCTCATAGGAAACACCATGTTCCTCAGCAGCCCACCGCTGCCTCCACGGTGCTGGCACAGCAAGCAGTGGGGGTAGTGCTGTCTTGGCCACAGGCTTTGCAGGGAGCCCTTGAGGAGAGACGCAGGCACAATACTGTGGCACCAAGCACCAGCAGAGGGGCCTATGGTGGAGCACAAGTGGCCGTTATGCAGGAAGTGCCCCATTCTCCACACACACCAGCCCCTGTCAGCAGGAGGCAAGTGGAAGAAGGGTGGTATGGTGGCTGCTTGTTGCTGAGCAGGTTTTCTCAGAGCCAGGCAGTGTTAGTTCCCAGAACTCAGAGCTAGCTCCTAGGATGCAGCAAGCCTATTAGTGCACCTGTGGGGGTGATGTCACTGAGCTTGTTCCTACACTCAGCTGTGTCACCATCACCCACTGTTTCTGCCCAGCATATTAGCTCCTTTGAAACACCCATCCTATAGCTTCCTGTCAGAGCTTTTGTACTCCGTCTGCTTTGGGCCCTGTACCATGCTCGGGGTCAGTGTCAAACAAGACCCCACTGCTTCAGTTTTAACTCCTTTCTCAATACATGCACAATTCTGAAATAATCTGTAGGCACAAACTGGCTTAACAGGAACTTGCCAACAACTTCATTAAGCCCCTTGGTCAGACCACTGCCCAGGATCGCTTTCCTTTTTGAGACTGTTCACAGATAGAAGATCCTGACTGTGCCAGGGATGTTTGTAAATGACTTATTTACAAGTCACATAGTTACACATGCTATATTTTGTCCAATAAACTAATATTAGTCACGTAAATATAGTGCTTTATTACATTTTATTCTGGAAATAGCATATATTTTATGGCTTGTTACTGACACAAGTAAACTTTATTATTGGGAGTATATTTCCCTGGGAAATATTGGCTTCTTTTAGGCTTTAGAAAAATCATTTTTTTGGTTTGTTTTAAATTTGTATGTTTAACAATGCTTAAGTATTTGTTGTTTATATTGCACCAGGGGAGTTTTAGGTTGGAAATTAGGAGTCTTTTCTTCTCAGAAATATCAGTCAGGCTTTGGAACAGGTTGCCCAGGGAAGTAGCGGAGTCACCATCCCTGGGTGTGTTCAAGGAAATGTTGGACTTAGTGCTTAGGGACATGGTTTGGAGGGCGATATTGGTAGTAGGGTGATGATTGGACCAGATGACCTTGAAGGTCTTTTCCAACCCTAATGATTCTATGCCTTTTTAACAGGGATTATGGAGGTACACATACACAAGTCTGTTAAGGTCTGTTGAAGACATTAGCTGAAAATTGAGTTTGTTTGTAGGAGCTTTTCTTGCAATATAAGTAACTGTTGAACCTGAGGCAGATTATCATAATTTGTCTTCTCCATAATAATGTATAGTTCTTGCAAACTGAATAAGTAATCAACTATGGTGAATTCATTTCTTAGCTTGAAACTTGTAGGTTGTTTTAACATGAACAAAGACATGAGAGAAGTAAGGCTGTATTGATAACATAGACAAAGATGCTTGAAAATTAAGCTTCTGACAATGCTACAGCCCTGTGTAACATTGTAGTTGAAAAAGACAAGTATCACATTAACTAACAGAATTACATTAAACTCTGATATGGTGTGCCTACTACAGCCAATGGGTATAGTTTAGAAGTCTATAAATAAACTAGCTTTGTGATAAAAACACCAGACAGATGTGTCTGTGGAAACAAGATGTTTCCAAAACTCTTTTCATTCAGTAAAATCTTTACAATAATTTTTTCTAAATCTCAAACTAGAGAGGTTGTGAGTACATCTGTTTTATTGGGTGAGAGCTATCAGCTATTATGAGTAAGAAAACATACTATTCGTATCCTACTGAATCTGCTGTAAAACATTTAATTTCCTATATCAAGTTACAGCCATTTAAATGTTTAAAAGTATAAGTAGTTTAAAAGTAATTTTAGGTAATACTTCCTGTGAAAGTTGAACGCACATTTCCCTCAGTTCTTGCTCCAAGTCCATTCTCATTCTGACTGAGAATTCAGAGGCCTCTTTCCAACTCATTGTCTATACAGCTAATTGTAACCCAAACTTCAGCTCCCTCTACAGGCTTTCCTGATGATGATAGAATAACTAGCACAAGCCTGTTTTACAAGAGTCCAGCAAAGCACGTGCTTCAATAACCTAATTTTATTTCACACTATCCTTTAGCTAGTTCACCAATTAGAATTTGCTTTGTTGATTAAACTATATAACTATTCACAAAACAGCAATAGCTCATGCAATTAGTCATAATCTCTACCCTATGAGACTGTCTCCAAGATCAATTCTCTATTTATGTTCAAGCAAAAGTAAAGATTTTGGTCATCTTGGAGACTGTGTCACTCAACTTTTTTCTTCTCCTGAAAAATATTATAGCATATCACGTAGTCTTAACAGGATATCTCAGTCCATTCAGATCTCCCTTCTGGGCACAATTTACAGTGCTAGTGGCTGTAAGAATACATCCATAACATGTACAATACAAACATTGATGGTTCAAGCATTATGAAAAATAGTTCAATTTTATGATTTTAAATGCAGAGTAAAACTGGCACAAAGTGAATTTCATCACTGAAAAGATATATGGGGGTGGAAGAGTAAGGGGTATGGAGTGAGAAGGATAGAAAGCATGCAATGGAGGCCTCTTCAAATAGTTACAGGTAGGGACATTCTTTGGAAGTGTCATCATCTATCTTCCCATTCATGTCAAATGCAAATTGATCAGTTTGGATTAGGTACAATTATTCAATTCATTAGTGACTCCAACAACAAGGTGAGGGTGAGAAGAGCATAAAATATTATAAAATAAAGTATACTTTTAGCCCATCATTCAGATCTGGAGTCCAAGTCTCTAACAGATGATGCCAAGAACACAAGTACAGGCCTGAAGGAATATAAGTCAATATAGGGAAGAAAAAGAAAGATTAAAAATACAACTGTGTTGCAAGCATATGAATAGGAATCTTGATCTAATGAAGGCAAAAAGAAAGCAGAGATAACATGATTTCCATTCAGGTATCTCACATACTCATAGAGAAGACCACCATATACAATAAGGATTTACCCATGGTGACTTACTTACCATGGTGACTTACTTTCCAAGCAGCCAGTTGCAAGCTGCTACAGGTCTTATGACAGCTGCCAAAGCAGAGATTACTATTTTTTTGTGTGTAAATAGTTTTTTGTTTTGTTTTGTTTTTTAATCTAAAGAATCATGTCAGGAATGTGCTTTTATTTTGCAAAGACTACCATTGCATGGTAGCTATTTTGAACTATGATTTGATCATGAAAGTATAGATCTTGTTATATTAATTGCATAAAATGTTTTCATGAAAAATATTACATGTATCTCTAGATACATTTTGGTTACCAGTGCTGTTTTTGATTCTGAAAAATAATACAGTTCATCTTGCAGAATGTATTTGACCAGGTTAAGTAGTATACAGAAAGTAAAACATGCCTCCCTTTCTCAAATGTACAAGGACCTATTTTACACTAAATTAAGAATGTTTAGACTTCACAAGGGATACAGAATAGGACCCTAAATCAATACCTTGTGCAAAAAAGCACATTGCATATTTATTAGGGAAAATTATTTCTTCCCCAGATGAACACAATTTCTAAAGGGGATTAGGAGGTGTTATGGGAGAAATATTGTGAATACATTAATTGAACACAAACTTGCCCTTTACTTCTTGACACTTCATTTTGAAAACATCAGGTACCAATTAATTAAGATAACAAGTGACACATACTTTTCATCTTTTTCTTTAATGACTGATAAGAATTTATGAACTTTAATACTACTACTTCACTGATGTAGAGAGTTAAATACACAAAAAAATAAGAACAATACACCCCCAATTTAAATAGTAAAAAATAAGGACTAACTTTTGAGAGACTAGTCTTCCATTTTGTTTCTCTTCTTGCTGAAGAGAAGCTGTATAGGAATACTTTTCTGTTTAATACTCTGTTCATCTCATTTCAACATATTCCTAAAAATCAACTCCAATTCCACATTCTGGGAAGCAGGTTACAATACACCAACTTTATAGAAGAATTACCAGCTCATTACAGGTTTTTGGAAAGACTCTGAAGATGTAGGAACTAGTATGCCTAAGAACTGCTGTACTAATATCGTGTATACATTTATCTGGCTAAAGTTTTCATTATGCAACAGAAATACACCTCTATTCTAATTCAAGTATTAAAAAAAGCCCACACCAGAAAATGACTATGTTTATAACATAAAAAGGACATGCCAGCTATTTATGTACTTGGCCTTTATTACTTTGACACTGTTATTAGCTTATCTCAGTAAACAAGAAAGGGGAGTAAGTTACCCCCTTTTCAATCAACAATGTAGTTTTGCACTTTCTGTAAAAAATTCAAAAGCAAGACTTACATCAAGAACAGGTATTCTTATTTTTTACGTTAACGGCTACTTCAAAACAACAATGCATCCTACATGCTTTACTCACAGAGTGAGATACCAAGTATTTTTCCCGTGTTTGTATTGGTGTTTCAGATGTATATCCAAATACTGAAGTTCTCTGAATTTAGTGGAACTCCATGGTAGTTGAGCTTTCTGAGCTTGAAGGCAGGCAGGCCATTTTGAAAGCAAACCAGCATAAAGTGGGGGAAAAAAAATACCTCACAACTTCATTTTGTTTTTATAAGATTAGCGTGCATTAGTTTACTGAGAATCATCACTGGCTCCTAACTAGGTAACTCAAGCTAATGCTTCTCAGCAAAACTCTCCACATCAAAACCCAATGTTTTAAATAAGTTCCTACTAAACCTTATCCTAAGCTGAGACAAATACCAAGCTTCAACATGAACTATAAAAACACATCCTATTTTGTATATACATTTTTACCAAAAGTGGAACATTTGGATTTTGCCTTTGCTTTAAATGTTTTAATATAATATAACACTGTGCAGATAAATTTAATGGTGCCCAGTTGCAGCAGAAGGATTTAAAGATTGTCACATTTTTGATGTAGAGAATTTCTTTGCAACTTTTAGTTATTTACTGCAGACATAGGCAGACCATAAATTCAAAATAAGATGTAATACTCTTACAAACCCCAGGTAGAAATGGTATCTTACCGCTAAAAGGCTCTTTTACACTGTGGAGCATGGAATGGCTGAAGCAAAAAAGAATAGCCTTTATCCTGATGTAGTGAACATTAGTGTTTCCCCTTGCCCTTTTCATAAGGACCACTCTCTAGATTAGCTCCAGGAAAACAGTCACATACCTTATTAAACCATCATGAACTACATTTACAAGTCATTTGGCAAACTTCTGGTCTCTGTAGACCTTTGTCTGCCTGTATTTCTTGGTGATTTGCATATTGCTAATCATTACACTCAGCACTGGAGTTTTCTTTGTAATTAGTTCTTTTAAGTGCATCAAAGATTTAGAAGACATTCATTTGACAGCTTTCTAATTGCTTTTTATGTTGTCATCTTTATGGCAAAGGAGCTTTATGATCTTAAACCTCTAGAACATTTTAATTTTTCCTAGAACATGATATTAAAAGGCTAAGAACTGTGATCAGATTAAAAAAGTTTAACGTGAAGGTATGTGAGATCTCACCAATGTATCAAGTCAGTGTCAGACATTTTAAACGCTGGCTGTGACTGTCAGACTATATAGAAATATGACAACCCAAATCTTGCCATTACAACAGAACTAGTTTGCTTTATATTTATTATGATCTAGGCCAGATTAATTCTAGGAATTTATTACACGTATTAGTAAAACTCATGGCCATATTGTTACCGTTGATTCTAATATTAAATGGCCTTTTCTTTCCTCAGTTGCCTGTGCTTTTCACCTGCCAAGATTTTTCCTTTCCTTTGCAGCATTTGCCTTAGTTATGTGAGCTCTCCCCTCCATTAGTACTCAGTGGGTTATATTATTCAATCTTAATAAAAGGCCCCACAAGCCTTTCACTCCAGTAGCACTAATCACTTTTATCATTCTACTTTCAACCTTTTTATTAACAAAGGCTGTGCTGACATTAGCAATTCAGCAGAACAGGAGATCAGTAGATCAAAGTAGATCAAAGCAGATGGTGCTGAGCACACTACATTGCCATCCTCACTTTGAAAGTTTCAGAGTTTCACTTTAGATTACACAAACACATGCGCTGTGCACCAGGCAGTCCAAACACACACTTGGCTCAAGGCTGTCTGAAGGAGCAAAGGGTTTGCACTCTCATATTTCCACTACAAATAGAAATAGAAATAGAAATATTTATAGAAATATTACAAATAGAAATATTTACATTACAAATAGAGCTCATTTGGTGAGCTCTGACATCGTATAACATAAATAATTTCACATGCTCGGTATGAATCAAAACCTGCTTTTCAGACCAAATAATGAAAGCTAAATAGGGACAGGAAGGGGACAACATTTCAAAACACTTTCTCCAAACCAAAGTACTAACAAACATGCAGGCACACTAATATAATAGCAGTAAAACAGAAACAAAAGCCTCCCAGATTACTTTATATACACGTATATATATCTATATATATATATATGCATGTGTGTGATTTTTTCTATTCAGTCAAATATGTCATCAGTACTAGTAAATTGCCTTTCATGCTGGCCATTTTGTGATTTTGGTAATGACTATTACATAAGTTTTGAAAATAGCATACTTTCAAGCTTACTGACTTATCCAAACTATTAATAATTGCTTTACTTTCCTTGGTGTATCTCTTATTTGACTATACCAGTTATTTTCGGTGGTAGAAAAAAAAAAAAAAAAAAATCTCCTTAGGACTCAAAACACAGTTGCAAACATTGAGAAGTATAATTTTTATTTTAATAGGAAGTTATTTTCTTTTGCTCCATTTTCTGAAGGACAGGGTAAATCTAATCCAATCTAATAATAATAATAAAACATTTTAATGAAGCTACAAAATAACAAGTTTTCAGTTTTTTTAATCCAAGTTTTGATTCATCCAACTGTTTCAATCTCTGATTTTCAGTTTAAGAGAAAAAAAAAATCAGCAGTATAGACTGCTTAGTGTTGCTATTTTTGAAGTAAACATTGCAGATGAAACTCATTTTTATGAGAGGTAGGTAACTGACACCCAAGAGCAAATCAATTTTTCTTTTCTTCAGTAATTGGGAAACTCCAAACTTCAAGCTGTAAACCAAGGCTGCCCCGGTTCATCTGGAAAGTCTATCACAACTTGTCAGTTCAAGTATATTGTGAAATATTCTAGATGAACTTAAAGAACATTTAAAAGCGCCTAACATTTTTGTAGATGGTGGCAGATGAACCATGGCAGTGGGTTATATTCAGGCAGCTAGCATGAACCTGCAATTCAATAAACCTCATTAGTTCTAGTGACAATGTTTGCTAAATAATTCATCTCTGAACAAATGAAAAGCATTTGGAACTTACCACAACAGCTTACCAGAAATCTGTATTGTGTCATAAATAATGTTTTTTACTGCATTGGTACTATTAAAATAGTTTTGCACAAGAATCCTAAGTAGGATGCAACTTATTTTCTGTTCAGGTCAGCTCTTTCTGACATTGGTGGATACAAAAGTGAAGTCTTTTGTTTGCCTGATTGTATTCACACTCGTTTTGCTAATTTCAGAACCCATAGCACTGTTTTCCCATCTTTTAATTTAATTGCTATGGTATTTTCATAGTAAATCTCAAAATGCATGTGGTTTTATCACATGGTTTACATAGATAACTGATATCCCCCCCCCACCCCCCCATTTTTATGGTTGTTTTCAGAAATGTAGAATAGAAATAATAGAAATAATTGTTACAGAAATTATTAATAATCTGTTCACAAGATCTGTATTCTTTTTTCTATCTCAGACAGAAGAGGAATATTTTACTTTTACAATGTCTCTATGTATAACCACTTTGACAAAGCAAAAACATACCTTTTTAATGATCTCTATGTAACAACCAACAGTATGTTCATTGCACATAACAGATGCAAGTAGATTACTTACATGTGAAGACTAGTATTGTTAAAGTGTCACCCATTTTTCAATTCAGGTGTTCTCAGAAGCCTGCATTAATCACAATTGCAGATTCTTGAAAATGTTTTAGATCCCCTGAAAACTATTTGCAAGAGTTTATCCAGAGTCAAAAACATCTTGTTTTTAATTTGTTGATAATATGCGTATCAGAAATCATACAAACAGTTCTTCCCAAAGTTCAAAATTTGACTGTTTTCTTATTACTATTGAATCAAAGTTAGAATGCCCTGATACTTTTCTTCTTAACAGAAGGACAAAGAAGGTCTCAACAACCATTAAATAAATAACCATAGTATAGTAATGCTATTACTGAAATAATACCATTCATGAATAGAAATTTGAGTGTGACTCTTACAAATAACTTAAGATCCTCTGGATATTTTCAGTAAGATCAACCATAACCTGGAACAGATCCACTTGAAAGTAAACATTTATTTTCTTTTTCTGACTTATATGTGGGAAGATGCACCATTGGTATGTCTACAAAAATAAATTTTAAAAAAAAGTCATAAAAGAGTCCAGAATTAAAAGTTCATGGTTTACTAAAATGAAAGAACAAGAACAGACCCAGATTTTCAGCATTAATCAGAATTGATCCATTGAGGTCCAATTTATGCTAGCTAAGAATCCAGCCTTCGATTTAATGATATCATTGGTAATGAAGCAGGAAGATGGGTTTACAAAAATCAACAGTGAGAAAACAGAAGAAAAAAAAAAAATTCTGGCAGCAATCCAGCATTCATAACTGAGCTAATGTTCAATTACTGTGAAACACTTTATGGAAATAAATGTTAGTTCTACATGAATCCCAAATGAGTTTATTACAATCAGTGCTATTAAAATGATTAAAATAAAGTGTTACTAATATGCCAAACAACTGTGATGGCAGTTTCATAAAACTAATGTTTAATATCTGTCAGAAATAAAACCTTTTTTTTTCCTGTAGTAACTAAACATAATGATGTGTCTAAAGCATTTGAAATTATGACATTGATGATAATGTTATTTAGCCTTAATAGGAATTAACTTTATGCAATTGTAAAATACATTGCAATACCTAGAGTTTACTTAAGTAAAACAAAACTGCTCTTACTAGCTGCATTTTGTCAGCATAAAAGTACATGAAAAATCATTATATCATAAAATCACTATTTTTCCCCCCAAATACAAGGTGTTTATGATTATACTGGTTTTGCTTCACAATTTTTTGTTTATGTTGATTTAATTCAACGGTTTAAGCACCATTTTCAGAATCTGAAATGACAACTTTTTTAAAAAAAATATGTACTTACACAAATATACACTATTAATGAATAACAGTTCATCTTGGCAGGGGGCTAGGGACGGAGACAGATATGAAATCATGTGAATCTATTCAGCCTCAATATTTGAGCCTGAAAGGCTCCAAGAGCCTTTTCCAACAGAGAATAAATTTTGGATACAACATAATGTGTAATTTTATTAGCAAATATGTTTACTAAGCAGTGGTACAGATTCCACAGTCAGTACTGAAATTTTCCAAATGAAAAAGATTTTAATAAAAAATATATACACACATAGAACTTAACAAAAGATTTTAAACATAGCACATCTATGCAGTCAATGGTTGAAGCAGAGCTGTGAGGACAATACTTATTTACATCCATTCATATTTTTTCAAGATCTGCCTTTGTCACAAAACCTGAGACTATTAAACGTTTACTTCCCTATCTCATTTGGAACTGTGTGAATTTAAATACTATCCTTTTTAGTGTGTGCACAGAGTTAACAGCAAGTATTTAAGATCTATGTGGACATCTTCAAAATCATTTTTTTCATCTCCCTAGTAGTAGATACTACTAGTATATCTTTAGCTAACTATTTCAGTCATATATATATATATGTCAGTCATATATATATATATTTATATATATATATATATTCAGTCATATATATATATATATATAAGATATATATATATATATATATAGCTTTACTCAGTGTAAATACTGCAACTGCTCTGGCAAAGAAATGTAGGAACTTCTGGCCTTCAGCAGCCACCTGACACACATAACCTCCTATGGAAATTTCTTGGTGAACCATGTTTTTTAGTTCGATGCTCTGATATTTGAACTGTAGTTTCTTGCTGCTTTTACTTCCACAATTATTTTAACAAGTACTCTTACTTTTTCTTCTTGACCTTAAGAATTTTCATTCTGCCATGGTTTCTTCAAAAAACAGCCTTTAAAAAGTTACCACCTGAGCAAGCATGGATCCTTTTCCCCTTTGCTGAGTGGAAAGTACTTCTGAAGTCAGAGAAACACAGATGAAAAAGTGACTAACAGCAAAACTGTGCCATTTTTAGACAACCTCTCTGGAAGGACAGATGTCTTATATGAGCCTGCTAAAGTTATAAAAACAAAAGTGACATTAGACAAATACTCCTCTTTCAGTGAAATTCACTTCCCACTCAATAAAGAGATCAAGTGTTCACTTAAGCCATCATGAGCATCCCACATAAGAATTAGATGAGGATGGCAGATGGATGAATGTATTAAAGTTTCCACAATCTTCGCATGCCAGGAAAGTCATGTCTAACCTTATTCCACAGTCACAGTTGATTAAGAGAGACTGGAAATGACTACAGAATGAGACAAGATGTCTCATGTTACAGGTGCATGACTGGGACCTCAGTGTCCACAGTACTGATTAGCAAGTTGGTGACACCCCACTGTTCCAGCATGTTGAAGGAGCTGAGAGATATGGGCAGCTGCTTTCTGTAGGCATTGGCACCAATTATGAAAGACGGATTTCATTATCTGTTACCCTCCCTTCTCCTATTGGTATACCCATCTCACCTACTTTGTACAGCATGAAGTACCTCTAATTTTTTTCCATCCTCTGCAGATTATTAGTTTCCCTAGGTGACTAAAAAACACTTAGTTCTATGTGCTATGGTTTATTTTTAAAGACAAACCACATTCACTGATAGGTTAACAGTTACAAACAAGTCAAAAACAAACCATTTTGAGGGAATCTGAAGTCATGAAGATTCATGTTTTAAAAGGCTTTTATCCAAGTGATGTCTTTTGCATTAAGCAATAACTGAATAAAATACCAACTTCTTGAAGCAGCAGCTGAAGCTCAGGACTCCCAGCTTGCAGGTAATTGCTAGTCTAACAGGTCATACCATCTCATCTGCTCTTTTTCATATTGTAAATTATTTGCTGTGCATTGACAGATTGAACAGAAGATGCATTTCTGCTGCTGAAGCCCATCCATAACAGCTAATATACTCCACTGGAAAACAAGAGGCGTGATTCTCTGCTGCTTTAGACAGAAAGTGAATCTCCACTTTCTGCTGAATTTTGTAGATGCTGAAGTAGGTAATCTCACCACCATTTTTCCTCCACTTTGAAAGGTTGCTATGACTCAGCTTCCAAGAGAGGAGGAGGGTGAAATGCACTGATATACTGTAAGCCCAAAGTCAAGTCAGGAAATTGGGGTTTCCCTCAACAAGATTTATTAACCCAGGAAAGGTGAGCAGGCATTGGGTGGGCTGTCATGCTCCACACCTACCTGCAGAGGCAGAGCTCTAAGATTATCTCTGTCAAAGAGGTTTCCCTGTCTTTGACCACTGTCCATTCAAGATGTCAGCAACAGGTCATGAGAATGACCAAAATGAGAATTTTGAGTACCATAGGCTTAAAATAAATAAATAATAAAATCAGAAATCCAATGGTAGCAAACCAACTTCTAAGTCTTTTTCAAACATTTTTTTTTACAAATATTCTCTACAAAAGAGACTTTTTTATTGAAGGAACAACTATATAAATGTATATATATGTATGTATAGATGGATAGATATCCAGTACAGAGCATAGAAGGCTCTTTAGAAAGTCTGATTATTATATAGTGGAAGCTATATGTATACTCACACAAATACATTTTACTTATAATACAACAATCGTAAGTAATTGATGACATTTTTAAGTGGTAACAGAAATAAATACATTTTTTAATCTTAATTGCAGGAAAGGGTGAAAAATCCTATAATCAGTATCACTGAGGAAGCGTGGGAAGTGTGGTTTACTTATGTGTTAGTCTACATCCTCAGATTGTGTGTCCTGTCACTAAGTTTTATGTACTGCTTTTTGTAGCAACAGAATACAGAACAATTCTAAAATTGAGCTAACCAAAACACATTACATCTGATCACTGTTAGCAATGACTGTGTATGTTGGAGTTAAACTCCAGACAATATTCAGATCTGACCAGTACAATCTATTTCTAAATGCAGAACACAACATTTTTCCTTCTTGCTTAGTGCTCTTCAAGTTTAAAATTGCCTTGTATGAGAAGTGTAGTATACTGAAAGTGATTGCAAATTGCCAGAACAGAAGATTCCAAGTACACTTCAAGAGCTGTTCAGACATACCAAAAGCTTTGAAAACTGCTTTTCATAGAACTGTATTTATATATATTTTTCCACCCAAATTGTATTATAGGTTTGTTCTCTCAGAAATTTACACTACATATTTTCTAGTTGAAGACAATTAGCACTGCATAAGAACAAAATACATAAAGAACTGGGATACAGAAAAACAGACTTTCAAAACTGAAGAGTTTTCAGGATTCAAAGTATCCTCTACAAGGAATCCACTGGGGACAACTCAGACTATACTGAAAATATAAGTTATTTCATAACACATGGAGGAAAAATGAATTAAAATGAATAGTCATTAGGACAAGTTTTCAGAACAAAAAATTTTGGCCTTAATGTAAAAAAAAAAAAAAAAAAAAATGAAATAACATTCTGTAGTGTTGAAGTTCTCTTTTTCCTCTCCCCTAGTGTTTTTGTTCAAAAAGATATTTAGAGAAAGTGTTTCATTAAATATAAACTTTTCTTTCCCCAGATCCAATTTTCTCCGTCAACACCAACATCATTTTGGGGGTTGTGATTTTTATGAGGTTTTAATCACAACCTTGTTACTGGTATAATTCATATGACAAGCCACTAACATCAGAATATACATTTGCCATTCTTATAACAACATTAACACTTAAAAACAGACCATACCTCACCTTGCAGAGGAATAGAAACAATAGCACACACTCAGAAAACAGAACACATAACACTTTGCACAGAGACAGATTTAAAGCTAGAGGCTGAACACAGCTCTCACATCTCATGCAACTAATTCAAGTGGAAGGTCTTCAGTCAGCTATATCCCAGTAAGTACATTTTTTGGCATTGCCAGTAAGAGGCTATAGATGTTGCACAGACTCAACAGATCTCAGGGTTGGCATGGTCTTGCCCTAGCTTTACCTGAGATAACTAAGTGGTCAAGTGACCATTGCCTCCCCTGTGGGCACTGGCTCCAGCCAAGCAGGGGGCAGGGAAGGCCTCATCCCCTCCTGGCCAGCCCTGGGGAACCAACACAGCCCCATAGGGCTGCATCTGCAAGATGCTGGTGCAGATTGTAGACCTCACCTGGAAGCCAGGGAGAAGGGCACATGCTGGGATGAAGAAAAAAAACACAAGCAACTGAGAGTAAGGAGAAAGGGAAATCTCTCCTCCCACGCCACCCCATCAACCTGCTGTTGCTGTGACACCCCTCAGTGCACATTCCTTGAATGAGTACCATCATCAGCCTTATGAATGCTGATCACAGGGTGAGCCAAACACCAGATGTTCTCCTTTTTGCCTGTAATGTTTCCTGTATAACAGTTCTTAATCCCCATTCTCCACCTCCTCCCCCATAACACTCCATTTCCCTCCCCCCAATTTCTCTAGACAATGTTATTTGTACTTCAAATTAAGTTTCTTTCAAACTACCATTTTCTAAGCTATTAAAGGACAATGTTCTTTTGCATTCTATAGTGAGTAGCATTTTGTACCAAAATAACGAGTAAAGTTATTAGGAAGAAAAAATACATTTTAATTGAGTTGTTTCCTCATGGATCATCATGTGGCAGAAGAATTTCAACTTATTTCTTTTTTAAATTAACTTAACTGAATTAGATGATAGAATAAGGAAAAAGTACCTATACTTTAGAACATCATACAAAGCAGAAAATGGCAACAATCATCTTGAGACACATTCGGTTCTTTTTTCTTTTTGTATGAACATCTTTACCCTTAGGAGTTGACCATCCATAAAATTTTGATTTATTAACATCAAGGAAATAAATCTGTTTAAAAAAATAGGTTGCAATGTCGGACTGTCAAATTGCTAGAAAGAATGAAGATAAAATCATAATAAAACCATAGGAAACATCCTAAAAAGTATTTTAAAATGCTAACATTGTTACATAGCATTAGTAAAATCATAATTCAGAAATTGAGAAATAAACAGCAAAAATCACCACATAAAGTATTTGCGGATAAAAAAAAAAAAAAAAAAAAAAAAAATATCCTGGGCTTTCAGAATCATGAAAAATCTTAAAGAAATAAATGAGGGAAAAATAATTGTATACACTTTCAATAAGCTTTTCTAGTGTGGAAATAGTGCTATTCTCAGCAGTAACTGAAAGTAAAAATAATTATTTCTTGCCAAAATAAATTCAACTTTACATTTTATCATACCAACTCTTTTATTAACAAGATAACAGTATTTTTTCTTACAACTTGGAAAGCAGAACCATGTAAATTAATAGCTCATTCAGATTTAAAATTAATGAGCTTTACTGTGTTGATTTTTTCCCATTTTCTTGAATAGTATTTTCTTTAAGTAGTCTTTCACATAATGCACAATCTTATAAGTCCCAATTGAGTAACAATGAAGTCTCGTTAGTCTTTGTCACCTCATAATCATTCATGCTACATTTTAAACAAGCAACATAAATTGCTGCCTTGGGAAATTATTTTAAAGTTATGGAAGAAATATGTGCCAGCTTAAGTTGTAGTTTGTTCTTGTAAAGCATTTTCTATTAAAGAAGTTTTACCATGTGTACACAAGTGTTTCCTCATTATGTATTTTTTCTGCTAAATGTGGGTTACTTTTCATACGTTAAAACCTAACTGCCTACCTACTTTGTAACATCTCTGTTTGAAATGAGCATTTTTCATAGAGGTGATAATGTCATATATATATATATTCTATTTTTTTAAAAAAGTAACAGCTCTTGCAATATGAAACTGTTCAGAGAAAAATCAAAAGAAGAGAGAAAACATACAGAGAAAAATCTTCATGAAAAAGGAGTTTCACAGGACAAGAGTTTATTTTGAGGGCTTCCTTTAATTTTCCCCATACTTCACTGTCAAATTATGTGCTTCTGGCATTTTGACAGCAAATATAATGAAATCAGACCCATGTTTGTTGACCTACCAATTAAGCAAATTTGACAATTAAATGGAAATTTACCTCCAGGCAAAGGGCCAGCACATATCTTACATACCACTTCAGTGCCATTTTTGACCCTCTTTGAGACTAGATTGTAGCTAAGTGATATGTACGTCTCATGCTGCATGGATTAACCCTTAATGAATGCTTTCATTTACATGAGGATTCACATCTTATCCTTCAGCAGCATGCATATGGCTCACTATTTTGTTATTAATTTTAATGCTACGTGGTAAGAATGTGTTTTTCCAAATCTGACCAATCTCCTAAATGTGGAAAGAGATCTACCACCATATATGATACCAGCTCACTGTAAATAGGGAAGACACTTATCTGAGTGTTGGAGCAAGAGCAGCTAGATGGCATTTTTCACAGAGGCAGAGCCAGACGGGTAATTCTTCTTTCGTTTAACACAGAAAACATGCTATCAAGAAGGCGAAGGTGAAATGTTGCAAATTCATAAACCTTTTTAAGCCAAAGAAGCATTTTTTTAAAGCTTCTAAAATCTTGCAAATCATCTAAGACATGCTCGCATCTTAGCAAAAGTAGCTTGAAGTTTATGCACCCTAAAGGTATTTATCTCATGAAGAGAAAGACTGAGACATTGTGCTGTAAGATCTCTTTTGGGGATTCTTTTCCCCTCAGTGTTTCCTTTCTGATACAACAGTACAGCTGATTGAAGACATGATTTGTTGGTTCTAAAAGAGCAGAGCCTTCATCAACAACAAAATAACTTTTTTTTTGTCTTAAAACAGATCAAAGAAAAGGAAGAAAGCCCTATGGTCTAGGTGTACATCTCCTTTTATTCCATCTTAGCTGAGATAAAACTCTTCACTTGTAAGATCTGAACTTTATAGTTTATCATTTGACAAAGGAAACAGTTTGCAGTGTTGTATCTCAAAATGGTCTTAGTCTAATTCAGTGAAAGCCTTACATTAAATACTTAAGTGTTTATTGAAATAGAAATTTCTGTAAACTCAAATCCAGAATCATGTTCTCTGACAAAATAGTATTTAACTCAAGCAAGATACAGCTGCTTTAGTACCCAGCTGAAAGACTCCAATACTCTAAGCCTAATGATTAGTTTTTTCCTGTTGAAAAAGAGAAAGGCAGGTAAGATACCAGCAAAGTTCTTAATGCCCCACAACAAACTCTACATCCTGAGCACAACAAGGATTATGTGTCTTGAGAGATAGTTGTATTAGGCACACAGTTTTGTTACAGGAATCTAAACTGCATGTCTTCAGCAGTAGAATAAAGGCCCCTGTAGCCTAGAAGTTCAGAAGCCTTGAGGTATCTTCTCCCACAGAATTTTATTTCGTGAAGCCTATGTCCCACCTCAACATGCAGACTTTTGGGCATCTCAGTCTTCAGCAGCTAACCCCAAACACAGTATCACTACCTAAAACTCCCTGAGAAGCACTGCATTCCATTAAGAGTCATAATGTTTAGAAGCCAAACTGAATTCTGAAATTGCTTATTTTCAGCTTGGATTTACTGACTTAGAGACTACTTCGATATATAAAAGCCTTCACTAATCTCAAAGTGTTAAATATGAAAAATAGTGGATGCCTTTCCCCTGATGATCTGAAAAACAGAAGTAACAGAATATCAGGTAACAGAAGGTAATGCAGTTTAACACACTGATTTGGCAGATCTGTTACTAAAGTTTATGCAAAGGTGAGCTCTTATACCAGGAAAACTACAAAATCCCATTTTTCTGTTTAACTTTTCCATTTAACATCCTAACATGGTGGTTGTGGTTTTGTGGAGTGTGTTTATTTTTTTATTTTATTTTTTTAATTCAGCTACTTGACACGGGCCTGAGAAGCAGATTGAAAAATCTCCCAATGGAGATATCTTCCACCTTTAATCACACAGAACATCAAGACAAGCTCCAGCTACAGGACAGGGATACCAACATACCTGAAAATTTACCAAGAGGAGGCTTTCTTGATGAAAACTGATTTTCTGGGTCATCCCTTCCCCTTGTGGAAAACAAATATAATATCCCTTTCACATGAAAACTTACAAATAGAAATACATATTTGCACCTCTCATTTACCTATGAGATTTTCTTGTGCCTTCACAGGAGATACAGTTTCTTAGTTCCTTCTCAGTCCTTAAGGCTTAAAAGGTAGCTTTAGTCAAAGCTTCAAAATAAGCACTTCCAGTTGTGCACCAGGGGATGTGGAAAGGCAGAGACTAAGATGCATGACTGGGAAGACAGCATGGCTAGGAAACTTGACTTGTTGTTAGGTATCTGAGATAATCAGTTCTGTGACATGGACTTGGGAAGCTCAGCAAGCACTAGTTATTGGCTTAACTCTACAGTGTTACCTGTAACAGTAAGGAAAATTCAGAACTCAGAGCTGACCCTCCCCAGCCTCATTCTGTGAACACTTTAAAAAGCTTATTTAAAATAAAATAAAATTTCAAAAGGCTACGTTTCCCAGCAGATCAAACCTGATTAGTTAGAAAGCAGTTAGTTTTTTTAATTATTAATTTTATTTTATTTTGTTAAATAGAAAATATATTTGAAGAGTAATGGTCTTGTGAGGCACTTCGTTAAAAAAAAAAAAATGCATTCCATAACAAAAAGCTGGTTCTGCTGGACAATTCCCTTACTGGCTGCAGTCTAAAGGATTTGATCCTGACCAAAGTGCTATTAGTTATGCCATTCCCATATTCTTAAACATTTGCAGAAGAAAATTTTCAAAGAGATAAGTATCACCAGACATTTCAAGGGGGAAAGAGGAAAGAAGTATCTTTATACAAGAGTTAGCAATTATTAATTGGCTTCACTTTTAATTAGTTAATGATCCAATTCAGCTGTGATCAAAGCACAACAGCTAGATAATTCAGGATAGAAAATGGAGTTATTTACTTAGATATGATACTACTTTTCCTAATGACTTTACTTCAATGGAGTTTCAATTAGTTATTAGGTTATTTTACTCATTAATCCAACAATGATGTCTGCAAGCAATTAACATGTCACTCCTCATGAAAAACAGAACATGTTTTTCCAGAGGGATGTCTAAGATTTACGTTACAGAGATTTAAAAGAAGTTTATGGAAAAAAAATAGACATTTATTTTTGTTTATAGAATTATAGGATATCCTGAGTTGGAAGGGACCCACAAGGATCATTGAGTCCAACTCCTGGCTCCACAAAGGACCACCGCAAAAATCAGGCCCTATGTCTGGGAGTGGTATCCAAACACTTCTTGAACTCTGGCAGACTCAGTGCTGTGACCACTTCCCTAAGGAGTCTGTTCAAATGCCCAACAACCCTGTCAGAAAAGCATCTTTTCCTAACATCCAGCCTGAACCTCCCCTGTCACAGCTTCATGCTGTCCCTTTAGGTCCTATCCCTATCAGAGAGCTCAGTCCCCACCCCTACACTCACCTCATGAGGATGTTGTGGGCAACCATGAGACCTCCCCTCAGTCTGCTCTGGGCTGAACAAACCAAGGGACCTTAACCACTCCTCATATGACTTACCCTGTAGAGACATCACCATCTTTGTAGCCCTCCTTTGGAGGATCTTTAATAGTTTTTAATGTCCCTCATATGTTTTGGTGCCTTAAACGACACACAGTACTGAAGGTGAGGCCACACCAGCACACAGCAGAGTGGAACAACCACTTCCTTGACTGGCTAGCAATGACGTGTTTGATGCGCCCCAGTTGGCTCTTTTGGCTGCCAGGACACACTGTTGAATCATTCAAGTTGCCATCAAACAAAATCTCCAGAACACTTCGCAAAGGGCTGCTCTCCATCTTCTTGTCCCCCAGTCTGTACATATATCCACAGTTGCCCCATCCAAGGTGTAGAATCCAGCACTTGCTCTTGTTGAACTTCATGCTGTTGGTGATTGCCCAACCTTCTAACTTGTCAAGATCTCTCTGCAAGGACTCTCTACCCTAAAGGACTCTACCCCAAGGACTCTCTACCCTAAAGAGTCAACTGCTTCTCCTACTTAAGTATCATCTGTGAAATTACTCAATATGCATGAGTCCTGCATCCAGATAATTTATGAAAACATTAGAGAGGACTGACCCTAAAATGGAGCCCTGTGGAACCCTAGCAGTAACTGGCTGCCAGACTGATGTAACCTCATTTACTATAACCCTTTGATCCCCTTCTGTATTGGGATGACTAATTTATTTATTTTTTTTCATGTATAATTTGGAAGAGCCTCTTTTTCATACAAAAATTAGTTTTCAGTTCTGCTTGCCAGGCAAGGATTTGCCTTACCTAATCAAACAGACAATACATAGTTTGAACTAGACCACAAATCAAGACATCTAGTTTTCATAATCCAGACATTGTCTTAAGCAGCTGGATATCGCTAAGCAGTGAAAAACCCCTAGGAACAGTTCAAAAACCAGAAACTATAGCAATTATTCAATCAAAAATTATTAAACTGTTGAAGTCAATGGACACATTCTCTAATACAGCTATAAAATTAAGGATCTTTTTTCCTAATGAGTAGATTTCCTCCCACCCAAAGTTGTGTATTTTAACCTCTTCATTCCAAATTATTTTCATCTTTCCAATTTTCTAAGCAGTAACAATATTTCTATGTATTCTAGCATTAATATCCAGAATGGTTGAGCCAGATGTGTCATTTGCAGCTATAAGCCTAAAATCATCAAAAAAAGGTTGGTTACTAACATGTTTCCTGATCACACACTTTCAGAACTGAGACAGCTTCCAACATATCAGTTTTTAATAATATAATCTCTCCTTAAACACAGAAATAAAAACCCTCTTTACTTCCTCCTTAGCCAGAGGCCCAGGTTGTCTAATTGCATTCCTCCAACAGTGAATAGAAGAAAGGATTTCCTTTCTCAGTTGTTCTTTTCTTTAAAAAAAATCTTACAATAAATTGGAACTAAAAGCCCTTACCCAGTAATTCATGTAGGCTTGCCCATAATGAGCAGCATTTGAGTGTGAGCAGTTTCAAAAATCTGACCTTTGTTCCTTCATTGTGTGTTTAGTACTGATCTCTAATCACACAGCATGCGAGGTAGCTCTAACCTTCTCCAATTGCTATACTGATGCAGTAATTACGTACATACTAAATCTCACTTCCACATCAACTTGTGTTAGCAAGCTGAGAAGATAAACCCCTCTCCCCAAACCTACCTATTGCACAGTGAACTATGGAGATTTATATTAGTTTAAAAAAATAATAATAATAACACAAGGACAATAGTAGGTCTTTTAACCTTCTTTCTTGATTTAGCATTTCTCAGTGGTTCCTAGGCTCTGAAGTACTCAACACTCACAACAAGACACAGTGGTAGAAAGTAGGATTAGTAAGGAAAGTGGAAAGTTTCAGCTGCAGATTTGCAAATCTTATTGCTTACAGGATAAACAATGTAGATTATCCAGACATACTGGCCCTAGAGAAGTGAGGCAGAACTGCTTACTGGAGAGAAGCAGAATTAGCTTATCCTTCTAAATGTATTTCCCAAGAGACAAGATCCCACAGCCTTCATCAGCCTTGCAAAAGTGCACAAGAATGGGTCAAACCAACTCAGAGGAAGAATAATGAGCCTGACAGACAGTACTACTGGGGAAGACAGCTGTGGAGACAGCAAGGCTGACAGGCTTTTTTATTGTTCTGTTTTTAATAGTAGTCTGATAAAATAGGACAATCAAATAGAAATGCACAGTCATTCTCTGATTCACTGAACCCTCTTCTCTTATTTATGGTGAGATAGGAGGTCAAGTCAGAGAGGTTTTAGTTGATGAAGAAAAGCTGCAGGGAAGATTTGCTTGGTTCCAAGAAACACCAACTATCATCATCTTAGAAAATTAATTGACACATCCTTAAAAACTAAAAAGTTCCCAAGAAATCTGATTTCTAGATATGATTTTTATAGGCTTTTTTTTTTTTTTTTTTAAAAAAAATACCTCCAATACAGAGTATTTGACTTAATTTTCTAGAAATGTATTTAGGAGGAATCCTCTGCTTTTGGCCCAAATAATAACAACATCACACTATATCACATGTTTAGAGAATTCTTAGTCTTATTTACCAACAGAAGACTCATACCATTATGACCCACCTGCAAAAACAGTCAGAAGAATTTCAGAAGTTTTCAGAAAGGTGAACCTACTTTGAAGATTTTTCAGGAATCACAAGACTAAATTTTTTTCTCTTGTGCGTTCAGTTCAGATGTAACTGTCATATGACCACAGCAGTAAGAATTTACATTTAATTCTTTCAAAGGAATTGGCTTAGAGTCAGACTGACCATCTGTGAAATTCCAACTAAGTGCTCAAATAAGAGTTTAACAACATTGTCATGCATCAACATCCTTTACTTCATGCAGTAAAGACTTGTTAATTACTATGTTCTTCAAGCAACATTTAGTACCTTGCAGGAAGAAAGCGAAGGTTTAGCTTTCAGGATGAGAGGAGTTTGAGTATAAGTGATCATTTTTAAGAAAAATAAATAAATAAATGGTAATCAAAGAGGATTTTTTTTTTGTCTAGTAGCTAAGGGATTAACCACCATGGGGAAGCTCCAGATCCTTTCTGCCCCAAGTGCTTCTGTAGGGGCTTTAAGCTCTTAGGAACAGCACATGCATTACAGAATCACAGAAACACAGAATTTCTAGGTTGGAAGAGACCTCAAGATCATCGAGTCCAACCTCTAACCTAACACTAACAGTCCCCACTAAACCATATCCCTAAGCTCTACATCTAAACGTCTTTTGAAGACTTCCAGGGATGGTGACTCCACCACCTCCCTGGGCAGCCTGTTCCAATGCCTCACAACCCTTTCAGTAAAGAAGCTCTTCCTAACATCTAACCTAAAACTCCCCTGGCGCAAAATTACTATCCCTGAGCTTTAGGCCCAACAACCCTACATTAATATCTTAGGTTCTCTTTGTGGAGCAAAATAACCAGATTCCCATTTTTTTCCTGTCTCAGACCACTACAATTGTGGTTTCACAAGCATTTCTTCCATAGGCAGAATTTATTATTCACATCATCTTCTCAACTGGCCCCATACATCCTTATGTAAGGGCAAAGGGCCAGTTAGGGAATTATGCTAGTTAAACTTAAACTGACAAAAAAAAAAAAAAAAAAAAAAAAAAAAAGGAAAGGAAAGAAAGCATTTTTAATGATGTGCTGAAAGAAGTTTACTTCTACTCACTCTCACTTTTTCTCAAAAACAAATCAAACCCCCTATGTCTCCTCCAGTTTCTCAAAAGACAGGGAGAGAAAAGTGGTCTCTCTGAATATGAATTATTCAAAATACTGAAAATACTGAATTATTTTATTAAACAATTTCTACCTCAAGCTAAAGAGAGTCAAATCTAAATTTTCCCTGTCTAGAAGAATGCCTCAGCCACCCTGCTATAGCCACTTTGAAGAATTTCAGCCAAGTGGCAAAGGTGATCTCCTTTGGAAAAGAGCCCTTACACTTTGAAGTGTTCAAGTCTTATCTTAAAAAGGCACTAAATAAGTGTGCACAGAGTCCCTACAAAGTCCAAAGCAGGTTGGAAGTGGTTGTCTCTACAAAAGAAACATGTAATACCACACTTATCTGTCAAGACTAGACAACGACTGAGAAATCCTCTCAGGCACTTATCTCTGAGCCATTGCTTCTGAACAGCATATAGTGTCATGAATACAGTAAATAAGAAAGACATAGGTAGAAAATGAGTTCCAATATCAAAAGCCTCATCATTATGAACTATTTGGAAAACAAAAAGCTACGTCTCTTTGGTTCTTTTTCCACACACACACAGAAAAGTAACCAGCAAGAGTACTATTTTGGACAGTTTCTAATCCTGCAACATTTGATACACTTAAGCTTTCAGTTAGCTCAGGCAGAGAAAGCTAATTATTAAGTTACTACAGAAAACAATACAAGAATACAGCACTCCACGCACACAAAACAGATGCATATGGATATGCTCTTCAAATGCAGAGTTAGAAAGGAGCACAGAAATTGAAAAACCAAGGGTGAGCCTTTTTTATTTATTTATTTATTTTTTTGAGGGAAGAGGGAGAGAAAAAGGATATGTTTGCAGATAAGATCAGACTGGATTTGATCTTTCAGACAAACTTGTCATGGTAAGACAGTTAACACTGACAAAGTAGCTCAAATTACAAAGCAAATAAATTTTCTTTAGCTAATTTTGAAAATTCTGGATGATAGGTAACATTCCGTGATTACAGAAATTAGAAGGAAAAAATTACAGCAAGAAAACCATGAATATTCAGCATCTAAGAAATTTTCTGTTCTTAAGAGCACAGTAAAAACTGCACATTTTTAACCATAAGATTTAATAGGGTGAAGAAGCATCAGGGTGGCTCCTTACTTCTTTCTATTCTGGGACTCACCTTCCTACTTTACATTCATACTTCATGACTGCACAGAGATACAACGTACTAAGGCTTTCCCAAGTTAAGAGCAGAGGCATTGACATGGTATTTCCTCATGTTTGCTTTTGATTAAAGTTTATTCAACTTTGAAAAAGTAGTCATTGTACAGATGCTGTATGAGTAACCTCAGTAAGGAGTAGTGTTGAAGCTAGTCAATGGACAGATCACTAAATTTTTCAATTTATTAACTTTTTCTAATCAATATTCTACCAAATAATAAAATACAGACAACAAAACAACTGATAGAAGGACTGCATTAGAACTCAAAGAAAAAGCTGCATGGTACAAACAAAAGTAAGCTATATTCTCTATTGTAAAGGCGAACCTGGATCAAGTATTTACTATCACGTAGGTTGTGCATCACCGAGTCACAACAGCAGCTTTATCAGTTAACACAGAGGTCATGTCCTGTAGTTTCATTTTGAAACAACTTCAAAGTTAATTGGAAGTGAGTAATTATTTCTACCTAATGAAAATTTGTCTTCTGGAAGTATGCATATTGATTCTCTCATTGATGGACAGCTTTTCATTTCTAGGATTTTTGTGAGAGCTCATGCAAACTCAAAATATTGTTCTAAATTAAGCCAGGTTTCTCTGCTGCTTCTTCCCTCTTACTCTTTCCCTCTGCTCCAACATGGATCCTTCATAGGCTGCTGTCCCTTCAGGGTGTACCTGCTCCAGTATGAGCTCATCCATATCACACTGTCCCTTTGGTAAAATAGCTCCTCTGCAGAGAGCTCATTCATAGCCTGTCATCCCTCTGGGTGGGTGGGTTGCCTGCTCAACCATGGAATACATCCTCCTTCAACCTTGGTGTTCTCTCCGCTGTTTCCACTCAGTTTGTTCTCTCCTTCACTCCCTGTCCAGTATTTTCTGTTGTTAAATCCCTTTTCAAAGAGGCACCAGCAGCTTTGCTAATGAGCTCAACTATGGTCTGGGCTAAGTCCACTGCAGAGGTGGCTGAAACCAGCTGTGTTCAGCACAAGCAGCTCCTGGCATCTCAGACATCACTCCTGCAGCTCTCTCTGCTTGCAAAACCTTGCTATGTAAAACCAATACCAATGTTCATTACCAAAAAGCATTTTGTTTTTATATATATTTTTAGAAAAGCCTAGTAAAAATACAAGTTTGATGCAATACTAGAAATAGTGCATATTAGTGTAAGTTTAGCAAATGGATAACAAGGCAGACCATAGGACTTAAGACTCAAAAACCTTGGAAAATAGTCACCAGCTGTGAGCCTATTTTCACTGGGTCACAAACAGACTAATTTAATGCAGTGAGTAATTCGTATATAATGAAATCTAGTTTATATATTTTTTCAGCTTAGAATTAATGTACAACATTCAATCTCTGTCTGCATTTTAAGACTACAGGTAGCCATCCCATTTCCAAGAAATCCTGATGCAAGGACAACAGGTGAAATCTGTTTCCAAACATTCACGTTTTTTAGGCTTCAAAATAAAAGTAGTTTTTACCCCAGAAAAAATCTAGCTCTGCACCACAAGACCTGTGCATGAATTACTTCTCTTAGAAATCCCAGTTAATCTTTTTCATTATGGAAAAATCTCAAGGTGCAAGCCTAAATCAGATAAATCTTCTGGTCCCATTTCTGTACATTTTACATGTTTTCTAAATTATTCAAATTTTTTTGTTTGTTTGTTTTCTATTTTAATAATACTCCCCTTATATCTCAAATCAGTGAGTACTGTATTATGAGAAGCATTAGGTATTTTGCCAAAAGGATGCAAGTTAGGAGACCGTAAGAAAAAAAAAAAAAAAAAAAAAAAAGAAAGAAAGAAAAAAGAACGAAAGAAGAACAACCTCTTGCTCTGAGACAGTCACATATTTCAGTGAGAAACTCTACAAGCAAAATGGTTCCCTCTGCTCCTCTGCTCACTCTGGTTGTGGGATTAGAACCTAATTTCTTGTAACCAAAACCTTATGAATAAAAATGAAGCTGAGCCTCTGACCTTTATCTTCTACAAAGAGGACAATAAAACTCTTTTATCCTGTTCAACTCAAAGATACACTCAGAACATTTGACTAAATCTGCCAACAAACCAACAAACCAAGTTCTGTAATAAAATATATATCTGGTTATATTAATATAAGGCATCACAGGTCTTCAAAGGAAAATCATTAGGCTTCGTCATGAAAAAAATCAAGCACTTAGTGATACCAAAATTCTGATCGTAACCAAGAAAAAAAAAATCAGAACTTTACAACTTTACCCTTTACAACAACAGCTACCTTCAAGCACAAGTTATGGAATGGCACCATTACAATGGGAATGTAAACTACAGCAAAATTGCAAATGACTCTAAAATTATATTGTGTTAAAAAAGCTAAGAGCTCTAAAGGTAGATTTGCATGCATGTATAGCATACAAGAAATAAGAAACCACAAAACACTTAAAACACAAAAGCCTCTCACTTAATCTTATGTACTTTCTTCTCTCAATAACCACCTTTCATTTTGTTTTTGTAAACTTACCTGATGTTAGCAGATCTCTGAAGAATTAGCTGGGTTTGCTAGGAGACTAGACACCAGCTGGCAAGCAAGCGTACTTATTAATTAGGCCCCACCCAGGAAAACTAATTGCATTAATTGCATTAATGCAATTAATTGCATTAAGTGTATGGCAGAGTAAGGTTTCTAGCCAGGTGCCTCTACTTGTGAAAGAAGTTAATATATTTTCAGGAATAAAATAAAAAAAATCTGAAAAATCACCAGATTCTCTTCTCACTCTATTATTAAAATCATCTTCATATGTATTCTGTAGATGCAGACCAGTTTATCTGTCTAGTCAAAATTTTCCATGAACGGGTATTTTTGTACTAAAACATAAACTTCGTTAGGCTTAAGAAAAATGCCAGTTCAGTAGATATATCGGTGCTTCACCAAGTCTTGTGGTATACACATGGGAGATGAGTATTCTTAAGTCTTAATCTAACTAGAGAGGTGGAAGAGGTGAAAGAACAGTTAACTAAGGAAAGCTCTGCAAGAAAGATGACAGTGTTGTACTGAAAGGCAAAGCATGTGGCTGAAAGGAGATTAACCATGGAGGTCCTCCAGGCTCAGCCTGGTGAACCGGTCTGTTGTAGAATTTTCACTTAAGCATATAAAGCAGAAGAATGGCAATGATGTGACTTGATGAATCAGAACTATCAGTACACAAAATGCTGGATATTATCAAAATAAAAGGATGCCTGAGAAGTAGTGGGTCAGATTTAGAAGTGCAAAGTGCAGTGCTAAGAAAGTACTATTAAATAATATGAACAGGTGCCTAGAGTTATGAAAGGAAACTGAGAAGACTTAGCATATTTGTCTTCACATACTGAGAAAATGATGCATAAGTACATATTAGAGAAAGATGGCATTAAGCAGACCTTCAGTAAGATGAGTGTGAAAACATAATAGAACAGACCCTAGAACTGTGCTTTCACATTTAGTTTTAGGTCAAACTGCATCCACCTATTAACCCATCCACCCACCAGGGCCAGGCTGGTTGGGGCCTTGGCCAACGTGATCTGGTGGGTGGGTGGCATCCCTGCCTATGGCAGGGAGGTTGGAGTAAGATGATCTTTAAGGTCCCTTCCAAACCAAGCCATTCTATGATGCTATGATTAACACCAGTTTGCTAAAATGCTAGAAATTTAGCAAACTGGTTTTAACAGAAAAATGCTTTTCAATAGCTTTTACTTCGGTGTTGTGCATATTTACAACTTGTTTATAGTAAACACATTTTCACTACACAGCTACTACTATCCTGCCACTTACTCTTCCAGAAAAAAATATAAAAATCCACTTTCATATTGTAGGAATGCCAAATGGTTCTGTATGGAGGCTCTCTAAACTACTCCTTCCAATAAAGAAACATGTTCATGTCATATTTTAGCTACTGACAGTTCTTATTTCACCATGGCTTTTGGATGCTCTATCTGTATAACTCTATTATACCCGTCCCCTCCACCTCACCTCAATTCTTTGCTATGGCACAAGACAGAGTATTATCCTTCTGAAAATTACTGTCCAGCTTTAAATTTCAGGGCTGTCATATGCAATATCTTGAATGCAGGGATTAGCAACAGTTTCCAGTGAGCTTCAAAGACAATACCATACAATTTTTATCAAAAAGATTTAACACAGCATTTGGAATCTTTCTTAAACTTGCTTTCAAATAAAACCTTACAGGTAATAAATATACTAGGGTTTTCTCACATACCAGAGGCAAAATGAGGAGAGTGCATTTTTCCACATTGGGTTACAACAAAGCATTAAAATATTGTTGTGCTTTAATACACAAAGGTATACATATTTGCTTCTAATTTTTCCAGAGATTATTTATCATTCTCTCTAGTGTGGCCCTAAAAGATATTTTATTCTTCAGCATCTGACAAGAACAATCACTTCTCCAGGCTTTTCTACTCAGGAAAGCTGGCATATAGTCAGCCTGAGTAGGGCTTTACAGAGCACTAACTGCTCTTCCTAACTGCTTGCATTGACATTGTTAATGCAAAGTAAATAATAATAATAATAGAAAACCAAACAAATGAACAAAAAAGATAGCAATAGTGGCTAGCAATATTCCTGTATGCAGGCTGGAACCTGGCTGGAACTAACTTACTAACTTTTAGCAAGAGGGCATAGGTACTCTGTATTCAAATCCAGGTCTTGCATCAATCAGAGCCCACAACACTGCCTTTCACTTTTGGAGTTTAACTGCCATTTGGGCACCCTTTTTCTGGAGGCTTTTCAAGCACCTTCACAAACCACTGTGGAGCACAGAGCATTGCTTCTACATTTTTCCCCCCCTGGGTTGTTCTTCATCTTTACACTGCTCTCCTTTGTCACCATATCTTATCAAGAATCCATCTCTCTATTTTTTTCCTTCCTTTGGAGCTTAAAAATTAAATGGTGCAACATGCAGCACAGATTATAAGAATGAGGGCTGCTCCCCCTTCTTTACTTTTTCTTTAGAGAGCAAACACAGTCCTCAAATTAAGGTTCTTCCATTCTCTGATACAAATGCAACTTCAGGCATTAAGCAGATGGCATTACACACTCAGTGTTTACATGACAGCTGCATCTCCTGAGATAAAGGCATCTTCTTCCCTTCACTACTCACTAGCCCCTTTTTCTTCCTTGTATAGGAAGCATCTGGATCTGACTGCTCAATGAGCTTCAGTTATCTTTCTAACAATTAACTCTTTTCTGCCAGACATCTTCAAATGTTTGAAGGCTCTAGGTTTGGAGAAGTTTTGCTTCCCATCACAAAGGAGAACTGATAGTTTTCAGGCACTTGATAGCTGACAATAATAGAAATGTTCAGGTTTTTATAGTGGTTACATTAAACTAACTGTATCAGCCAAGTCATGATGGGAGAGGATGAAATGCAGATTACTGGGACCTTCAGTGATGCATAGAAATGCCATCTCTTCAAATACATCTTCTAAAAAGCATTTCTCTCTTTCTCATAAAAAAATAAACTTTGAGGGGATTCATAAAGATATCACTTAAACAGATACAAAACCAAAAACAAACAAACAAACAAACAAAAAACAACTCAAAAATGGATATGTTAATCAATGTTTTGTGCTTTTTAACATTCTTATGGCTTTGTATGTATTTTACTATCTCACTGCCTCTGGATTTTATGAGAACATTGCTGCAAACATATATGAGAAAAGTACTGCAACAAATGTGCAGCTGACAATGAAATAAAATTTTACTGAAATATATAGCAGTAACTCAGTAATTGTATGCTCTAAAACATGACTTTTCTGTATGTCAATAACAAAAAGCTGATGAGAAAAACAGAAGAGACTGACTGATGTGTCAGTCTTCAAATTCATGAAGCTTTAATGAATTTCAGTGAAAACTACTACAGTAGTTTTCATCTACACATACCCTCAGATAGATAGAGTGAAAGGAGAAAACAATCTCGTTAGTCTTATGTCTAAGGTGAGTTCTCTCCTGATTTACTAATGGAATCCAAATTTCACTATCTTAAACAAAGATAATAACAATAATTGTATTGCAAAACCACCACCACCAACAAAATTAAAAACTCCATCTGGAGCTTCCCACCCTGATGGATAATGGACAGATAATCAAAACAGAGATATCCCAGCACCAGTCACTAGAATAATCCTAATGAACATGACCGTGGAAAAGACCCTGCTCTTAGACACATGATTTAGCAGGATGCCTCAGCTGATGTTTAGCTCTAAGCACAGAGTTACATTAATTCCTATGCAGCAAAGCCTTTAAGCATAGTCATATGTTTAAATATATTTGTGAATCACGGCCATAGCCAACTATCAGAGAGCATCTGTTCTTTGAATCTGCCTCAACCCTGTCTAGCTCCCAAATTTTCTGTTTAATATAGGAAATAATTTAAGTCTATGCCAAGACTTGTTTTCTAGAGTTATTTGTTACCAGGCTGCAGATGGCTAATGCTGCAATTTGTAACTCATAAAAAAAAAAAAAAAAAAAAAAAAATGAATTTCTTATGCTATGTGCTCTGAAGATCAGAAATAAATTACTTTTACCTAGGCCAAGAGAGTTTTGACCCTGATTGGAGCTAGAGAAACTCCTATGGACTGAAAAGTAAATGGTAATAGGAAAAAAGATGTTTGTATTACTAGCATGCTGTTGTGATATGTGTTGACAACCTATTCATCAAGAAATCATAATAATGCTTGGGAACACAACAAGTTTGGGGGTTTCAGTTACATGAGTAATATCAACTAAATGAATTTGTTTATTTTACATTTGATTGTAAGAAGGCAAAAGTGATAAAAATAATTATGTGAGGCAAATTTCTGAGACTATAATGATGGATTAAAGATACAGGGTCAGACTGACAGATGATATAAACTGTCAAAGTCAATGGAGCTATGACAATTTCCTTTGCTTAGAATTTTTCCCATATATTATAAGTTCCTGATTATAAGATCAAAAGAAATAGAAGAACTATTAGGTTTAGTTTTAAATTGAAGCGGCAAATGTTATGATATTCTTGGTATGGATCAAGTAGCTGTCCTCCATACAGACCTTTTCATATCTTAAAAAATTTATGCATTATATGCAGATAAGTATTGCCAGAAGCACTTTCTATTACCAGATTCTATTGTAATGAAAGATAGGGATAGAATTTGGAAGGAGACATTCATCATATTTCTTTCTTGATTTAGTTAATATAAAATCTTTTAATGTAGCACTGAATACGAAGAAGACTAAGCTTTTACATTAGCAGCATTGGTACTTTATATCAGGACCTGCTTAAGAAAAGGTATTATTTCTCTTCATAATTATTTCTTATTAATATTGCTAATATAATTGTACAGTATTTTAACAGAACTCTCCTTGATCAATTTTAAAAGAAGGAATGAAACTCCAGGCTGAAATTGTTCTTTATAACTAGCTTTCATTTGAAGTGGAAATGAGGGATTTTCGCTGACCTCATTCTCTTTGTTCTTGTGGTGGTGGATAGTCACTTCTGGGGTGTGCATGAAATACTGTCATTGCTTTTGGCCCAATACTGCTACCTTTACATTGACAGCATTCATTTGCACAATTAATTACAGTGAAGTGCTGGGATTTCTAACAGAAATAAGGTGCCAATGAAAGGCTAGGAGTATTAAGCCCTGCTGAGACTTCAAATAGAACGAAGTCTAAGTCCCTGAGCTTACTCAGGAAAGCCTTTTGAACATGCTTAAGCCCCATTAAAGTCAATTGCTAGCCATAGTCCATTTATTTGCCAATTCATAACATTTGAAAGTTTAAACCAAAATCTTAACTATAAGTTTTGGGAAACGTATGGGTAGGAAATATACAGCTGAAGTAGTCCCATATCTAAACTAGCAAAGAAAGGACTTAATCCTGTGCATCTGTCATTGAAATTGCTTAGATGTGTAAGGAAATTATAGAAATGCAGGTAACCAGATGTCAAGAAGGCTTCCTGCATGTCTGTCTTTTGTAGGTCAGGAGGCTGAAGAAGCTCCTTGAGACATTTAAGATTTTTTTTTAAAGAACTTAATTTGACAGAAGTTACAAATAGCAATAACCATAATGGTCTTTGCATATAGCTAACACTATTTAGGGTTTTCCAACTCATAGCCTTGAGAAGCAAGCCAGAGCAGCAGCATTCACATTCTTGTACTTTCCTATTAATTATTCCTTCTTTACTAATAATTAATTTGTGCGATAAGTTAGCTTTAGTCACATCTCCTTTTACCCTGATTAATTATCCTAATTATTTCTGTATCTCTACATTTTTTGCTGCCATAAACAAGACTGGTAACATGGTTGGTCCAGATTATTTTCATTATCCTTTATTGCATATGATTCGTGGAGTTCTGGGGATAAAACTTGAGGTGACCTATTTATTTTAACAAGGAACAAGTTACTCAGGCAAATCTCCCATTCAAATCAGTAGGAGTATTGCCCAAGTAATGATTTTATTTCAAAATTAAACTTAAATTTTCCCTTGGGGTTGCCCTTATGTATATTGCTGGAACCAGATGTATTTACAGTCCTCCATGTAACCCTTACTTTGTAGAAGTATAGCAGTGGTTGAAGATAAGTGTTAGCCACTAAGTCCAAATCAGTCAATTGTTCTCTACACGGTGTATTTAGTTAACATTTCTTACTGTCTACTGCATTGCTTTTTGTCAAACCCAAATGAGAACCAGGGGAACATTTGTGATGCTATATTATTTATATATTAATAACAAACAATCCAATTGCCTTACATTACTTCTAACAAATTTTTAAACCATTACATTATGTCAGTAAGTTTATCAAGTTTATCTTGTTCAACAAATGTTGATTATTATATGTGATCAATGGTACAAAATTAAAAGCATAATTATAAAAGTGTATATATTTGTACTATGGAATTATATGTTACCGTACTGTTGATCATTCCTCACTAATACATTGGTTCCTTACTTTCAGAGATAAGGCAGAAAGTAAGCCCTTATTTTTAATGTGTTAAGGACAAATTCTAAACAGAAAGGAAGCATTAAGCAGATGGTTATTTATTTTACTTTTCCACAGCAATGAAAAGCTACATTAAACTATTGATGTTGAAAAAATACAAAACTCAAAATTGGGAAATAAACCTGTCCAGATAATCTTAACTCAGAGTTCCTTTCTGTAAGCTTTATAATAAAGTCTTCAACTATATGATCATAACATGCATTTTTATGCCAACAGATTTCAGACTGTGAACTAGATGGCTGATGCCCAGAAAATATTTGTGGATGTCAACTAAGTCATGTTATCTTCATCACCTTCACCTTACTTTTTCAGATATTGGAAGCTATAAAATTAAGTGGTATAGAACTGGAGGGAGCTAAAAGGACATTTATTTGCAGAACTAGTTAAAATGATTGGGTTGAATTGCATTACACACACACAAATGTTTATTTGACAAAAACAAAATTTCTTCGAAGGTCATTAACTTTACAGAAGACTTGGATAATAAATTCAGAGTACTTCTTCCTTTTGATGTAGCTGAAATCTTTTGTTTTGAGCTGCTTAGCAATCCATCATGCAAGTTTATAATTTCAGTTTTACACCAAGATTGAAACAGCAATCTGTTTTCCAATGGGCTTTATTCCTACAGTTAAGACAATGTAATGCCAACTTAGAAAATGCATTTTATATCATCATCTGTCACACAAATACCTTATGATTCAATGCAAATCACTTAAACCTGACTTTTGAAAGGAAAGATGTTCCTCATACTTTGAGTGCTTATCTTGTCACAGCAAAGTTTTCATTTGCAATAATGCAGTATATTCACAGCTTCAAGTGAGACCAATAAAAGTTGGGCTGTGAAAAAATAAAGTGATAGACTGTGAAAATCTGCATGTAGGTCATTTAAGTTTGGAAAAGAAAATCTTAATTCTGGATTTTTCTTAAGATTGTCTTTTCTAAATGCAGTTATAATTAACGAATTGTTCTTATTCTGTGATTCTTATTTAAAGATTAATCAAATTGAAAATGCAAATATCCTCATTTTGAGACATTGGAAAACAATAACAAAAAAATCTTGGAACCCCTGGTGATCAATGGACAATTACATTCAAATGATTATTCATGTCTGAATGGTTTATGGCTAACTTCTAGCAGGAGAATCAGTCTCAGGTGATTCATCTAAGATTTAAAAGACATTCACATGATAGCATTCAGAATTTCCCTCCCATTTCATATACTAAGCTCTTCTTTTCTGCTTGAGCACCTTCAGAATGTAATCTACCCAACAGCATTTACATCCCATATAAAAATTAAAAATACCAGATCAAATTATTTTTCTTCCCATTGTACTTCCTACTGCCAGCATTAATTATATAAAAATAATTATAATCATTTATTAATAATAAGTTAATAATTCTGATGTATGTGGAAATATCAAAGCCAAAAAGGTGTACAAGATGCCGCTATTTTAATCTTGAAACCTGTATTCAGTAAGAAAACCACATTGGGGCACCTCTTGCCAAGCTATAACTATCTAGACATGACTGTTCATTGCCTCTCTTATTCCTCTGACCAGAATAAACAACCTGGTGTGGACTCAGTGCCCACAGAATAATAAACAATGGGTTTTCTTAAAGTATCCTTGATTATCTATTTATATTTACATTTATACATTTCTACATTTATAGTAACAGTAATTAGCCATTCAACTGGAATTTAGGCTCCTTTATGACCAAAGACTTTTCATCATAATTGACTGATAACAACCATAATTAAAGAAACAAGCAAATCAATATATAAGTAAATAGGAGGAAAGCATCAAAAGTATGAGTTATTCTACCAAAGCAACACTCCTGATGAACTGTGTTGATAGTTGTTTTTTGTTGTTGTTTTTATTGTTGTTGTTACCTACAACGTATGTGAGTGGCCAGCACCAAGCAATTAAAAGCGACAGCCGTATGAATTATGCTCTATGTTACAGAAGTAAAAGGTTGGCAGTCCGAGCCTGAATTTCCAGTACTCTTTGATGCCTGCCATGAAGATAATTTATGCAAACACGTAGTATACAAGCAGTAAACATAATCAGCAGGAACTTGTCCTTCTGCTTTTATTCATATAAAAGTCTGTTAATTTATTTCATCTGTCTGTTGGTATTTGTTTTTGTTATCACAATCCACTATTCAAAAACTACATGATAAAGTGCCTGTTCCCTGCAAAACCAAGCTAGTGGGACAACAAAACCAGCTTTGTTTCTGTTACTTTTTTACTGAAAATGGCAAGATGAATTCAAGGTCTTATATATTATACACTTAATAGCAGGGACACTGTAGTTCAGCGAGATTATCTGATAGCTACAGACAGGACAGCTTCATAAAGCAGAAGACAAGAACAAAATGAATAGAACTTTTGTTTTGCTGTAATACGATTTTCTGAAATTGTTTTGCTATCCTCCCTCAAACTCTCTCACAAAGTTTTGTCTTCCGGTTGCTTGTTTCGACCGAATCCTGCAGCTGTTAGCTTTCCATAGAGGAGCGCAAAGTTTTGTGAAATGTGAAGCAGTTGTGCACCAGACTATTTCTGGAAGAAATGGAGAAATTATAACCTCAGATGATCAGTCAGTGACAAGTAGATAGGACAGAGGCACTGTTTTAACAATATATATAAATTTTATATGTATATATAAAAGAATAAATAGTGCTTCTGTTTCTGTGTCTGTAGAATGAAAGCAAACCTCTCGTGCTGATATTGCAAAATCTTTTGCTTTCCTTACCAGATCCACTTGGAAATGATTCACTTCTACCACTGCGTATGTTTTCTGATCATTTGATGCGCTGACTCAGAGGCTCAGCTGTGCAATCCAGCCAATTTAAGGCAAGAAGAAAGAATGATAGAGCCAAAAGCAGGAGAGGAAGAAAAAGGGAGTAACGAATGGAGACAATAGCATTTTTCCTTTTACTGGAGTTCTTCTGTTAGATCAGATCAGATCAGCTTTTTTGTTAGACTAAAATCAAGAAAATGTATTACCTGAAAGACATGAAGAACTCACCTCGAAGCCAAATGGAAGATAACTATGTTTCACTGATTTATTTGTTGGTCTCTGTCTTCAGAGACAATAGCTACTTTCTTAAGCTTTGCTTTTCACTGTTAAGGACCCTTTTTGTCTTTGCCACAGGGTTTGCCTGGAGTTAGGAGAAATCATAGGAGTGAATTCAGGGAAGGCTTTTATGTCACTCACACTGATGGTGCTGAACTCTGGAATAAGGTCATCAGCCCCTATGAATGTTCCCGTTTGAGCTCTACAAAGCTGCAGAGCCAAGGCTGGAGGTCAGTAACGTGGTGTACTGGCTAAAAAAAGGAGTCACCATTAGCACGAGGGTAAGCTGCTTGGTGTCCATCAGGATGAGAAGACCTGAGAATCACAAGTACCCTTCAGAATTGTGTCAATGATGGTACTAACACCATGAATAGCCTCGCAGTTAAAGGAGAGCTTTATTGGAGAAAGAACATGCAAGTGGAGAAGAGGCCAACAAATTTGAAGGAAATAGGTCAGGGGTTTGTGGTGGTTTTACCGTGCTAGGCAGTTGAACACCACAACCGCTCTCTCACTCCCCCTCCTCAGATGAGGAGGGGAAGAAGTAAAGGAAAGAACAACTCACGGGTTGAGATAAGGATGATTTAATTAAAAAGGGGAAATATATATATATATATATAATTAAGGAAATATTATTATTAATTAAACAATTCAACTAAAGGGAAAAAAGGGAAAGGGGAAGAGGGAGGGGGAAAGGGAATAACTAAACAAAACAAGTAAAGGCTATGTGGAAGTGCAGAGGAAAGAAATTACTCTCTACTTCCCACAAATGAGCAATGCTTGACCACGTCCTTGAAGCAGGGCCTCAACGCATGTAGCTGGTGTTCGGGACGAGGACAGACGTTTTCGCAACGAGAGCCCACCCCTCCCCTCTTCTTCCTTTTTCCACCTTTTATTGCCGAGTGTGACATCATATGGTATGGAATATCCCTTTGGTTGGTTTAGGTCAGCTGCCCTGCTGATGTTTCTTTCTCACTTTTTGCCCACCCCCTAGGAGGGTTAGAGAGAGTCCTGATGCTGTGCCAGCACTTCTCAGCAGCAGACACAACACTGGTGTGATACCACTGCTGTTCTAGCTACAAGTGCAGAGCGCAGCACTGCATGGGCTGCTGCAGGGAAAGTAAACATCCCAGCCAGACCCAGTACAAGTTTAAATCCTCTGCTTTGTCAGTGGTAAAAACATTTTTGGGGAGGTTGTTTAACATTAATATTTCCACCTACTTCACCTTTAAAACTGTGCACTTATGAAAAAAGTATGATAACAAGAGAGTTATTTTGGTATGCAGTGAGGTATATAAACTCACAGAAGATCTTGTAATATTTAAAATGTAGAATGTGCAGCATGTATATTTACTTTATATATACAAACTTACGTGCCTAAAGAATTGTAACGTCTAAAAGCCTGTGGATATGAAGAAATACAAATACAGATACAGTAGTGGAATGTATTCAATAGCACTAATTACAGTTAAGACTGAAAATATTTCAATGATAATCCCCTGCTTTTCCATGCTAATAACTTTCTAAGTGTTTCTCGTAAAGATTTTCCATGCATGTTTTCTGCCTGAAGGGCTGTGTTATTAATTATTATTACTGTGTTTGAATAGAAAAAATGGTCTACTGTTAGGCTAAGAGTGAAGAAAGATACCTTCCACCCCTTAGAGGAAAATATTAATCACATTTTCAAACCAAGTTTTGAAAGAATGGCTAACATTTGAGACTTCAAAACTGGGCTGAACATCATCTTATTTGTAGAAGTTAGAGATGGCAAATAGCATGTTACACAGATCATAGTTTCCAGATGCATATCTATATTGGGCTAGCATACTTTTAGGTTTTTGGAGACTAACCAGCCATCTCAGCACTATGGGATACCTCCAGCCCTGCTGCCCTTTTGTGAAGAAGCTCTTAATCTCCTTCATATAGACAACTGTATGCCTCATCACATGAGGAACTTCTTTCTTGTGCCATTCTCCTTAAATTCAATGTGACAGAGACACAGAATAGCTCCAACTTCAAAATCTCCATATCCAAGCACTTTCTTTATGCCTCCAGAAGTGCATGGTGTTTTTCTAAGGCTCTATCACACACTTCTAATTTGTTGCCAGACTTATCTTACGTAAGAGATAGTAAGAACTCTTCAGTGGGCTGGGCCGCTTTCTCATTTCTACTAGTGACTCCCTGCATGATAAAGCAAGGACTATGCTGTGCCTTGCTGGAGGTCCATTTAAAGCTTCCTACTTTGGAAGAAGGTTCACACACACTGATCTTCAATAGGAAAAACAGACTTATCAACTCTCCAGGACCAAAGAGCCTGCAATAAAGTCACAAAAATATCAGAGGCTGATTTTATTTTTAACTGTGCTTCTATTTTCTGTGTTTTTTTTATGCCATGGCACATACAGTTCTTTAGAACACATTAATTTTATGTGCACCAGTATGCTTTCCTTTTTAAGTCCTTGTTCTTCTGAATTTGGTATCCTACTTGGCCTCCTATGTCCAGCACCAGAGAAATCAACACCAGAAGATGATTTTTGCAGATGAGGCAATGGATTCCCAATGTCAGAAGCAGTAAGCTGTGCAAGTTCAGGTCAAAGAAAAAGTTGTTCACTGGATAGGACAGATGGCTGGGGGTACTGGCTGTCCCTGATCTGCAGGATACATTATTTTGAAATTATGGTATCTCTTCATAGCCTGGGTTCTACTTTTATTATTATTATTGTTATTAGTCAGCTGTCACACAGGGTTCAGAAGACTGTCCCTTGAAAACTACAGGACAAATGCATGGAAGCTATTTAACATGGGAAGAAAGGACAGAGTCCAGGCTCCTTAATGCTTTTATAAGTCTATATTCATTTCAGCAGACAACATCCTCTGTATCACACAACTTCTGTATCAAAATATTTAGAAGACAAAGAGACCTCACACTTCTGAAAATAATCCATCTCTCAGAGTTCCTGACAGTGCACATAATATAAAAATATCAATTTCACTGAGAACTTAGAATGGGCATCCAGGATGTGGTAGATGATTTGCCTCTAGAGTGGGAACCTGTCCCTCTTGATACATGACCCAGGCTAGGAACTTTCAGTAGTTCCTACCTGACATAGAAATGACAGATGTGAATTTTAACCTCAAGGTAATAAAAACAAGAGAGAAACATAGTTGCACGCAGAACCTCCTTTGCAAATTCTGCCTCATAAACAGATATGTAAAGAAGAGTCACAGCCCTATCAGCGGTGCCTTGACTAGTAGGCCACTTTATCAGAACTGACAAAAGGCAGAAGAGTAGAAACTCTGCTCCTGGGCTTGTACTGAGCTTTCCTATTCCTATAGTGTATGTCCTTCCAGAGTTGCAGGAGGCTCAGTCAAAGCGCTGAAGCCCAATGCACCTCAGTGCAAAGAACAAAAGACATAACCACATCTCCTTCTCATGCTGTTTGTAGTAGCAGCTGGGAAAAGAATAAATAAATAAATAAATCAGATGTTAAAGTTTTACTAGTCCTCCTGGCTTGTAGAAAAATAAATATTATTTGATACGCAATTTTAATAATATTCAGAAATGTGCAGACAAACGCTGAAAAGTAAAAGAGGGTATCAAGATTTATTTTCAGCCTTTCTGTTCACTGTATTGTGTGCCATCACACATTATCTTTTATTATACACACAAGTCTCTTTAGAACGCTGTCTATATATTTCTTGCAAATGGGAGACAGCTCCTCCTAGGTTATTATTTTATTGATATAATGCTGTAACTGTATGCAGCAAATGTCCATAAAGTGTTGTTTCAGATCTACTTTACTGTGGGCTTTTTCTCAGGTGATTTCTTCTGTTCATGCTTACCTAATCATATTTCCTCTGATCACAAGACTTTGATAATCAAAGCACAAAATACTTGGTGTTTGTGTCTTTTGTTCCTGAAAAATACCTCTTTTGTGATGCCTTTTGAAAGGATAACTGTTCATTCCTATACTTCACTAATGTTTACTGGGGCCTGGCCCACTGAGTTCAATCAAGTCTGTCCAGTCTTTACAAGAAATCCAAGGAGGACCCCTTAGGAGGACAGAGGAGTTGCTTTTGGCAGAATCATTTGAGCTTTTAAATATTTTATGAAAGAAAATAAATAGGCTCACAAGGAGGACAACGCACACCCACATATTACAATGCAGTCAGAGCAAATATAATCTACTTGTCAAATCACTAGGATCTAAATAATTGACCCATGGGGAAATAACAGGGGTTCATTGCAGTGACAGGACTGTTTAAGTAGCACTATGACATAAGTGAAAATACTGGCAATTTGTTGAGCTACCAAGTATGTTTCAATAACCTAAACACTTCAGGCTGCTGACAAAGACCAGAAGGCAGGTCAGAATACACCTATAAATAATTTAAGTATGTGAACAACAAAAGAAAGCACAAAAATTAAACTATGTTAGAAGGAATAAGTCATTATAGAGATTTCATATTAATAACAGACAATTATAAAATTAATAAGAATGAGAATGGGAGTAAGTTATTAAGCATAGTCATTAACTGAACATTAAAAGCATGTTTGGGGGTCAGTGGATTTGCAGCATATTTGAAAAATTTATAGCATATGAGATTAATTCCATCTTTGTTTCCTCCAGAAACAAAGTTTATCATGCTGTTATATTTTTGTTCATGTGTACTTTAGGCTGCTTGTTGTCTCACAATTTGATATAAAGGTTAAAGTCCTTAAGCTCCTACAAAATTAAAGAAAATAGTCAGTCTGCAAAATAGAAGTTTAAGTTCCTCAACTCAGGTTTCATCTTCTATTTACACCTTATTAAGCACATGAGATCCCTACAGGGCAGGGCATACCTAAGTGACCCAATTACAGAAAAACTTGAGATTACCAGGGTTGAGAAACCAAAGCCAGTCAACAATGAACAAACCTGTAGGAAACTAGGATTCATAGTTCTTCCTCACAGAACTAATTTTTCAGTCTATTCCCCCGGCCTTTTTAATTTAGTCGTAAAACCACATCTTTCAACTTAGAAAGATGAACCATAGCTATAAGAGATATTATACTCCTGAAACATCTTTTTCTGTAAGTAGCAACAAGCAGAAACCATCCCTTGCCAACTTGCCTGTCTGTTGTCTCTTTGTAGAATTTCCTGTTCCCCATATAGTCTCCACCTGTAATTCTGAAGCATAGTGTTGGGTTTGGTTCCCTTTCTGTCCTGTCCTTGAATGTGTTAACCTGACTTTTAGCTTTTATTCTTTTCTGCCTTTCACTGAATTTACAAGGTCTTCCTTTCTTAGAGGAACAGCTAGCAGTTTCCATTCAACTGACAGGCTTTCTTCACAGTTTATATGGAAAACAACAACTCCCCACCCCTCTAAACTCCCCACCCCCTTGCCTTGCACTGTCTTCAGCTAATAGTCAGCAAGTATTTAATCTGAGCTCTTGATGGTTAGTAATGCCATTAAACTGCCTCCTTCTGCTGTGCTTTGTGTGTCGAGCAAATGGCAGAAGGGTATGGACGAGCTACCCAGGTATTTAAGGAAAACATGGGAATTCCTGGCTAGACAGACTGAGATGAACACAATTGTTTTTACCTATTCCATTTATTCTCCTGCCCTGAAGAATAATCTTTCCAATATCTCTGAATCGCTGAAAATGGCTGTTGTGAATTCTCTGAGAAGGCTCATGATTTCACAGAATGTTTGTTGCTTTTCCCACAACTCTTTGCTTTAATGCCTAATAACTAAATAATGTCATCAGGTATATGGACATAGCTCCCACTGGCTTCAAAAGCAAATAAAAAAGGGAAATTTACTTCATCTATGTAAATGAGGCCTTATCATGCTATGCGATAGTGGTAGCACTAAGGAAGTTAAGCTAGCAAAACTCTTTATAGAAGACAATTCTGCTTAATGCAAGAAAGAAAAATGACAAAAATTGTGAGGAAGGGAATAAGAGTGCACATTTACCCCTCTAAAAAGTTGCAGCCATAAAACCAGTGCTTAATTCAAGAAGCTAGATACTAAGTGCAATAAGCTGAATATTAAAATAAAGTTTATTTGGCAGTAAACTGATGAACTTTAAGAGTGCAGTGAACCGTGTGCCTTGTATACACATATTAAGCCAAAAACCTTTCAGTTCAACTAATGTTAAAGGTACAATTCAAAGACACAAAAGCAAGAAAATGCCCAGGATAGACTAGAATTAATGATTTTGGGGTACTAAAACACAGCTTTTACGATATAACCTATTGTTTCTAGAGCTATTCAGTACCAATGGCATCAGCTTAGGACTCTCAGAGGAAAATAGCTTGACTGGGGAAAGAGAACTTCTATTAAAGACATTATATCATAAAGACATTTATTGTAAAATTGGTATTTTGAAAGAATTCAGTATTCTTTTCAAGCTTTAAAATAGTGTGTCAATGTGAGGAATTTGATTTCCAATCATCAGCTCTCTGAACAGCCTGAAAATTGAATGTTTATTGTAACTATCTTGTTTACCAGAGAATAAAATCCTCCACCTGCTTTTAGTTTATCAGAAGACAAAGGAGATGATGACATTGTTTGTAGGTTTTCTTTTTTTCTGTATTTACACTCATGGCCTGTTTGTGAATCTTTCTGCATAGTAAACTGCTCCTTTCTGCAGACATAGTATAGCATTCATTATAGCACTTCATTAGGGTCTGGTATTGTTCCAGATACTTCATATTCCACACAAGGAACTTCCTTACTGCAACTACAGAGCCTCTCTCTTCTCTGCATCCAAACATCTCACCCAATATTCTTATTTACAACATCAACTATTACCACAGACCTGCTGTTTTACTGGGGTGGGGTACCTCATTTGTGAGATTTTCAGTGCCAAGTAAAGCAGAGCGGTCTAGTAGTTATTGTTTCTATGCCTACAGAATGTGAAGAAATACTTAAATATATTGTTTCAAGCACTCTTCCATAGGCACCCACCTATGATCTCTGTCAGAAATAGTAGCTGGCTCTTTGTTTTTTCCTAATACAGTCTTTCGTGCATTCTTATGAGCATGTGAATGATGAATAAAGGTGGAAATGCCATTTACATGCCTAGATCTTCAGGATTAAGCCTTGCTTCTGGGAAGAAGCAGAAATTGACAGTACTGAGAAGTCTTAAGCAAAGTTGTATCTTGTTCTCACAGCTTTCTTCTGCACTTGTGCTCTGTCTCAATTAGATAAACAATCAGAAATGTTTTCCTCTGATGGACAGGAAACCTGACATTGTCTCTTTAAAATCTAAAAGACATTTATTCTTAGAGACACCTTTGTGCACAAATGTACTCAACTGGTAGTTGTAACAGAATAATTTGTGTGTGTGTTCAGGAGCAGCGATGCATGTGGGTGAGTGTTTGTCTCAAAGATCGTGTCAACTAATACACAAATATCTTCAATGGAAACAACTTGTCTGAAAACATTTACAATTAATTGCTTCTTCCTGATACTTGTTGCACCGGTATGAAAAGTTTCTAGATTAGATGCCTGCTAATTGAGCATTCAGGGAGAGTTTTAATGTGGCATCAACATTACTGACATATTGGACAGTAATTTAAGCACCGGTAAACTTGGGAATAGTCAGCAATGAATATATACATGTCTAATTATACAGTGGTAAGAAGCAATTTGAAGGAAATTTTAAATTGCTTCCTTGTTATTCTTTGTTTATTTTTTAATTGTCTGTGCCTGTAACAGGAATACTGTAACTTGAATCTCTATCTCGAGTTTTCAAGAACCATTCCTGATGTCACTTGTAGGGCTGCCAAAAATAATAAAAAATAATAATAATAATAATAATAAAAATTAGAAACAAAAATCTTAACGTTATCTTATTTCTATTCAACAAAAAAAGTTTTCAACAAAACAGTATTTTTGGAGAGGAGGATAACAAGTCTTTCTGTGTAGAATTTTCAGTGTTGGGTATTTTACCCTATGGGTAAAATTAGCACATTTCCTAGATACTAGGCATATTTCAGCAGTTGCATGCCCCAGTTTCAGTTGTATGGCCCAGTCTTCTTCATATACCATATTGTCCCATTCAATATATTTAATTTTTAACAATGTACTGTTACTGGGAATCACAAAATATACTGTCATCCAAGGAAGAATAAGTAGAGAGAAAAGTAGCTTATCAGACTGGCAAATCAGTCTCTGTACAGAATGGCAGGAGGACAAACCTGAACCAGAAGTCCCAAAGAAAAGTGTTGTAGCACTTCCATACATAAAAAAAGGCTATCAATGCTGAATAATAAAGTAAATAAATAAATAAAACCCCACTGTTATAATTTACTTTCACTGAAAAGCTGTCTCTCATGTGAGTAAATCATATTTTATAATAAACTCTAGATGTCACCCAGATAATAGGTTCCACAGAAGAAGTGATTGTTTTTCAGTGCAGACACTCCCAGGTTTTATTGGGTCCTGACATTTTCAAGTACGCTTTAACTCCAAATCTCATTATTTGTATCATATCCCTATTAAAACTTTGACAGTCATGATTTTCCTTCACATTTTTAGTTCCCTCAGTCTAAACAATCATAGGTCCTCATAAACTGAGATGACAGGATCCTAAAACCAGCTCTAATTAGAGTAATCTTGTTCTTTTACTAATTCAGAAGTCCAAACAGCAGTCTATCATCTTATGCAAATTGCAACATGTATGGAAAAAAACCCTCTGTATTAAAACAGAACCTATTGTTATTTTATTAAAACTGTCAAAAATGAACTGCATTTTCAACCAGATAATTGCACAAAAGTTCTAGCATAAAATTAAAAATTATAAACAAGTATGTAGCTTTTCAGATTTATACTTGTTTTAGCAGTCATCCAACCACTACAAAATGTAAAAATATTCATGAAATGAAAACTAAATTGAATAAAATATAGTTTAATTTAAGATAGTTCCACAACCAAGCTGCACAAAGGAAAATCTCTTTTATCCCTTGCTTTGATGAATCTGGCCTGTGATCTTGTGAGCTTCTAAAGATGATCAAATTGAGCAGAGAACCCCATGAATCCTAACACAGCACTCTGACTGATGTCCTTAATGAACACAGTATGAGGTATTTAGACCATCTTGAGGACAACTGCTTCCATCTAGCTACTGATATCTTCAAACAGCTCTTTAGTCAAGATACACTGTGGGTCAGCTATTGAAGCACTCATCTAGTAACATCCCCTTCTATGAAACATATTAAATTTGCATATTTTGCCATGTCTCACAGTATTTCTGTCACTGGAAAGGTTTTGTTTTATTTTGCTATTTTTTCTTACTTTTATTTACTATTGCTATTGTTATGATAGTTTTACAGAGGAGAACTAAAGGGAAAGAAACAGCAAAGCAAAGAATAAATGTCATATGAAAATAATATTTTTAGTATTTCTCTCTGCATTTCTATTACCAGCTGTAAAATTATTAGTTTCACCTGAGCATTAATTTTTAACAGAATGAAATGGGTACATTTAACAAAATGAAGTAGAATACAGGCCAGCTGAGAGACCCTAGGCAGCACATCCTCTTGCTGAGAAGTGTTCTCACCCACACAGAGCCCTGCCTTTTACAGTGTGGAGCTGCAGAGGCTGGAGCATGGTGTGAATACTGACTTCTGCACCGATCAGGTTTGGCTCCAGCCACCATCAGCATTAACAGTGCAGCAGGGCTCATTCAGAGCAGGGAGATACTGCCTTGTTTGGCTCTTTCTGCACATGCACTGCTTCCATGCAGCTCATCCAAAGCCATACGTGGTGATCACCTAAGCTATTTGTCTGACAGCATGCACTTGCAGCTGGGGCAGGAGCCATATATCATGTCCTGCATCCAGCACTGACTGCTCTGTGGAAGGACTTTGAGGCTCATTTGACCCAGCAACTTCACCTGTTTCATCACTTCTTTCTTAAGTTTCACTGGATACACACAGCTTCTGAAGCCTGGGATGATAAGAATTCAAGTTATTTCCACCCTCCCCTCCACCCCCCCCCCAAAAAAAAAAAATAAATTAATTATTATTATGATCTGATCTGATCACACAGTTATGCAGATGGTACTTCCCAATTTTTACTGTCTTGATTTTACAGTGATATTAGCATTTTGATATTAATTTTGGTGTTGATTAAGATGTAAAGACACCATTTTGGAAGTAACAGAGAACCACAAAAAACACAGACAAGTCCTGTTACATAAAATTACTTTTGAGTTACCACAAAAGTTTTGTCTTCTCAGTAACACAATCACTTCAGCAGAGTACTACAATAAAATGAAGATTGCTATCATATTAGAGAAAGTTTTGTGCTGACATGGAGTTTCATACATACAACTGATTCTCCTTTCTTGTAAAGCTACTGTGAAACATTATGGTAAGCAATATTTAATTTAACACATTCAATAAAATATCCTATATATCTTTTTCTTTGTGACATCTTCCTTCTTTTTCAAAATTACACCTTTTTGTTATTTTTCACAAGAGAAAAAAATATTCAGTCCAGCTTTTAATGGGTGTGGAGAGTGAGTTTTCTATTTATCCAGCCCAGATTTATGCAAAATCCTTGCAGAATCTATGCAAAAATGACACTATCATTTACAGTGTGAGACCTTTTCATTAAACAATGAAAGAGGTGCAACAGGTGATATATTCTCTGGAACATCATTTCCTGCTGAAACACACACCTACCTTTGGACTAGTCAAGCTGTTAACAGTCCCTTCTACTTGAACTGTGAAAAAGCAAGACTGGAAACACCAAGTAAGCGTGGGAACCCTAAAGCTGTTATTAGCAGAAGGAACTGGCAGGAACATGGTCATTGTTGGCTTACCTTGACTCACAGACTTGGTAAAATGAAAATGTAAAGCCTCTACAGACTTTTTCAGTGAAGAGAAATATAAATATATAATTACAGTGTAAGCTGTGTTATTTGTTTAAAAGTGCTACTAGCAATCAATAATAAAATGGGGTATTGTACATACCTTTTCCAACAACTTCCAAATTATAAATTAATTCTACTGATGGCTTTTTGCAAGCTTCTTAGTTATGCAGCAGGCATTGTGTATCCTTAAAAAATCACCTTTGTGTGGTTCTTGATTTTTTGTGGGGTGGAGAGATCACAGAAAACTTTGTTAGGTTTAAGGTAGTATCATACTGAAGTTCACTCTAGGAGCACTTTCAATATAGTCTTACAGTTCTAAATAGCTATAGAAGTCATATTTCAAGGCAGAATATAATGCTTATTAGCAAGAACTTCAAGTAGCGCTGTTACCTGCTACTACTAAATTTCCTGTTAGAAGGAGGAGATCATAAACAGCACTCTGGTGTATTTCACCCTATCTAGTGGAATTCAAGTCTAATGCCTATGTAGGCATTTTGTTTTCCAAAGTGTTTACCTTTCAATAGGTCAGTTACTTACATATATATGCATACAGCCCCATTCTTCAAAATTTTGCCACATGGAGTAATGTCTGCATTGACTTCAGTGATGTCACTTGCAGGGTTCAGTAATATTCACTATTGGAGAACGAATACTATTGAAGAGTGTCAGTCTTAATCAGCAGTTTATTTAAGAAGTAATTGTTATGTAACGGTTACCAGTGTGTGCTACTGGGGAAAACTTGAAAGGGAATCAATCTGCATATGCCTATTTACTCCTTTCAGACTTTCCTGATTGAATATGGCAGCCACATTAGGATCAATAAATTTTGTGCTCTGAAGTATTCTTGGCATTCATGCCTCTAGGTAGATGGGATGTAGCTGACTAACACTGCTGACAGTGTATAAATTGTGTACATGGGTAGCAGCACAGATCTTTTTTGTGTGTTTTGTACTTCAAGATCAGTGCCTGTGAAATACATTAGACTCCTTCTAATATGTATGTCTAAAGAGACATATAAGAATATGTGGCAAAGCTCATCAATCTGTCAGCAACTTTGAGATGAAAATAAAGGTCAGCGCAAGGTCTTCTCCAACATTGACACCCTGCTCAAAGGCTGTGGAGAGCTGCAGATGGGCGCACAGGGAAAGTGTGCTGTGAAGGGCAGGCCCGCTGCAACCCAGGCAGTAAATGCAGCGCTGACACTGACTTTGTATATTAAAAACAAACAAACAAACAAACAAAAAAACAGCACATACCCCAGGATTTGTCTGGACACTTTGCCTGTCTGCTGCTTTGTTTTATCTTGTTTAGCTGTAACAAAATTTGTCTAATGATCAGCTGTCTGTTAGCTGAACTATGGTAGCTTTTGCTTAGCTTTGTACAACTGTGTGATGCAATGCTTATCATCATACATCCCCATGTGATGTGATGCTTATTGCTATATAATCTAGAACACCAAAGATTTGTAGCATAGGTCCGTGTGAGTACTCTGACAGGCCTGCGAGGGGCCAGACAATGAATGTTCACAGTTCGCTGAAAAAAAAAACACACCAAGTGAGTGTGAAAGGAAGCTGCAGCTCCTTCTCCATGTCACATGTTGGCTGGGAGGCAGCAATGATGTGGTGGAGAAAAGTGATGAAGAAATGGATGTAGTGAAAATAAAGCTTGACTGCCTTCTACTTCCACAGGCATTTTAATTCTGGAGGGAAAGCAATGCAGATATTCACCAGGCCATAGGGAAATGGTCGCTTCTTGTATAGGCAGCAATTCTGAGACTGTACTGTTAGACCTTCATCTCTGTTCCTTGCTTGATTGCCATTCCTTAGTCTTCAATGCTTGTGTTTTTGATATAAGCTCCTTACAAAACACTCAGACTATTTAATTCAAGGCACCATTTGGAAAAAAGAAAAAGTGCTCCTTTAGTCAAGTTTAAGCTAGGAAAGGGAGATCACAACAGATCCTCTACCATCTACATGACTTAAAGTCCTACAGTTGTTCAAAAAGGAATGAGATGGATGTCTTTAAAGTATTCAACTTACTCTAAAGCCTCATAAATGAAACCACTTATCTATTTTCAGACTAAACAAAAGCATTACAAAATTGCAGCCTTCCTCAAGTAAAGTATGAGGTGTTTACCATGGACAATCCTGCAAAAAATATTTCTTATTCAGAGAACTATATCTCATCTTCAGGCTATTCAACCAAATAATTACCATGTACCAACTGATATCTATATATCTAGCTGTTTTTTTTTGAAGAGCTATTTCTATATATCTAGCTGTTTTTTTTTGAAGAGCTATTTCTAGCTCTTCACAGAAATTAAGAAGTTCTTTACATCCTTTAAAAAATGTATACAAAACACTTCTTCCAGATGCTTGTCTAAAATATTTGTGGTGATTTTTATTTAACTTCTATGTAAAGCGACTCAGTTTCTCTCGGTTTTCCTCTGCTCCACAAAAATAATAAAAACTCATGTATGAGCCCAAGACACCTTCACCAATTTCCCAGTTCACCTATTCAGAAACAGCAAAATGTATTGTACTCAAACAATACTGAAAATTAAAGAAACAAGAAAAGACATGAATGATACCAGTGCTGGAAATGACTGCTAAGAACTGGTGAAAAGATAAGATCTATGAATGAAAGAATATTCAATAAAAAGCAAGCTAAATATTTGCTGAGGGATTCACTACTAGGATTAAGACTATTTAAGATTATATATATTTGACACTACTTTTGCAGAAGCAGAAGCATATTACACTAAAATGAACTTCATTGTTCTCTTCTGTAAAGCTCTTCTAACTTAACTCTGTTCATCACTGTGGATGATTAAGAAAACAGGCTTTAATTTCTTGCAGGAGAGAAGAATTTCTTGCAGAAGTGGCTTGGAATAACTTGCACTGCTCCTGACAATAAGGAAATAAAGGTAGTTTTGGCCATGCCATTTGATCTTGTGGCAATACCTTTTAATTTACCTTGGGCTAATGGGAGGAAATCATAAAATCATAGAATATCCAACTTGGAAGGGACCCACAAGGATCATTCAGTCCAACTCCTGGGTCCCCGAAGGACCAACCTAAAATCAGACTATAGGTCTGAGAGCATTGTGCAAACACTTCTTGAACTCCGGCAGGCTAAGGAAGAATTAAAGCAGAGCTAAGAAACATTGCCTGAAATTTGAATCAAGTGCTGTAGGCAGTTTCATTTGAGTTTGAATGCTAGTTTACATTGTGAATACAGCCACCCTTCCTTTCACTCAGTCTTCCTCAACTCTACTGAGCAAATGTTTCCATCTTTCTCTGCATAACTGAGTATTACAGTACAGACTGTGAGTAGGCCTGGAGTACATATGCCTAGCTGTCAGAAGTTGAAAATAAAATATGTGGGAAATGGCATAACTCTGTTTTTCACCCATTCCCTGCCCAAGTGTAATAATGCTAGGACACTGGAGACACCTTCTAAAACCCATGTACCTCAGGCAGAGTAGATAAAATCAAGAGAGACATTAGTATCCGTTTTTCATTGTACACCATGATGTGAAGATATTTGAGACAATACTGAGTTAATGCAAGCATGAGAAGCTGTCTCATTCTCAAACTCCTATCAAGGACTCATAATTCCCAGTGCCTCACTCTGGTGTCTCCGATACAGTGCTCAGTGGTACTTTCCTTGATGAACTCTGACTTTCCTGAATTGTGGAAACTCTGCAACACTCCCACAGTCAGACCTTAAGGCTACTTGCCACTGCTTTTTACTGAGAAAGGTATGTGTGGGTTGCGGGTACCTTGCAAGAGAGAAAATTTATAAAGAATTCAGTGTCTTGTACCAAAGTTTCTGAAGAATTTGGGCAAGAACAAATGGAACAGCTTACTCCCACTGGGCCAGTGTGACTTCTCCTAAGGAAAATTATTTCAAACAAAAAATAACTAACAAATTGCAGCTTTAAAATTTCTGGAATACTCAGAATGACTCACAGTAGTTATAAAGCTGTAGCGACTGCTCATGGCCACACAAATTTAAAGCAAACAATTGTCATTTGCAGAACTTGCATCAAGATTAAGTTTAGTAATAAACATCTGACTTGCCTATTTTCAGGTATTGTTCTAAACAATGTAAAATGCCTTTCCTATGTATGATTGACTTATAATTACTTAATGTTAAAACACCTGTTCGGCTAGATATTATGAATGTAACAAAAGATATGGAAGAAACTTTTTTTTTTTTTTCTTATTTTACTTAGAGTTGCTATCATTTTAATTTTAGTTATGAAGCAACTATGGCACCAACAGAAATTTGTTATCATCAGAAAGTCAGTGACTGTTGTCATAAAAAGTTAAGTCAAAGTAAATACATTACACTTTAGAATTAGGTGGAAATTTTTATACTTATGAGACATAACAGACAAAAAGCTAGGCAAGGATGGTAGGACATAGTGTATTCACAACTGCATAGTCACTTAAGAGAAAACAATGTAGGGAAAATGCAGTGAAATATTACTTTGAAGGTGGGATCTACTGGGTTCCTAAAGAGCTACATCTAATTACCCCCCCAACACCTGAAAAAAAAATGCAAATACAGTATTTTTGCTAATGGATTAGTTATGTATAGTTATATATGTATAGGTAAACATGCATAGACATAGTACCTGCAATGAACAGCTGAAGATAATTTGCATTTGGGATTGATATAATTTACGCTTATTTATACAACCTACACACTTAATGGAAAGATGAAGAAAAATAAATAGAGGAAACAAAAAAAGGCATATTTTATGATGAATAAAAAGTACTGAACTTTTGCAGATATATACATATGCCATGTAAATAAGCAATAATGCATCAATGCATGAGATGTTAAATTTCTAGCTTTAGGCTCTTTCCTCCCCAGAACACCCTGTAGATTTGGATACCCACGAGGGGTGTATGTATGCAGCACATATGCTGCCCATCCCTTACTGCATTATATAAATGAATTATGTGGCTTTTATGCTATGCAAGAGCTTGTTCTGCCAAGAGCTCTAATGCATATTTCGTATGTGCAATGAATGACACAGAATATTTTGCCATTGTTGAACTGCTGAGGGGGAAAATGATAAATGTTAACGAAAAATTCAATAATATAAATAGACGCTACCAAATTCAATGGGACTTCTGTCATATTCTTCACTAGCACCAAGATTTCAGCTTTACTCTTTACCATGGGCAGAGACAGGAAGGAGTAAAGATGCTTTGTTATTCTCTCCAGTTCAATTTTTCTCTCTTCAAATTCTTCTTTTCCTTCTGTACTGCATGAATACTGGCACCCAGAGTTTAAAGAAACTAATCCTTATACCTTGCGAATACCTCTCTCAAACTGAACTAGATTGCAAAGCTCTGAGCTGAGTTGAAAAGAAAACAGGAAAGTGAGCCAACTGAGAAATAGATTAAAAGAAGGAAGGGGAGGAATTTTCTCATAAAAAGGGCAGTGGCTGTGCATTAGAGCACACACCACATTATTTCCTTTGTATGTATAGTGTATTTTAATAAGTTGTGACGTTATTCGTTATTCCCACAGACACTGTAGGAAGGTATATTAGTTACTGTAAGGAATTTACAGAACAGTTGTGTATCTCTTAAGCCTTCTCCTTTTAAAACAGCATGCATATAGATGCTTCAGGTTTCCCATGTATTTAAACTTTTTAATCCTTTTAGCATTATTGTTACCCATCTTTAGAGCTTTCATAAGCAGTGAAAGACCACTATGCAAATTTCTGTTTTCAACGGAGTTTGGCAAAGTCCTCACTTGTTGCCCTAACTTTATGTATAAACTTCTTTTTCTTCTCTGACAGTATCTAATTGCAACCTCCTCTCTGAGAGCCATGTGCCTGACATTCCTAAAATACACATTTCCTCATTTATTGACTAGCGCTAATACCCTAGTCTGTTTCCTTTGGAGACCAATTACATTGCTCAAATTTAAAGTCTTTATCCTTCACTTAGAAAGACTGTTGACATACTGGAAAGAGTTCAGAGAAGTCTCACAAGAATTATCCAAGATGTAGAAAATCTGTTTTAGAATGAGTGATTATTTTGGTTAACAAAGAGAAGGATACCAGATGAATTGGTCTTGATCTGCAGAGACCTAAACATGGTTATGATTTTTGACAGTAGCAGACTCCATAGTATGCCAAAATTTAAAGACTGGAAGTTTAAACTGAACAAGCCTGTGTATTTCTACCAGAAAAGGCAAGGGGCCCCTTGGAATTATTTGCTTAAGAGTATGCACACTCTCAATTTCTAAGTGTTAAAATCAAGCAACAGCCCATAGTCTGTGCAGAGGTGATGTCCTGTTGTGGAATCTTTTAATGAAATTCTATGACCTGCGTAAGCAGAAAATCTTGCATACATCTGACTAGGTTTTCTCCCCACCTCCCTTTTTTTTTTTTTTTTTTTTTTTTTAAAGCATGTAAGTCTTTTAACCTAGTTGCACCTTTTTTATGCATAAACACATCAAAAAATCAGCAAACATTCTAGTTAGGCTTCACTTTTATCAATTTCACATTTTGAAATCTGTTATCTGAAGTTTTTATTGTGTTATCTGAAGTTTTTATTGATACAGGAAATCAGGTCGGGATCAGCCTTAGGGATGAAAGTGCGTCCTCTTATTTAAAATCACAGGCATTCAGTCAGTTTTGTTATCTGTCAATATAAATAATCTGTGAGTGTTATTCACAGTGTGACCTCTTTTTTGAAATATATAGACAAAACCTATTTTTCAATCTCCTCTTTTAACCAAGTGGATTATGGAGACTGCTTTTAATGATATCCATTTACCAGTTTGTTACTAATTTCTTCCCAAATATTAGTTTTCTCTAGGATCCTCCTCATATGTAATATTGAATAACCATGCCAAATTGTCATGCTTCATATGTACATTAATCTGTTCAGCTGTGGTAGATGCATTTGCATGCCTCGTTCATATCTACAGGTACATTCAATCTACAGCACAAAATGGCATACCATTTTGGAGCAAAATAATATTGCACGGTAACATGTTTTAACGTTCACTATCAACAAACTTTCCTTTAAGTGTGTCATTTATTTTATTTTTTTTTGGATGCATGCAGATCAGTATAAATAAAAAATAAAAGCAAGACTGTAGCTGAAGCTTTTTCACCAGCTACTATTCTTCCATATTCCCCATGCAGAGTGTAGCTGATTTACTCTAACATGAATTAGAAGTCATTAGGCCTCTTAGGATGAAAAGTATCAGTGCAAAACAAACAACTGCTCCTATAATCCAAAGAAATCAAAGACTGAGCAAATCCTACTTGATACTATCTTATATCTTCACCTTTGGTAGTTACTGTAAATCTGGACTTGGAACCCAATAAATGGTCAAAAGATCTTCCAGCCGTCTTTCTGACAGACCAATAACCCCCAAAAATGTAACAAGACTTAGAAGAAATGGACAAGGCATTGTGCCCATGAAGAATAATGCAGCATGTAACTGACCATAGCTGATGCAAAGAGGCTCACTACATCTCAGCAAAAAGGGAAGCAGAGGGTGGCCTTTGTTTTAGATTAAACAGCCATGTCAACTAAGCAGATCAAGTGGCTATATCATAGTTGAGTGGATAAACTGGTGGTGTGAATGTTTCCCTGCATTAGCCAGACCATCCCGGGTGGAGCTCAGCCCAACACAGAGTACAAACAGCAGAACAGCCAGCAGAAGAATTTTGAAGAAAGCTTTGAACTTTGGGGCCTCAATCCACATGGTCCTTCCTGGAGAAAGGGGATGTCCACTGTCATGATGGTGAGAGACTGGTACTAGGCATTATATTGGTATTGAGATTTAACTGCATATTGCAATTGCTGAAATTTTGCTAAGTGTGACTTACATTTGTACTATGATTTCAGTACATTTTGTGTCACTCTGCAAAATCAAGAATCCTATATAGCATCAAATATCTTCCAATAAGTAACTATGATATTAAACATTTCTCCTTCCACATGTGGAATACCTGAAAGAACCTGGTCAGAAAGTAATGGACCCTGACAGACTTAGAGGAATGCTATACATATATCTATCTATCTATCCATGTGTGTGTTGTAGGAACTGTAGAAGTATGTTTTTCTAAGCTTCTTGTGCAAAAAGAGATCTCATAATATCATGAAGTTCCTTGACTGATTGAAGGAGCAAGGAGACTATAAATGTAAAGTCAAAGGAATCACAGAATCCCTGAATGTTAGGGATTGGAAGGAACCTTGAAAGATCATCTGGTCCAATCCTCCAAAAGGAAAGGAAAATCTTTTCTTCTGATTTTTGTATTATTTTCTTTAATTGAATACCCATGTAACGCTGAGTAGTATCATCTTCATTTTGTTTTTTATTAATTTATCTACTCAATGGCCTTATACAAGAGCAGTTTTATACTAACTCAATTTTTATTTCTTGAAATACCACACGGATTTTCTCTTCCCATTACAAACTTAATTTAAATCCAAAATGTATAAATGTTCTATGAAATGATATTAAAAAAGAAATGTTTCAGGTCAATCAAACATTCTTGTCAGATTAAATGTAAACATTTTGTTTGGAACTTTTATAAACTTTTCACTTCCTTGTATTTGAATTATATTTTATTGAATTTTATTTTATTGAATTATATTTTATTGAATTATATTGAATTGTATTTTAATTTACAGAGGTGATTTTAAAATGAAAAATACAGCTGATCCAAACATGCCAAAGTGGGGTACTGTCAAAACATTTTATATTTTAGGCAAATTTCATATCTTCCACTCTGTGTATCAATCAGACAATAACAACATTTCTCACTAAAGCTTTTATTTAGTAAGATATTATAGCTATCTTCCCAAGACAGGGCATACAACTCCAAGTAATATATTTATGGTTTCCCTCACTTTTGTTTCAACAAGATGATCTCCAATTAATAATCAAGGCCTCAACAAGTATCTACATATATATATATATATCTGGGAGTGAAGATGTATGCATCTGCATCATTTTTTATAAGATACGCTTTTGTAATATTCTGGTATTTGTATTTACTCATTTTGTTAAAAATAATAATATTCTGAGTAGGATCTAAATGAACACATAGACTGTGCTTCATTTAGCTGTCATCAACATCCTAAAGCATACTCTCCATATTTTTTCATGGTGCTAAGCGATACAAAAGGCCCCATGCACTGCAGTGTCTTCTATTTCAAATACAATGGACTTGAACTAAGGATAAACATAATTTAATTTGCACTCTCATTTCAGCTAATGTTATTCAGATTTCCATAGAAGAATGTTTTAGCAAGAGATTCTGTAGGATGTCCTCAAAGCAGTGTGCTTGCATTATATTTTGTAACTACATGTGTCATCCGTATACTATCTGGCACTTTTTTGTATTTTGTTGAGTAGCCAAGGGGCTACTTGCAATATAAGTATTATTCAACATGAGAAAGAAGGCAGAAAATAGGGCCCTTGTGTGCAAGTTAAGCTAAATTCTGGCCCATCGCTTCTAAGAATTTTCTGTCTTCCTACATAATATTCTTCATAATATTCTTCACTTTCATCTTTTTCCTTTATTAAGAAAATTAATAAAAAGTAGATTTTTAACATTTTTTTTCATCCATCTTGGAGTCTTCTCATATACAATCTCTTTGTTACTACTCACTGTTCTCTTTCTGTTCTGTCTAGATATTTCTAGAATCCTTTTACATTTCTTTTACTCACCTAGGTAGCATTGTTATATTTGATTTTGCTTTCTTTGCTTCACTTTCTTTGTGTTTGCTTTGTTTGCCAGACAGATTCCACCTAGTCCTTTCAATCTATTCGTGTGTTAGTTTGGGGGGTGTCTGGTTGTGCTTTTTCTTTTTTTTTCTTTTTTCTTTTTTTTCCTAGGGTGAAATGAATAATGCAAATGACTTTGTTGCTACCTAACAAAAAGAACTATGTAGCTTTAGGTCTAGTTCTTTATTGCTTTACTTACCTCCCTGCAGTGAGTGGTGTCTTTTGATCGACTTTCATCAGTCTTTACTTTAGCTAAACAGCTGAATTTAATTGACTGCAGTATTTTATTAAAATGTATCTTGATTTAAATAGCTTAAGAAACAAAATAGCAAATGACATTTTCTAGCAATCATGTCTGTTTTCCCAAAGAAATGGCTTATTTATTTTAGAGTGAGAAAAGGAATTGCATGTTAAGGCAGACATAGAAAAAAAGCTATTCAAATTCATATACCATCTTGTATTTGAATTTTCTTTCAAATAGCATAGCTTTAGCAAAGAAAATATATATAAAAGCAAAGACAACATTGTAAGTTATGTACAGTAAATGCTAAATTGCCGTATATCCATTATACAGCGCACCTGGCACGAATGCCAGATTTGTAAGCAATAACTCTTGTGATTAAAACATCTCGATACATTACATTGCTAATATCCTATTCCACAACAGTGTCTTTCAACTAAAAGACTCTGCTTTATGAATAGGAATGTAAAGTAGAACCTGGATCCAAATATTACTGCCATTCAGATTTTAGTTAACTGATGAAGTAGCTGGCAAAGTGTCTTACTCAAGATCTAAGCATATTTTCCTCTTCTATGTCTTCTACCATCTTTGGCAAAACCTATGTCCCATTTGGAAATTCATTTTTAGGAAGTTACATTCGGATCCCTTCGTTTACAGTGCATTCACAAACTCTTTCCTCTGTCCTTTACCCATTATATCTGATCATGTCTCCATTACCAATCTCTTAGCATACTGAAAAGTATCAAAATGCCATTGTCCCAAAGTTCCAGTACTGGTGCATCTTTCTGGAATTTCTGAAAGGATGAAAAATCACTTATATAAGGATGTTTACATAGGGATTGAAGTAATGCCTTACAAAACTCCAGTCAGGCTAGGATCAGTAAATCCTTATTGAGGAGGAAAAGAGAACTGTATTATTCCCAACTTTGAAGAATAAATAATAGTTCTCTAAAATTAGGTGAATATATTACAAAGATGTTTGGGTCAATGCATTCCAATGCAATTTGTATAGGAATTTGTTTGTTTGCTTGCTTATTTTAACAAAGACAGCTAGTGCATGCTCCATAACATTTTAATTTCATCTCAAAATGTTTCTCAGCAAGCTTTGGGTTTTCATACTATACATAAGAATGCATGGAGTTTTATTCCTTTAACAGATCTTTAGTTCAGCAGCATACAATTGAGGCATATTTGTGAGCACATATTGGCTTGAACATTAATATCAGAATGAGATCATTTGCAAGTAATGGGGATTTCAGCTCTGAACCGTGATCCCCTTCTTCACTGAGAATCCTTCATAGGCTTGACTTCAGGTGTTTGGTGTCACGCTCAGGAATGAATGCAAAATACATGTGCCCATACAAGCTCATGCATTGCAGGAATCAACATTTGACTATAAAAACAGATGAATTTAAAATGTTTACCTTAAAAAGAAGGGGAAGGGGGAAGTAATTCAGGTGCTTTATTTCAGTATATTAATAGAGAAGTTGTATGTATACAGGTAGGATGTCAGTAAAAGACAAATATGCTAACAGGGAATGAAATAGACACCTTACAGACAGATATATCAGCCAAGTCAAAAGCTTCTTGGTTCAGTAAAACCTCCTGGCAAAACCATTTAAGACAAATTTTAAAAACATTATAGAAAAATGTCCTAGCGTACTTTATAGGAGCTGCTGGTTAGTTATGTATTAGATCTCATTTGATTGATTTCTGTTAAGATTAGGAACATACAACATACTGGCTTGCAAAAGCAAAACTGAAATACATAATAAAATAATTTATACAGGCTGTATATAGGGAGCAGTTTTACTCATCATAGAAATAAATCTACTTCTCTGTCTGAAGCTATCAATTAAAATGGTAGCCATTATTCATGAAAATAAATATATAGTGTGTTATTCATGACAGGAGAATGTATCATGTATAAGTGGTCAATAAATCATTTTAGAGGAAAAGTGATATGGAAGGCAGTGGCACTTAAGCTTTCAATTTCCATTAAAATTGTAGCTGCAGCAAGGTATTCAGCAGAGATTCAGTCTCTGCCACACAGTCCCATGTGAGGACTCCCTTCTGTTCAACACTGATCTCTGAAGTTTACAGAAAACTCTAGCCCCTTCTCCTGGACTCTTTGGAACTCTGCTGAGTTCCAAAACCAGCCAGAGAACTGGAATGGGACAACGCAGGGCTGAGCTTTCTCATACCATGTACCTCCTCTCGTACCTCCTGAGCTCTCTCGTACCTCCTGAGCTCTCTCGTACCTCCTGATCAGTTTTGAAACCTACCCAGCTTTGAGTGTCAGTTCATAACAGGCACCACATTTGCCAAGGGGAGTATGTAAAAATTTGATTGTGGACTAGATGCTATTAGTAAAATAGGACAACAGAAAGAAGTCTGTTTTACAGCATATTTAACAACATTTTCTTGTTTTCCTTATCTTCTTTTCTTCTTGCTTTATCAAAATGTCCTTAATCTGCCATCACTGCACCTACCTGTGCTCCTTTTTAAATCAATAGGTCCCCTACTCTTATGTGCTCACACTGTCATTTTCAAAACAGTTAATTCTAGTTGCTTTTTTTTTTTTTTTTGACTAGATTTCCAACAGAGGTTTAATTTAGTGGCAGTGAACATACTGGCAACTCAAATCCTGCTAAGCCACCATCTCAGGCATATGCTGTTTCATACACAATATTACATGTAATATCATGACAAAAATATCACATGTATAAAACTAACCCAATGCCGGTTATAGAAAAATGCTGCAAATAAAATTAACACTGCAATGCAGTTACATACCAATTGATCTCACTGCTCCTCCAAACTTATCCCAGGGTAGACAGACCTTTTCCTTTCCCCAAACAGGGACATAGATGGAATGACAAAGCCAGACAACCATTATTCTTTTGCAGTCCTCAGGTCCCAGAACCATCTTATTGACATTACAGTGCAATCAAGAGGCTCAAAGGCTGAATTAAGTTGTGTCAGTCCCAGAGCTCTCTCCTTCCACCTCTGCTTTGGGAAGCACAGGTGAGTTGCATAGTCTCCATTTCCTCTACTGATAAATACTGCTGAAAGCATTTCACAACAGGACTTGAAAATCACTTGTAGGTAAAGAGAAAGAAGGTAAAGGGAATGACCACAATCTTGGTTTCAGACTAGAATGATAGACCTGATTTAGTCAGTGAGAGTTTTGTTACTGTCTCTAATAGACCTGCATCCTGAATATATGAGTTAAATAGTTTATGGCAGTAAGAGCCATGTGGTAGCTCCCTGTTTGGATAGTTATCAAGATTTAATCATTTTTCAGTTTAATTTTACTCATTGTCTGATCTTTTTTTCAGGCTTAAATTTTCTACCTGACATTAATCTTTCTTTAGATTTCCATTTTCAGAGGTTTCCTTTGAGAACAGGTTTTCTGTCTATGAATTTTTGCTGCTTACAGAGACAATTAAACTGCTGATGATAAGTGCAATGGTATCAGGTTTTACATGCTGTACTGACAATAGATCATCACAAAATCCTCCATTGCAGTTCACCTATCTTGTAAGCTATTGCCTTTTATTTACAGCATACTCATAGCACACTGTTGTTAGCCTTTTCTGCATTGACCTTCCAGCTCAATGAAAATGGTTTGTTGGAAGAAATTAGATTACCAGTTATGGCAGTACAAGTTCAACTTATCTGATATTTGCTCAGCTGCTGTAGAGGCAGATAAAACTCGAAGTGAATTTTATTTGTGCAGGCTGTATATTGTCATCTAACTGACCGACCATGTTGCTCTGCTCTAAAGCTACCACATGATCCATCAATGTTTTAAAAATACTGAAAAAAAGTTTCCCTTTCCTAGGCAGAAAGCAAACCTTCAGGACAAAAAGTTTTCTTGGTCGGTTTCTGTCCATGAACTTCTTGTGACCCCTTCTAAATTCGAATTTGTTGTAGGGTTCAGATAGAAATCCAAAAGACTATCCAAGAGCAGAGATGACAGGAGTGGAGGAACAAATAGCCAACACTGCACATTAGGAGATCTGTCTCTATATAGACCACAGTAACTGCCACGTAGTGAAACTCAGCTTCCCCCTCTTAGGATGGAGAAACAATGGTTTGGAGGAACCTGGTACCAGCTGCTGTGGTGCTAGGAGTTTTGGTCAGTAATTGTAAAACATTTTCTAACCCTTTTATATAGTTTTAATGTCTCATTTCTTCTACCCAGTAAAAGTACATGTTTCTGGACACTGGATCTCTCTCTTTCAAATAGTGCTTCTCATTGGGAAGCAGGAGATGGTAAAAGCACCCACACTGAGCTTAGACATACCTATTGCTTTAATTTATAAATATGCAATGGATTCATATGCCCACAGGAAAAAAAAAAAAAAAAAAAAGGCTTATACATCATATTCAGTATTCTGTTTATCACACGTTTCATAAGTATAAATATATATGTAACTATGTGTATTAGTTTTCTCCAGTTGGATAGTATCCATAGAACATCCCAGTCTTAAGTTCATTTACTTCTAGTGCAGTAAGAGAAATACAACTAATAACACGATGACATACAAGTTATTTTTTATTTTTAAAAATGCAAGAACAACAACAAACTACCATTCAAAATCACTGCAAGTAATGATATATCAACTAATCAAGGCAAAAGTAACTCCAAGTTTCACTGTTTACCAGCAATTTCCTGCGTTGCCACTTTATTCCTCAACAGTAGTCCTTGGAGTTTCAGGCTATAAAAGGCCCTGCTCTAAAGTATTGATTCTATTTAGTGATTTCATTTTCTCTTGAATGTGGGTTATATTTAAGAAAACATGGTAAATTGGCATACATGGATGTTGGAAAAGAACAGTGTGTTGTGGTCTAAAGACAATCTCACATGTAAGGGTAATGGTGTTTTTGATGATGTTGTAAAAGGAATGAGAAGGTTGGTACAAAATAAAATCTCATAAAATGAGGGTGCATGATGTCCTCTGCCAGCTGGCTGAGGCTGGAAAGGGCTTGGGTGATTATTACTGAGCAGTTTGAGTAGATTTGTTCTGGTTTGGCGTTTGAGGTTTTGGAAATAAAGCAAGCCCTGAGGAAGGGTATGCAAAGAGATGATGTATGGTAGGGGACTTCATTTTTCGTTGTACAGCTGGTGAGCCTGCACAGTGACTTACAATTAGCAGTAAAGTCCAGACAGTGCTTTACAAATCATGAGCTAGGTGAATCCTTTACTATCAGAAGAATAGAATACCTTCAAAGAAAATGAAGCCTTCAATGAATGCCTGCTGAAATTTAAATCCTAATTCATTCCAGCTATGCTTGGGCCCCTTTTAGTTTCCCTTTCTGTGAACATTCAAGCAAGCAATCATTCCTTGTAGAAACCAAAATTTAACTACACGGGTTCCATATTCATATCAGATGAAATACATTTTTATATGGAATGGGAAAATAATTGAAACAGCAAGAGGGAGAAAGGGATATGTCTCAGAAAAACCTTATCAGAGCCCTGCAACAGCAGCAACTGAGCACCCACCAAAAAAAATGTCATTCATATAAAAAGAAGTATATGTATAGACATCCTATAGGACATGTAGGAAAACATACTAAGTATAATATATATATATATGCAGAAATTTCCTGTATATTACAAATATCTACACCTATACAAATCTGTATATATTACATACATTTTGCATCTGTGTTATTTTAAAGGTGACCTATAAATGTTTGGTGGTTTAGTTTTTGGAGTTTTTTCTCCTTAGAAAGAGGACTTCAGAATGATTGTGGATTCCCCAAAATCTGCTGCAAATAAATGCCAATATTAATGACCAAATGTACATATCCATGAGCATGACTGTCAAGGTGATTACCACTGGTCTTTAAAAAGAATTTTAAGATAGTTCCATATGCAATGCACATGGTGAATTATCATCCCCAATGGCAGCTTCACAAATTGGCTAACTGTGGTGTCTCATTTGAATGTACAAAATGTCAGAGAACACACAAACACTCAAACCTTGTTATGCTTATGTGGCAGATAGCCACATAACTGGTTGCTACAGAGCAATGCCTATTTCCTTTAGAAGTTCAATAGACATTTTTATCAGACAATATTTCTTATTCTGAAAATAAAATAAAATAAATAAAATAAAATAAACAAAAAGGTAGTATCCTATTATCTGATGATAATATACTTCTAAAATAAGGCCTCTTTATCTCATACATGCATGTGTGCACATCACATTTGAATAATCAGGCTAGGGAGCTCCATTTCCTCCTCCCTGCTTCCATACAGGAGGTGTCATACAGCCAAAAAATAGTAGTTTCAACTATTCAAATGTTTCAACATAGTGAATGACACATTGATTCTCCTGTTACTTTCCCTCAGACTTCTTGTACTAGGAACTAGGATTGCGCTGGCATTGCACACTCTTTCTCTCAAGCAAAAAAGGATTGCAGCTGTGTCCATCATTATCATGCAGAAAGAAGCAGTAGAGGACTATGATTTCAGATTTGAGGGCTTGGATCTGTGAGTTTATGAGCACTTTCAGATCCTGCTAATTCCAGAGGAAGTAGGAAATGCCTAACACTCAACAGGAAGTTGAGGCCTTGTTCATGCTAATATCAGCTTTTGTGTTTTAACATAATTTTTATGCCTGTGCAAGCACACAGATGAGATTTTCAAACCTGAAATTTTTTGACTGCAGATGAATTACTGTAATTACATCTCACTAAAGCAAGGACAAAATACTCCTTTCTTAGCTATGAAGAAAAAGGCTATAAAGGCGAAAGTTTATTTTTCTGTTCCAGAAAATGAATGCATTTCCTGGACTCAGTCAAATTCTGAATCATCATGTGTTCTCAGTATTCATGACTAGGAAAAAAAGACAATAAACAGTGTAGATACCTAGTCAACTCTTCCTTTAGCAGAGTAAATTGCTAATCTGAGAACTTACTTCTCTTTAACAGGGATGACCTGATGAACATAGTCATTAAGACTTGAGACAAATTGCCAGGCATTGTGCACTTCCTTATTGTATTGGATCTTTTATTTAAACCGTTAAACTGAAATCACTTGTATACCAGTTAAAAGAATACCTACAGGGTGGTGGGGCTAGGAGGAAAATCATTCTTCCTATTTATTGAATTTTCATATTGAGAAAAACAGCTATAGGATTTGAAAACACATTTGTTGGGGAAAAGAATTTGCTAAAGATAGAAAACACAGTGGGGCTTTTCTCCAAATTCCCTTGCTGATAAATGAACGCTAATGCTTAAGCCCTTCTAATGAAGACAAGTTTACCATGGAATAAAGTCGTCAATGATGAGCAGAAAATAGAGCATTTGTAAATACAATGTAGCAGAGAATGATAAAGCACATCCAATTTATGCAAAGATGTGCTTGCAGCAGTACGATAAATAATATCTGCATAATCAATTACTGGAAGAAAGACAGACTGAATAAAATGTTTTCTGGCAATTTATGGAAAACAAGCCTAGCACAAAAAGGACAATTTGACTTTAGTCTTTTAACAAGAATGCCTGATGAGCACTAAAACCAAACTTATTAATGATTCAAAGGACACAATATTTATAACTGCCTATTTTCATTAGCAATAGAATATTCTAAGTAGGGCAACAACAGAATTCCTATTTTATGTTTTTAAAGTATGGTATACAATGTAGTAATAGAAAGGTTTACATATGACATTCACTATACCTGAGAATCTCTGGTTTAAAAACATGCAGTTTGCAAGGGGTAGGAGAGGAAGCAAGAAAAACATATTTGAGGCTCATCAGTAAGTTATAATAATGGAATACCATAGGTATTTGAATTTGGTAGAGTAGATGTGCATTTAATAGTCTGATTCTACACTCACTGGTCTTAGTGAGGAAGTTTTTATCGAGCTGGGTGGCATAGAAGCAAGCCTTCAGGGAGATTTCAGAATAACATTGAAACAGAACTGGGAAAGTTGCAAATTACCAGACCACTCCTTTTCAGAGACATTTATTTTATGATCTTAAATATCTCTAAGATGCAGAGAGTGTTTCTAGAAAGCATCAGTAACTGTTTAGTATACTGAGAATATTAGAATGAGTAAAACCAGCCATTTTGTATCCCAGGATTAGATTTGGAAGGCAATGTTACTGAAGAGAAGCAATTCTCCAATTCCTACACCCTTACACCAATCAAAAGAAAATAAAAATTAAAGAAAAAATAGCTGGGAGCTGACAGCATATAGAGCATTAGCCTGAAAGGGTATTCAAATTTTTGTTAGAATCTGCATAAAACAATGAGATAACTAACTGAAAAAAACATTTAGCAGTTTATGACCTTCATTCTATGCAGAACATTAAAATTCACATAACCTACAGATTCACTTTCCTTATAAAACATTCAGTGATGCCTGTAGCACTACTTATTCTATTAGTAAATAAAAAACTGGTTTTATTTTGATGTCATTCCAGCATTATAAAAACCTCTCTCTTCATTCATCCACAGACAAGGGACATCCAAGTTCCAGCAGGCTAAAGTTTGTTATTTGTCCTACTTACACGACACAGCCCAAACTTCATCAGCTAAGCAGATTAAAAGAGAAAATCTTTTTTTTCTGAGTGAGATTGTTGAGTGAGATTGATCTCTGAGTGAGATTGTTGATTGCCACTGAGAAGACAGAGTATGAGATCAGACTCCCTAAAATTTGCTATTGACTTTGGGATTTGGGTAGGTGTTTGAATCTATGCACATGATGCCATTCCTCTGTTTGGGACTCCGTGATCTATTATCTGTACAATTTGCATGTTTCAGAGTAATCATACCTTGATTAGCCATGGTCTGATTAATGGAAATACTTGGTTGTTCAGAGGTCTAACATCTCCCCAGAGGTTTGGCATCAGCCCATAAATCTTCAGGCACTGGTCAGGCCTCACTGCCTACAGAGTTACTTCCCAAAGTCTTTATGACTAATTCAGGACTTTAAGGCTTCACTGCACAAAGATTTATATGCTGAAGCATCCTCATGTTAAGACTTATGTACTAAAAACCTGAAAAGCAGTTGCTGCTCTCTTCCTGACCCAATTAACAGTTATGCACAGAGACAGGGGCTGTAAAAATCCTGAGAGTGGAGTCAAAGCAAGCCAAGCAAACACCCAACACAAGTCCCCAGGGAGCCTTCATAAAGGTTAGAAAGGTTTTGTGTTGGAGAAGCTATGCCTTATGTGAAGTGTTCATCCGTGAGAAGGTTAAAGATTTCTTGCAGATTGGAAATGACCACGTTGAATATTCAAAGTGTATTTACCTTGCACTACACATGCAGATCCCTGAAATGTTAGAGCTTCACCCGTCACTGAGAAAAATGTGTGACTAAAATATACTAGAAATAAACTAAATATTTACATCCTGAACATATACTGAAGTATAACACCGTATATATTACTTTCTGAAACAAAATAGTAACAGATAGTTCATTGTTTCACAATACTGCTTCAGTGTTTAGGATTCAGCTCCGTAATACTAATAGGAAAAAGAATGTCAGCTTCATGGAAATATCACTTGCATTTCCCAAGTGTTATAGTTGTGCAAACAGATACAGCACCAAGGCTAGGAAAGTCTTACACAGAACACAAGAATCTAGTCCCCATTGAAGCATTAGTAAAATTTCCAGTAAAAGCATATATTCACATCATTGTAAGCACAGAATATTGGAGACATGGTCTAATATGCTGGAGTGAACCTCAAATGTAGACATAAAGGCACATTGATATTTCTGGATGGCAAAATCCCCCCATAAAACATTTTTTTTCTTTTGTTTGTTTTTTTCTTCACAAGATAAAAAAAAAATTCAACATGCTCTATTAAAAAAAAAAAAAATCAACATGCTCTATAGAGTTACTTCCTCAGAGAATCTTCCATTTCTAAATGCAACAAAACCCCATTTTACTAACTGTCCTCAGAATAAAATCTACATCCAAATTTCCCTTCTAGTCAACCATGCAGTGTCAATGAAAGGCTTTGCTGTCACAGAAACTACAGTAAACACGTTTTCATTTTAATAAAGTAACTGATACTGATAACAAAGTTTCAAAAAATACTTTAAACCTTTATTGCTGTGTTTCTTGTGGTAACAAAATGAGTCAAATAGAAAATATCTGATGAACAGATTAATGTTGGCATACCAGAAGACTATTAAGCATCCTTGAGAAGGTAAATCCTTCATTTTGATTTCACATTGAAGTAAACTATGGACATCACTCCCTTCTTAAACAGCAAAACTTTGTATACAAAGACCTTAATTAGCATGGAAGCATGGGACAACCTTTTCTGATGCAGCCTTCTTCTCTAGGGTCAAGAATATGTATGTAGAAAGAGGCAACAAGACTGGGCTAAGCAGAGATGAGAGGCATGTACCATTACCTTACCAGCACTATTCAAAATTTCCCAATGACATGATTAGCTACATTTTCAGTTGCTTCTCATGTCTAAGGAAGTGATGGGCTTGGTCCACTAGCACAAGGTACCTCTCTCTGCTGCAATTTGCTTATAAAAAAAGCTTAATGTTTCTATTGCAGCTAACAAGATATGCCAAATTAAAAAAATAAAAAATAAAAAGTCTTAAAAAAATATCTCTGACAGTTCAAACTAGGAATGTTTTCCACAAGCAAAAGACTCTCTAATTCATGCAGAAAACTGAAGAGATGCTGCATGTGTAGTGCCTGAAAGATTTTCAAGTGTTGCTACAGACTGTAGGAACAACCTAGTGTTGTCTCATATGGGGATCAGTGCTCTGAGCTATGCAGTTTTTGTCAACTCTTGACAATTTTCCTTACTTTATAATTCTGAAAAGCATATCAGATAGTTCCTTGCCAAGTGGTCAAATTGTATGCACTTTTTATAAATGAAACAACCAAGAGCACAATAAATTTCATCTAGTATTTGTGGACTTATTTTTACACATAATGGAAAAGAAATATGAGGTCTGGAACATTTTGGTCATTTGTGAAGAAAAGCAGCATATATTTTCTGAAAAATAAAAACTGAAAGAGAATATACCTCCAGTGTTAGCAACAGAACGAAAGAAAGCATTGGGGTAGATGCAGACCCAAAGAACTATACACAAAAACAAAGCTGTTACTTTCAAGAGCATATCTCCCCACTTTTCTTACTGCATGGAGATTTCTCTATGGAAAAGTGGCTTGGGTAACTACATACAGAAGGGGTAAACTTTGCTGGAGAATTTGTAGTCCACAGTTATTTCCAAGAAAATTATATATAGCCAGATACTGCATGGTATTACTAAAGGAATTAGGCAACTTCTACTTATAAAATCTCAAAGCAAGGAAGAATTTATTAAATGTAAGACTAAGCATTTTCTAAACAAGCTGTGGAAATGAAGAGCTCTTTCTCTTCCCTCTAAACTGCTTTTGAAGTGTTTTCCTACAGAATTCACACAGAGCATGAGAACTTCTGCACAGAGCACACCTCAGTGAGGCAGAAACAGGACTGAGATTAATTATTTTAGAGAAGCAAACAGCCATTCGCAGAAAATCTAGCACAGCGCTCATACTACCTAGTCACCAAGTTACAAAAGAAAGTGCCATTTCTCATTACGCTGGAGGAGTTGTCTGTTCTTTGTACATTGCTCTAGCACTGTGGGGCCTGGTAATAAGCACAGCTCCTAGGAGAGACTACAATATAAATAATAACGAGAGCAAGTGCCTTAGTGTATCTGTAAGAGCCCTAACCACATTCAGAGCATCTTTTTAATTGGCACAGTTTTGTTACTTTTACTGAAGCTACAGCAATTTAAACCAGCTGAGAATCTGACCCAGAGTGCTAAGTCCTGTTGCGAGAGTAAAGTAACTTCAAGAAATAATAGCCTCAGAAAATTTGATGGTCTGAAAGAATATCAGTTTTTAATATAACCTTTCTAAAACAATTAGGAAGGACTCTAATTTTTAAGAAAAACTAGATAGGGGCCATTTTATCACATTATATAATAAACTAATAATATTCCCAGAAAACTCAAGGTACTTTATCCCCACAGTTGCCCTCAAGTTTCTGGTCAGTATAATTCATATACAAGCAGTATGTTTTTTGAAAAAGCAGTGACAGTTTGAAAATGGATGAAACAGACAGAAAGGAGGACAACTTGAACTCAAAGCTTGCAAACATTTATGTGGCTAGATCTCTACACAGATCCCTTTGCAGAACTGTGTCCTTTGCAATTTGCTTATTGAGAAATAAGTGCTTGTGGGGTTTTTATAAGAATGGGTGGATATACTCATCAATTTTGCACAGTCCCCTGACAGGCAAAAGTTCCCTTTTGCTTTGCTGTTGTCTGAGGGCTTCTTGCTTACGTAGTATCAGATCATTTTCCCCATGTCCTATAAGCACAATGGGTATCAAAGATATTATATCCTAGCCTCTACTTCAGCTGTCTTTAGGCTCTGAAAGTTTTGATTTCTCATAATGTCACAAGTAAAAACTGAACTTGCCACCTGAATTTCAATGGCCACTTAAAACATTTATTTTTTTTCTTTTTTTCTTTTACTGCTCGGGTTTCCAGGATTTTTGCTGTTTGATGTTGAGAAGTATGGACGTGTAAAGAAAAGATCAAAGTACACTTCTAGTTAATAAAACTTAGCAAAAGTTACTGCACAAAATGCTGGCAAAATTAGACTTCATCAAAGAATCACAGATGGCTAAGGATAAGGGGAGAACATTAAAAATCAGGGTAGAAAAAAAAAGTTTTTTTTTAAAAAAAAAAAAAAAAGAAGGAAGTAAAAATCAATTTTAGAAGAGCATGATGGAAAGATGTTAAACATAATCTGATTTCATATATTCATTTTTACATTTGTTTACAGATAAAGTTCTGTAGGGTATATTGAAAAGTTTGTAGCTTGATAACATTGGTGGTGGTAAATGAGCATGCTCTCTGAATGACAAAAAAAACCTCAGTATTTATATTTGCGACTGTAATTCTTCATAGATTAGATTTTAAATTATGGAAAAAATACAATCTTGTTTTCAGGAACAATAGCAACAAGATCTTTACAAAGCAAGACCTTTAGTTATAAACTTTAAGCTTAAATGCCTTATTATTTTTCTACTATAGAAAAAGGAACTACTTTAAATTAGACCGTTTTTCCTTTGTGAAGAGTTCATTTGACAGGTTATAAATGAGAAAGCAACTGCACGTTCCATATTATACTATTCCTACTTTGTCTCCTATTCAACATTGTCCAGTATCTGTTTCAAGCAGCAACCATTGTTTTAATGGATATTATCAAAAACTATAAAGTTATCAAAGTTATCAAAAACTAAATAGTTAATGAAGAAATACCTTGTTCCATAGGAAAATTATGCACCTAGCCCTCAGAGTTAATCAACTTTATAGCTGATTTGAAATCACACTTATAGTACAAGTCACTGTCAATTATAATCGACCTGGAATCATAACAGTGCAAGTTACTATCAGTTTTCCTGTTATTGTTATAAATGACCAATCTTTCCCAATAATGGTCTTAATATTTCCTGGCAATGAGTTTGACATTCATTGTATTGTTTAAGGTGTGATTTCTCTTACTTGTTTTAAATTTCCATTTTAAATTTGAATGTATTCTTGCATCATAAATGAATAACCAATTTTCCATCACTACAACAATCCCAGTCCTCTAAACATAACTAAGTATAGTTGTCTGTATTCAGTAACACAGAATGCCACTAATAATTTTTGTCACCCTTTTGTATTCCACCTGGTTAATCCAAATAGGACAAGGAGTTCAAGTTGAAAGCAGTGTTGATTTATAAAAACATTCCATGCTACCACTGACCAACTATTCTTCCTCTTCATGTGAACTGAACTCTCCTGGCTTGGCTCTTCCAAGGCACAGGAGTTTTCATACACCTGTCCAAAAAGATGTTAAATTTTACTCTAGACAAGCAAGATACTGACAAATGGAATAGATTGCATCTGACAGGTGGAAGCTTTATTGAACTAATCCCAAAGGAGCAGTAAAGACGTGTGAAAGAGTGAAGTCCTCCTCTGTAACCATCACAACTATTTAAAGAGTCCAGTCCACACAGAGACCATGAAGGGAGAAAAACTATAAAATTTGCACAAAAGTGTAGGATGATGATGCTGAGCTTTTTCTAGAGTCTCAGGGGTCTTCATCTTCTCAGATACAGGTTGAAAAAACCAGTGGCATTCCCCTGGAGTGAATGAAATTTAAAAGCACACACAGTCCCAACCTTTCCTCTTGAACTGCCTATGCAATCCGCTGCTGTGGGAGAGCTGAAAAGAACAAGTAAACAAGAATATGTCTTGTCCATTGAGAAATTTCTTTTTCTGGTCCAGGAATAAACAACCTGTCAGACTGTAGAACATGCCCAGGCAACCAGCAGTTCCCCTAAGAACAAGACAAATATATATATTATGTGTGTATATATATATATATACACACTATATATATATATACACACTATGTGGGGGGAAAAAAGGCCTCCAGTCCTTCTTCTGGGGGAGCTAGGACAATATGCCTTGAAGACTAAACAGTTACTGCTTTGTACTGAGATGGCTCTCCTCTCCCTCATTGGTTACCTGTGGTAGGTAAGATAAAATGAAGAAAGACTTGAGGCAGTAACAGATAAAAAGCTGTGGTCATTTCCTTGCAAATCCCTTGCCTGCAGAATTAACATTCCTACAATCTGTCTATAATGTATTTGTCAAACAAAAGCTGCTACTTTGCCGTATTAGAAGGGGTAAATATTTTCCAAGTTGAGACAGTTAGTGTAGATGTCAGCAGCAGAGATGACCACCCTGACTTATCCTTTCATTGTGTTTTGAATGTTGATTATAATTGTTATCACTCGGTGAGAACGAGAATGATTAGATGGGGATGTTCTTACTTTGATCTTTCTTTGCACAAATTATGCAAAAGAATCACCTAATATTCTTGTGTGAATTTATTATTTTTTTTAAGATTAACATTTAAATAGTGAAGGAAAAGGAGAGCCAACTCCCTAAAATTCATAAAGCACTGACCCAATTTCCAGGAGACATCACTGAGATGAGGACACCTTTCACTTTCAGATTCACTCTTGTGGATTTAAAGTATTTTTAGTGAAGTTTGGGAAGCTTCTCAGGATTTGACTGCCCAGTCACAAGCTATGAAAACAAATTGCTTTCAAGCAATTGAATAACTTGCAATATCAGTTTCCATGAGTAGAAACAAACAGAGCTTTGTTCTCATTTGTGCAGATTCCTTGGAAAGAATCTTATTTAATGGACATTGGCAATTTGAATTCCAATCCCATTTACTTCCTGGTGTGTAATCACAACAGAAACAGGGTATTATTAACCAGTTACTCTCTGGAAATATTTTAGAAATCAATTTTAGATCTGACATATTTTCAAGTAGCTAACTCAGATTGTATTTAAAGTCTTTGCATACCTTTCCACATATTTGCTCAGCTTGAGTTCTCATTTTTTTGGTGCCACAATTTGCTTCCTTCTTTTCAGGTTTTCACATGCAGTGCATTTCATGTTCTCTTCCATTTCTTTCTCCCTCTCCCCTTTTTGCTCCTTCCTTTTCTTTCACCAGTTCTTTGGCTTTCTTTGTTACTCCACTTCTTCCACTCCATCAATCTATTGATTGACAAGCCGATGTATAGTTTTGAAAGGGTTCTCTTAAGTACTTTCAGTACCACAAGACCTGCCAAGTGTACCCACGGCATGTTCATTTTCAATCCATTAAATCGTCATTGGACTGCTGGAATTTCTGACGTGCAGTGACAATGCTTTTTGCTTCTTCAGAGACATGTTTGCCAGATAGGGGCAATTCATGTATACCAGAGTAATACCCATCAAAACTGTGGTCTGTATCCTGCACTGCTCAAATTAGAGTCTGCTGCCAGATTGTTTGAAAGAATATACAGGGAAGTATACAGCTGTGGCAGTCTCTTACTAAATGAATAATGCAATATCAACATCTGTACGATTTTTGAAATGCTAAATGTTCAGATATGAAGTCTCTGCTGAGGACACAGATGGTAATGATGTTGTTCTTGCAGTGGTTCCCATCAGAAAGAGACAGAGTTCCATAATCAGACTGAACTGTTAATGCCTGAAACAATACTTTCCTTTAGCAGCATTAGCTTTCAATGTATCTCAGAATGATAAATGCTTGCTTTGTGGGTTGCATTTAATTCCAAGCTTTGTTAAGCTAAGGAAATCCAGTAATGAATATGGACATCTTCAAGCATGAATACAGATGCCAACACCAGCTGAAAGCACTCAGCAGGTGAATTTAAACTGACAATCCAAGTTAAGGTAGAATAATTAAAATAAATCTTCTATTCAGTGAAAAAAAAAAAAGTGTAAGAAAGTCCTCTGTTTACCTCAGCAAAACACAAATAACTATGCAAACTTCTCCTTTATGCACAACAGTATTATTTTGCAGGACTATATTTATTTTTCTGCTGTTTAAAACATACCAGTACACATTGCCTAGTGAGAAACTAGAAATACAAATCACCTCTGGTTTCAAGCAAACAAACATAACTGTTCATCAAGTGTTTTAAGGTACCAGTGAAAGAGAGTACCATGTCTTATAATTTATTCTCTGTCCATTTTTTTCCAATCAATGAAAATTGTGTTCCAAATGCATTGAGCAAATACAAAAGAGTACTTTTGCTCAAATTAGATGATGTTCCTGGAGTCAGAAGAAAAGCTAGAAGAAATGACTGAAAAGCTAACATAAAATTAAGCAGAGCTGAGAGGCAGAGGAATTATAAGAGGCTAATAAGGAAGGCAATGACTATATGAATCAAGCCTCAGAGAAGGCATGATGTCACCAATCAGCTCATTTGGACAGTTTCAGACTGAACGCTTGATCCCAGACACAACTTATCTTCTTAGCTGGGATAGGCTCTCCAGAAAGATCAAGGATTATTTCCTTTGTGCGTTGACACAGCTGAAACAAGTATAGTAGAAATTTTAAAAACTGTACTCAACTGAAGACGAATATTTGAAAGGCTTAAAAGACAGGGGGAAATGTCAAGATGCTAAACCAGAAATTCCAGGAAGTCTGTGTAAGCAGAGATGGAACAGGACACATCATTTCAACAAATGTTCTTGATTTCTTGTTTAACCCTATAAGTAACTTAATAAATTACAAGAACACCCTTTTGTCTGTTTTTGTTTGTTTGTTTGTTTGTTTGTTTTAGGAACAGATGACAACTTCAGCCAAAAGAAACCTGATCACCATTCCTATTTAAATGCAGGAAACACCATATTCAGAGACAGAACTACTCACCTCTGTAAATCTTGGAGTTTCTAAGCAGTAGCCCTCTTGGAAGGGATGGAATATGCGTATTCCTACTAATGTTCTCTAGAAAAATCAGAATGGGATTTTAAAGAAATCAATTTCAAAATTTTCTTTTTATAGGAAAGGAAAGTCTTGCATCATGCATACTGCCATCTTTAGGAGTTGCCTAACAGCTTTGTCAGTCTCATCCTTTCATTATGCCCAAACTATTTGTCCTCTGTATCCTGTGAAGACGAGGAGCCACATGCTTCTTCTGCTTCCTGACAGATGTTAAGAAAAGTGGATTCCTATGTTCCTTTTGGGTACTTATCTTTGGGTTTGGCTCTTTCAAATTTTTGAGTTGCAGTCCAGCAGAAGGCTGGCTTACCTCTGGGATTGGTGAAGCCACCTAAGCAAAGCTTGCAGACCAATGAGAAAGGAATTTTCCTATACCTCGAAGTCCCATTTTGAAAAAGAATAATTGCTATTAGAAACACTGGAGGATGAGGGGACAGACAGAAAGACAGATGAAAAGACACAGAAAAGAGCAGCATAACCACTTCAAGAAATCCTACAGAGCCTTGGAGTAGAAGGACCTGGGGGACCATCAAATGGGTTTAGTTTTATCACCTTATAATACCCCATGGATTGAAAAACTATGCACAAAATCGTCAGCTATAGATTTAAGAGTGAGAAAGTTCTTATAAAACAAAGCCTCTTAGGTCATACCATTCTTTTCCAGGAAAGAAAAAAAAAAAAAAAAAAAAAAAGTATACTGCTTTTCCCATAGGAGAAAGAGAAGCATTCATAGCCAAAAAACAGAGGCAGACTGTGAACTCCAGGGTCACAGAATCTGTTAAAGCCAAGATTAAAACCCGATGAGAGCTCTCCTTAAGTAGAGAGGCAAAACTCAGGACCTCTGTGCTGTAAACTGAAAAAGAACTTCTGCTACCGAAGCAACAGATAGGGATAAAATGTCCAGACAGAGATTCACATGTTTTGAAACAGAGAAAGCAACTGATGAATCTTGATGCACAAAACATTAGCATTTTGCACATGCATGAATATAAGCTTCAATCCAAGCCACAGAGGGCCTTAGCGACTTGTCCAAGGTCAAAATATAAAGCCTATCTAAGGCTCTTTGATTGTGATTTGCTTTCTAATGTAGATAAAGCTCACATGCTGAGGGAACTGAAACACTTTTCAGGCATACAAGAGCTCCATCTAACTAATTTACTATTCATATATACTTTAAAGAATCTGATCCTAGTAGATGTTTGTTCACATCACAAAGCTACCACATATTTTGAAATAATCTGTTAGAGTTGGAAGACTCTGTAGAGGATAGGCCCAGAAATCCAGAATTGAAACAGGAGATATGTTACAAAGTAGGATGAAAGGATACACCGACAGATGCGGTCAGGAGGCCGAGATGGTGTTTCTGTGCTCTGGTAATAGCATGAATCCTGGGTATCTTGTGTTAATACTCATATGTAAAGCATTTATCAAAGACTTAATAATGGCATTAATATGGTAATACAATTTCTACTCTCTTGTGGAACTTCTACAGTTGGTAAGAGTTCTATTTCATTTTTCTTCCTAGGAATCTTCTACATTTTCCCTATATCTCCTTCCATTGCTCAGTTTCTTAAATAAGAAACTCCTGGTATGCACTCAAGCACATTATCACATCATCTACCCTATCTAGTACAATATACTCAGCGCAATAAAGGTCTAGTTTTTGGTAATACCAGCTTCCTGAATATAAAAAAATATATATTATATATAAATATATAAAAATAATAATAAAAAAAAAATCTGAGCCAAATCTAGGAATGTCTCATTTTTTAGTTACATAGTTAACTCCAATTGAACACTCACTGGAAATTTGTTCAAAATTACACATATTGTGACATACTTTGCTGATATCAGTCAGCAGCCTCACTGCTGAACCAGTTTCACTATGTGTCCTAAAAAGTGCATATAGCTCGTGCATACATTGTTTCCTAAGAACACCGAACAATACAGACATCTTTCTGATTTGGCTGCAGGTGGAGCAGACACCACTTCCTGCTGCACCTTTGCTGCCCAATTAAATGAAATAGTACTGTACAGAAGAGAATATAAGCATTTTCCATGACACCCTAATGCTAAACCATCTGACAGCTGTGGTGTTCTGGCAGTTGTGGAATGTAACTAAACACCTACCTAAATATCTAAGTTTATTTATTCTTCCATAGACAAAGCACTTCCGTAACTGATGACACTGATCCATAACAGACACTGATACTACAGATTGTCAATACAAAGCCAAAGCAAATGACCTGTTTGGAAAGACTATGATTTGTAGATCTAGGATTTTAGGAGAGTTCTGGCATGTTGAAGAACCTAATAGGGAAAGAACAAAATGTTTTATAAAACCTTAAGTTATGTAAAATACTGAGATGTATTATATGAGGCATTTTAAGTAAGGGCATAATAAAGGCTAAATACTTCTGAACTGTCTCAGAAAAAAATAATCCTTCTTAATTCATGCACCATTACTAGACTCTGATATTAAAATGCTGCCTGCCTTTAGGGTGATGTAGTTAATAATTATTCACTTGTTTTAATTCGTATTTTATGTACTATGTATTTTTACGCAGCCCCAACTGTGGTGGCATCCAACAATTAAAAACAAACATAAATTAAACGCTCACTTACCGGCAACCATCTTCAACTAATTAAGTAAAGGACCTTCTATGATAATTAAAAGTTCCAAATAAGCCAATACATCTCCTAGAGATCTTAAAAAAATCTGAACTTTTCAATAGGACCTTTTTCGCAATGCCATGGAGGCATGCCATGTTAAACTTGTTGTGAAAATATGAGCCAGATCATTTTGTCTCTCTGACAATGACTGGATGCTCCAGGACTCCACAGCACCACCCTTCCAGCACCACTTTAGCAGTAGTTCGTGTATTGTGGCCAATGTCAGAAAAATTATGCTAAATTTTTTACCACTGGCTTTCTGAACAACTCTGGGAAAGAAAACTGGCATTTTGTATACAAGTTCTTTGTCTCACAGAAGCACCACGGTACTAAGTCAGGGAGCTAGTTACAACATGATGTAGAAATTTAAAGTCTTCTATCACCCTTACTGCAATCACTATAGTATACTTTCCTTAACAGAGTTTATCCTTAAACATATTTGAGGATTCTAGCATGGGTAGAGATCAACAGGAAAAAATAAATAAATAAATACATAAAAATAAATAGAAAAAGAGAGAGAACTTGGAAAAAAAAAAAAAAAAAAAAAAAAAAAAAACAAGTATCTTTCTGGGATGGAATGGCTGTAATAGCACTCATCATAATTATTAAACTTTTGCATTCCCCAAATAAGCAACAACATGCAGTTTTTATCATCAGAGAACAGATAATGTCAACACACCCAGCGGTCCAGTAAGCTTTTTCTTGTAGCCACACATAGCATCATGATGGCACGTGAAGATAGGATGTAGGATTTATAAACTTCTCAAGCAGTCACACTCCTACATCTAGCACAGGAGGAAAAGTTGCCAGCTATAACCCATACAAGAATATGCACTGGGGAAGAAAAAAAATAAAAATCAGACTTCATGGCAAACACCCTCTGGAAAACAGAAGAAAAAAATAGAAATTCAGACACCGTTTCAACAGATTTAAGTTACATAATTTTTTTAGGCCTAATTTTGAACCATACTGGTCCCTGGTCATCCTTCCGAAGAGAATAAGAGATCACGGCAAAGATCCAACTCCCAAGTAGCTGTGTCTTAAGCTGATAGGGTTTGAAAAATAAAAATCAGTACTACCTTTACCTTAGAACTGGCCACAACTCTTGATGCCATGAGCTACCTCCTGCTCTAAAGAGAGAGAATTCATTGTATTAGCATATGATTGGTGAATATCAAATTATCAGTATGTGATATAAATACTTCCCATGAGTATGCTATGCTGCATAAGCCATGTTATAGACTGAAATCCTGGAATGTATTCATAACTTAGTTGCAGTGGGAGACTCCAAACTTAATAAAATATGTAATAGTGCCCAGGAAACAAGATTCAAATACACAGTAGAACAGTATGAGTATACAGTCCTGATATTTTGAAAAAATACCAGTGAAGCATGCTATTGCTTTTAAATTTCTGTGACTTTCCTCTGGCAAAGCTGCTATCTGCCTTTACACGTAAAATGGTATTTCTGTTATTACCTTTTGTAGGTTAAGAATATTCTTGTTAAAAAGACTGAAAACACTACTCATCAATATTTAGATTTGAGAGACATGTGAGGAGCCTATCTATATTAAGCACTCTCTAGAGATACCAAAATACATTTATATCAAGAAATATTTAGTCTCTTGTCTACATTATTAGTAGAAATTTTAAACAATTTGCCACATTTCCTTGGGTAGCCAATTAGAATATTACAAATAATTAACTTGTATCATACTTTTGGATTACCTCACACACATGCAAGAAGATACTTTTCAGACATAAAAGATAAGTGCATTCTTTTAAGAAAAATGGTCCGATAACTTAACAGCAAAAATAAATTGCTCAGTTACGAGCCATGTAGGTTTCTCTCCAGTGAAATTCTGTATCATTCTTCCTCACACAGCAATCACCACGTGTAGGCAGAAGAGTCCTGGAAATTAAATAAATCATGCCATACAAAGGAAATAAATCCAAACAGTTATATAGTACAACACAGCAAGATGATGATAAAGCCAGATTTCACTGTGTTTCAGTCTCTCATATACCTGTTATATGTCCATTGTCACATACTTCCCATCCTGAATTGCACTCTGTAAATCCACTTTTCACTTTAAAAGTTGCAGAAAAAGCCTATGCAACTGCAGATTTGATTTTGAAGGGTACATATGCATATAGACCCATACATCCAGGGTTTGAAATAAAAAGATTGTATTGCAATTTTAAAATCTACACATTGATAAATGTCACTTTTTTTTTTTTTTTAATTTAGACATTCTGACCGTATAAGCAGTGTTTAATTCCATTTTAACTTGCTTTATTTTTCCAGAGCCTCTTATACCTGACTTATCTTGACTCATTCTGATAAACCAAGTTCCTTAGGTCCCAGATCCAGTTTATCTAATCTAAGACACCCTGCCCAATTAATTCTCATTTATTTTGCAGGAGGTTTTATTAGCTGAAGCATAATGACACACTTAATGCAATTCCTGGCCAACTCAGAAATCAGGCACAAGAAGCTTGTATCTCCCTCCAAAAAGTTATATAGAAGCAAGTTTTGTTTTACCAAATTCTTGCCACAGTACTCTCTATTGCAGGTTCCTCTCCACAGCTCTCCCACCCTTCTTTTCTAAGCATACCTAGTTCTTGTTCTCTTTGCGTCTGCATCAGGCAGATTTCCTCTCCTTTCCCCTTGCAGCCAGGAACAGGCAACATCTTCACTACAAGATCTGAAGCTTCCTTTTCTACAAAAAGGAGGGCTGGAAAAACTCTTCATAGAATAGCAATGATGAAAAATAAGAAGTCTATATTTAGCTGCTTGAACCTGGACAATCTGGGGCAAATTTTCAAGAGAAGGCAAAGGTCACAGCCCTAATGCAGCAGCCCCTCTCTGCCAAACTCTGACCACTTATTTGACAGTAAGATTCCATAATTATTTTAAATTCAGACTAGCAAATATGTTTTCTATGCTAATGAGCAAAAACTTTCAGAATTTTCCAAAGCAATTGTGCTCAAGTAGTTATAGAGAGGCAAAATTTGAAGCAAATAAAAATAAGATTTTGAATACTAAGTGTCCAGTAACACAAATAGGTACTTTAACATCATACCCAGAAAAGTTGACCTTGAACACCTTCCTACACAGACAAAAGTAAATCAAATGTTCTTCTTACATTCTGCAGCTTTTAATTTCTATATCAAATGAACAATAACTCTCCAACACATAGGGCAGATGTGCTGGGGATGAGCATGCTGTGTACATTTCTGCACAGTGCTATTTCATGAAGACTTCAAACACTTGGCCCAAAGAGAAAAAGGCATCAAACAGTTGTTGCAACTCTCTCAATGGAAGAACAGCAACATTACTCAAAAATTTAGTATCTGTAGCTTATTTTATCCTCTTGTACTCAGGCAGGTGGACATTATAAAAAGGTCTCAAAGCTAAGGTCACACAGGGAGCAATAAAGCAAGGGTTCAAATACTGCTCTGTGCCTGTATTTCAGGCATTATCTATTATTTTAGAGGGACAAAAGAGGACACCAGCTCCTTGTCTGCTCTTTTATGTCACTGATAACACTTCAGGAAATGGTGTCAGTGCCAATTGTGAAGATACATTTTGTAATGTGGAAGCTGTTTTGCTAGGAGACAGACAGAAGTCGTCAACCTGGGACTCACACGAACACATTAAGGGGTGTTAATGCAGGGAGCGAAACCAAATAATTTTCTGACATTTTTAAAAGATATTAAGTTTCTACAAAAAGGAGAAATGTCATCTTGCTGTCAAACAAGATGACATTGTTTGACACAGCTAAAAACAACAAGAACAAAAACTAACACAGTGTCTCTCCCTGTGACACCCCCACCATCCCTCCTTCCAAAACAAAAGAGAAACACCCACCCTTCTATCTGGCTATGAAATTGCATCCAAAGTTACCGAAGACACATCCTCATTTGGAAGCAGCAACATTTGGTCTTGGAATGACTATTTTAAAGCACAAGAAAGCCTAACAGTAAGACTGGGAAAAGTTTTGTCTTCTTGTCTAAAAATTTTTCAAAGCTCTTATTTTCTTGTCCCATAAAAGAATGAAAATGACTTAGTTCTCTCTCTTCCCCCCCCCCCCCCCACCCCCCTGTGAAATTATAATCAGAGTGATTCCCATTGCTTCAATTCAAAATCACAGCCATCATCTTTGTAATATTAACAGGACTAAACATTTTTTATAATGTTCCCCCAAATTCATATCTAAATGTAATCAACAGATTTGCTCCTCTGACACAATGGATTTACATAGCAATAGCAAAACTCACCTTTGCAGGGAACAAAAAAAGTTTACTTAGACTTGGCCTAAGATTGTGGAGTTAATCATTAAAGACACAAACAACAATCTAAACAACTACCTATCTACTGCACATTTTGGTCACCCAAAAAACACACCAAAAATTCCTATGTACAATGGTGACATGAAGAGCTTGAAAAGAAAATGCTTATAATGGGTAATATTATAAGAAAATAATATTTTCATTATCACTATAAAATAATCATTTAAGACTGATGGATGTATTGAAGAAATACAAGTAATTAAAGCTTTAAAAAAAAAAAATACTTTTTCAGCACAATAATCCATTCAAAAATGATATCCTTCCTAGATTCTACCTTAATTTCATGCATAATTAAATGAATAGAAGATTATCATTCCATTTCAATGGACAAGTGATCAGGCCCTAAATACCCTTGCTGTAGTGAACTTCACTACTGGATTTCAATGGAGGGAACTTTACAAGCTGATGTTAGATATTGTTCTGGAAGTTGGTTGGGGACAAGTTACTCACACAGCAATGTGGTAACATTTTCCCAAAGGAAGGTAAAAATCATATTATCACTTAAATTAGGAACTTGATATCTCCAGCAGCGTAAGGCACAAGAAATCTAAGGTAACAACTTGCATCTTGGTCTCCTCTGTGTTAATGTTATCAGGATTTCTAGATGGTTCTTTTTTCTTTATCTTTAAATGAAGTAGGTACAAGATGTAGCACTAAGTCTTATACTTCAGTTTTATACTCATACTTGATCTTGTAAAAACTGAAAGTTCTGAGCTGCTTTAGGAAAGTAGAACCACAGAGTTCAGAAGGCATTCTTGTCAAAATATTCTACATAGCAGAATTCCAATACCACAAATCAGTTCTTGTTCTTGTCATTGTTCTGCACGAGTCACTGTTTTAAGATCACTGAGGATGTTAAATAGCTTTATGCAGGTGGTTTCCTTCACAAAATTTATTAGCTAGAATTTGGGTGGGTATGTTAGGTTTATGAGATGCATTACTGCCTCCAGTGGTGGGGAACATTATGAACAAGCCTGATAGATACAAAGGCAAGTTTCTTACCTCTATAATGTCACATATCTTATGTTCCTCAAGTTTTCTGCATTTTTTCACTCCTTCAAAACCCAATAAGCAACAAGCATAAGGTACGCTCTGTGTCATGTCAGGCAGTTCTGATGCTTTCACACATTCTTAGGCTTTCTGCTGGGAAAGGAAAACAAGACTGCGGTTTGTGTTCTGCAGTATGTCCACAATTTTAACAGGAAAAACAGCAGCTGTTTTTGTTGTTGTTGATGTTGTTGTTGTTGTTGTTTTCTATTGCAACTTCCCAGTTGGCAAGTATTCTGCCCAGAGGGACTGCCACCTGGGTTTATGCCAACAGAAGTAGGAATTAACTGTGATTAACAGTTTCCATGATTAACAGAACAAATTCCCCTTCCTACAGATAAGAGTCTGGATTCTATTTGAAGGGATATAAAACAGAAAAGCTATGACAAAGGCACATCCTTACACTCAGGTGAGTTGGGGAGGTGCCTCTTTCAGAGGAGCTCATCCTGCTAATTGTGGACAGTTAGCAGAGCTTCCAGCACCGTCTCCTCCTGGGTCTGCACTCTGCCGCCCAAGCAGTAATCCTCCTCAGCTCCAAGCTGCTGTGTCCTGGTTTCAGTTAGGACAGTTATTTTCCCTCCTAGTAGCTGGTAGGGTGCTATGTTTTGGATTAGGATGAGAAGAGTGCTGATAACATGCTGATGTTTTAATTGCTGCAGAGCACTGCTTATACTAAGCCAAGGACTTTTCAGCTCCTCACTCTGTCCTGCCAGCGGGCAGGCTGGGGGTGCAGCAAGAGCTGGGAGGGGACAGACCCAGGACAGCTGACCCAAACTGGCCAAAGGGGTATTCCATACCACCTGACGTCATGCTGAACAATATATAGGGGTGGCTAGTCGGGGTGGGGGGGCCGGCTGCTCGGGGTTGGGCTGGGCATCGGTCAGCAGGTGGTGAGCAATTGCATTGTGCATCACTTGTTTGTACATATTATTATTATTATCATTATTATTTTCTATCTTAATTGTCTTTATCTCAACTCACAGGCTTCACTTTCCCGTTTCTCTCCCCCATCCCAGAGAGGGAGGGGGGAGGGCGAGCGAACGGCTGTGTGGTGTTTAGCTGCCGGCCGGGTTAAACCACAACATGCTGCTTCACTTCCTCTTGCTCCGGCCTCTTGTCACCTCAGATTTAGTCTCTAAAAACATAACTGAGCTAGAGCTCTCCTTCACTGTGATTGAGACACATCTGCAGTATGTTCCTCAGTAAAACTCCAGAAGTGGCCTGTATGACAATGGGATTGCATTATGTGCACAACTGCAAAAAGTCATGCCTTACGGTTCTCAGTGTAAACCACATTCAGCCTTACACTTTTCTTTCACAAACTTTGCTGTTTTGGTGATGACTACTCGCCTCCTCACATTCAGAAACCATTTATGCCCTTCACAAAATAAAGCCATAGTACAGAGTGAATGATGCAAAATCAGAAAACATGAATGGATACACTTTTCACCAGTTGAGTTTGCAGTGAGGATTGCCTGGCTGCTTCTACCTCATCTAAACAATGAGAAAAAAAAATGTCCTTTACAGTTCCTGGAGAGAGTTCATTCTCTGCAAGCAGCCTCTGTTTTTCCTTTGCAAGGAGAGTAGGAAAGGGCAAGGAGAGTAGGAAAGGGCTACATGTTATACTCACTCAACTATTTCAAATGTTCACCTTGTATATCTGTTTGGGGTATGTATCTCATGTAGATTTGTTCTAATCTCATCCATTTTCTTTATTTACTGTAACCACAAATTGCCCTCTCTCAGGGAAGCTGAAGACATTCTTTTGACATAAGTCTACTCCTCCAGAAAATGATCTACAACAGGGACAGGCTGTTAAAAGAGCCAGGAGAAGTGATTTATTTCCCTTGAGTAGAAGAGAAGCTTGGAGAGATGTGCCTCCTTGCATGTGCACACAGATTAGGTACCTACATGCAAGTAGCAAAGTTACTTCTGCTTCCTTCCCTCTTCTGTATCCTACACTGAGTATCCCATAAGAAATTTACTTTTAGGGAGAGTTGATTCATATACTTCAGCTGTAGGCCCTAATAATTTTATGAATTATTAAGAGCAAACCTCTAGCATAAATGTCTTTTTTTCCTGCCTTCCTCAGCTTTTCTCACTATCTGTGTAGCTATTCATAAATATATACTTGTTACTAGTGGTACAATACTGTCTCTCTGACACCCCCAACAAAATTGATCTGGGCCATAAATCAATAGTGCTGTGAAATGCAAGAATGCTGAGCTCTCATGGAAATCTCATCCATGTTATGCTTTACAGTACAACCATGCATGTAACTGCCACGATTGTCATCTAAAGCTTTTCCCAAAGCATAAAACCAAATTACATTAAACATTTCCTTCCCCACCCCAACTAAACATATAGACATATATTCATGGCTTCCCATTAGTGACAGATCTGGGTCAATATCACTCACAAGAAAACAATTATCTAAGTGCTACAAGTGCTAACGCTCTCTTTAAAGACTTGAGCTCACAGAAGTCACTGGCACCCTTTCAAATCTGTTCTCATCAGGCCCTGAAATACCTCAGGAAACACCTATAGTACTGAAAATTACTGCCATTTCCAATGACAGCCTTGTGTTGGTTTTACATAAAGTATTTATGAGAACATATTGAACTGTATTTCACAGTGACTCAGTAAATAACTCATGTCATGCTCAGTGCATTTGGGTGGTAATTAAAGATTTAAGGCATTCAACAAAAATGTCATTGCTTAATTAAAACCAATAAAAATATTTCCACATTAAAATATTTGCTTGTTGCCACTCAGACTTTGTTCTAGGTGTACTATAGGATTTTTTGTGGCTAATCTTACTTAAAGCAAGCACTAAGCTATTTTTCCCTGGATGAAAGCTTTAAAAATCATATTGCCTTAATCTTCACCATGTTAAGAATTTTAATGTGAATTTATTCTTCAAATGTGTGGTCCCATATGCATTATTTAATTTCATTAGAGATAATGGGCAAATTGATACTCACTATATTTTCATACTGCTTGTGTTTCTTTGTTGGAATTGTGGAGCTATAATCTGGTTATTATCAGACAGAACATTACAGACTGCATCAGCCTCTGACTGTCTCTCAGGTCCCTCTCCAGCAGTTCTCTGGTCTATAAAACCTGTGCATACTGTTGCTACCTCCAAAGCAGCAGAAAAGTGACCTCCCTCCTCCCCGTCCCCCCAGGCAATTGACTTGATAAGTAACATTGACTGGTGAATTAACCTTGCAGAAGGCTTAGTTTGATCACGTGCTGAGACAGCACATACTCAGTAACACAAGAGAGACAAAATGCCAGAAAGTAAAGAAAAACCCTGAATCCATATGTATTGTCTCAGTGAGAAACATTAAGTTGGGTTCTGTCATGACAGAACTTCAAAGGAATGAACTACGTGTCTAAGAGATCCTCATATGATGCATTCAGGGTTCCTGGATAACAGAAAAATTCGAAAGCATATTCTAGATAACCTAATGGAAAAAAGGTCACATTGACCTTGATTTATAAGATAGAATGTCTATCCCTTTGCCTACTAACTCCTATTTTTGGACTACTGACATAAAATTATAAATATAAATCATTTTAAAATACCTCATTTAAGTATTTGTATATCTTCAGTTTGGTCTCTTTCCTCCTCCTTCTTTATCCTGGATGAACAGTATTTAGCTGTATTCTGTGCAAAGAAAACGACAATTTCTACAAAACAAAACTTTGTAAAACCTTCTCAGTGAACCAATATATTTTCACAGAACAGATGGATTTAAAATGTAATTTTTTCACCAGTATGACTCTATCACAAAACATTCTTCCAACACAGATATTTGAGCTAGATCCATTTGGGCTAGTTCCAGCACCGGCATCAGTCTAACTATTCCAGTAAAACACATAACTCCACTCAGCTAAGTACAAGTCATAGACTTTCTTGATGTTCAAATATCCTGTCATTGAATTCCTGTTCTCTACTACTTTTATTCTCACATTCAAAGAAGTTTAAGTAATTAGTAGGTTAGGCTTTTTTTTTTTTTCATTTTTATTTATTTTTTTTTCCTCTGGCATAACTGTGATGGCAAATTCAATCATATCATGAATTTTCATGTGTTACATATTAATTTTAATTTCAGCTACATTTTAATTTCAGCTAATAAAAAATGATAGCATTATTAGTACCAAATATTTTGGCTGACCCTGGAATACCATATTTAATTTTCCACTTTAAATGGCGGTATACACATTTTCATTAATTCCTGTCTTTGCTTCTTAGCATCCTAATTTCCTCATAGACTTCACTTTTTATATCTTTAAGAAGCCTTTGATCTGTTTGCACCTTAAAATATTTAATCTTTTTTTGATTTGATATAATCATTTTTGGTGGGTTCTTTTGAAGTCTCCATTGTATTTATTGCTTTGCTATATCTCTTTATTTTTATTTTTGAAGATCTTTCTTTGTTCAGAGACAGACATTACTTTCCCAATGTTATTTTCCTGGTATGTTCATCTATAAGAGGTTTGCATCCTTTATTTTTTAATTTGAGGGGCTTTTAGGCTGCGCCAGCTCTTAATACTTACCTTCATTCTATGACATCCTTTATTGCTAATGAAAATGTGTCCTCTTGTATTTGGTGGCTGTACCACTGTTGCTTCTTGAGATCACTCCTACCTCAATAAAGGTTAAATAAAGAATAGCCTCTTCTCAGAACAGTGGAACAAGAACCACTTGAAATGTTAATAAAACATCTCTCTGCTTTGTTGTACTGTGCTACTGATGAGTTGATATACAGCAAGTTGAAGTCTTTTATGTTTTGCCATTTTTTTCTGCCTCTTAAAATCCAATTCAGACCTATGCAAAGCACATCCGTTTTACTAATCTAAGAAAAATACAGCACAGACTACTGATGGCAGCAAGTTGGCCATCTAACCTGTCTGCATACTGCAAACTGCATACTCACACCAAAAACTCAGGGGTATGGTAGTTTTCTATCAGAATTTTTTAACAATAAATGGTGATATGCAACATTCCAAGAACTACATGATTCTCTGATTCCCATGGGCTTTCTTCTGTATCTTACGTTTCTGAGAATTACCAACATCTGTCTCTAGGAACTGATGTGGAAGGGTTTATTTGTTTCTGCTGTTGTTTGCAGTTTTCATAGTATATCAAAAGCATCATCTAGTTTGAAACCAGGCAACACAGGTAAGTCAGATGCTGAGCCCAGAAGTTGTCTGTGCCTCAAAGTTCATTACAGAGCAGATCATGGTCACTGGAAAGTATCCAAAAATGTAACTTCTAACATATTGGCACATAGAGTCATTGCCTGTATTAGATACACAGATTACATTATTCTCTGACACAAAGATTTATCCAGAGGAAAAAAAAAATCCCCAGCTGATTTACTCATATAGCATTAAGGCCTGTTTTTATGAGCAGCCTAAAAGGGATTTAGGACAACACAGGTTCTATACTTATTCACAATTCATAATGCACTAGGATTATTTTCATTCTCACTCAAGGTCCTCTAACAGAGGCAACCATGTCAATCATTGGGACTTAATCATTGTGCATCTCCCAGTAGATGATCTGAGCTCCTGGAGTCAAGAGAGTGGGAGAAAATTTCAGCTTTCGTGTTAAGGAAATTTAAGTTTTTTTATCCCTTATGATTCTCAACAACAGCTAGAAAATAAAACTCCCAAGCTTCATACACAGAAATTAAAATAAAACCTAAAGTGAATGAATAGTTTTAAGATGTGTAGATTTTCAAGCCACTTGCACTTCTAGGAGACACTGAAGAAATGGTTTATGGCAATAAAATCTACTGGGACACAAAAAGATGTTCTTTTGTCTCACCTTTTGAAGTATTGCTGCAAGTCAAGGTTCACACGTATTCCCTGTGCTTCTCACGCAGTTCATATTGCAGGAGGAGTTCACCTTCTGGCACCTCTCATCCATGATTCCCTGCTGGTCCACAGCACAACATAGACCCCTTTCTTTCCTGAGGCAAAACTAGAATTTGCAGGATTGTGCACTCTTGGGTTTTAGCCCCAGGAACTGAAATACTGTTTGTGCCATTTGGGGGGTGAAAAAGAAAAAAAAAAGGAAAAAAAAAAAAAAAGGGAAAGAAAGAAGAAAAACCCACATGCACACAAAAAACACTGCAACCCCTCACTCCCCACTTATCCACCCCCCAAAAAAATGAGTACTACTTTGGATAAGTGCTTGGTATGCTTTTCAGGAGAGCAGATCCACATTTCCCTGCCCATCTTAGTATTACCACAAAATAAATAAGTTAAAAAAAAAAAAAAAAAAAAAAAAGTAACTCTGTGTCATGCTAAAAAATATATGAAGTTGGTGCAGTTTCTTGGACAATACTTATATGCACCTTCTTTCCATATAAAAAGGATCTTCACTTTATGTATGTGTCGGCCAGCCAACCCTCATTTATAACTTTAAGGTCTGTTACTATTTTAAAGACAAGATCTGTGAAATAAAGAATACTCTTGAAGTTGTGCCGAGCTTTAGCAACTGTGGGGAAAATATAATGTTTCAAAGTTTAGTTCTTTGTATGGCTGTATCTCAGCATTTTCTTAAGTAATATTAAGAAAGGTTAGCTACCATATTAGTGCTGATTTTTAGAAAAATGTTATCTTGGGGAAGGTGAATAGAGGGGAGTAACATCAAGATGAAATTACCAACAAAGAAATCCTACTTTCACTGAAATAAGCCCCACAGGTATTGCAATGTAACTTCTTGTTAATGAATGTATTATTAGAATTTTTCCACAGAATAAACCTCTGAATTTTAAACTCTCATAGATCTTTGTTCTACATTTTATATCAATTACATATTTCATTTTCACAGTTGGGTGAAACAATAGATTCTGGGTTTATTTCCCAGTAACACAGAAACAATGATTAAAATTATTAAAACTCCTCCCACAGCACAAAAACTTGATGATGCAATGTTACTTGCAGGTCCACCAGGAAGAGGCCTTCATTACCTCACCGATGCAGTGGGGGTTTTACTTGTACCTGGCTGCTGAGATCCAAGGTTTGAAGGAGTGAGAATTTACAGTGACTTTCTGAACCTTTCCCCCCTCTCTCCCTGCTCACATAACCAAGAGATTGAAGTTGAACTAACGGAGGTTCGTATTAGACCTCTTCTGTCTCTTCCTATTAGAGAGCAACCCACACTGCACAGCAGCACTAATTTCAGCATTAGCATGTTGCTTACCTTCTGCAGACCTGAAGGTTACATAGGTTACTTACTAAGAGCCCAAGGGGTACATCCAATCCGCATATAAACCATAGACATTTAATATGAGTGCTCAGAACCATATTTGGTTGTACTTTATCCTTACACATTATGCAGATGGAACATAATTCATTGTGGTTCAAGTTCATTAGCGGCACCAACCAGCAGTTCTGCTGTTTTGTTAATCCTTCAGTTACAGGAAGAGGGGCAGCTGGAGCCCACATTACATGACTCAGCAGGTCTCGTTTGGCCCTTGGGCTGCACATTACATGCCCCTGCTTAACTGTTTGATGTGCTGAACAATCTCCGATTTCCAACTGAGGATGTAAACTGATAATGAGATTGCTTTTATGCTCTAAATCTCAGTGGTATTATCACAAAGGCCATTTTCTGGCTTTTGCAGTTGCCTGAAAGGGAAAGGCAAATAAGCAGTAGAGGTGAAAACAGAATTGTTGTGTAAGTTACAAGGCAAACACAAGCTGCTGATTCAGGAGAAAGTACAAACTGGTTGCAGGCAAGTAGCATTTTTTTTTTTCTGATACATGTCACATTGAGTATTTGTTTAAAATCCTGTTCAGGTGGATGGGCACAAAGGATGTTGCATTCTATTTCACATAATTTTACACATAAATGCTGTAAATGCCTTGCAAACATTAAAATAGCATAGTAGGACATATGATCATTTTGTATACAATCATGGTATGCCAAGAGATCTGCTCTACATTAGCAACAAAACCAATGATCTGTTAAATGCAATATTAAACAATCTAGCAGTACTTCTCTTTCCAGGTGTTATGACAGTCCATAATTACTTCTCTAATTCTCACTTAACGTTCGTGCTATAGCATAGTTTCTGGTTGTCAGGCATCATGTAATTGTATTTTAAAATTTGCTAAAGAAATATAGTCTTGAGAAACCATAAGCAGCAGGGGTGAAATTTTAATAAGAATCTCTGTTAATGTCACTTCAACATCATGAGTCCCACTATTTTAATCACAGGGGGTCTTTAACACGCCTTCAGGGACACAGTTAAAGCCAAGAAAAATGTCACAATTATCCACCAACTACAAAGAAAGAAAAGTAATGAAGTTGTTTAAGCATTGCTAGAAAATTATACTCTTAATTGGAGCATTTGAACATTTTTATACTTCTCACTTTGGTAGCGAGCAGTAAAGACGTATATATTTATATCGGGGGTAAACACACAAGACACTGACCTTTACTAAAATTAACTGGTAATGAGTCTGTTGCAACACCCCTGAACTCCAAAGACAAGTCTGTGCTGTCCTGCCAGGCTGGCCACACTGTGTATCTCCTTGATCCACTGCCACCTGCCCTGTCCCACATCACACCTATGGCACACAGGGAGCATGTCATAGAACCCTTCCCTAAATTACGTGCACCCTTATCCAGTGATGGCCAGTAAAGCACTAGAAGAGATCTGTGCTTCTCTGCACACAAAGGTATGTAGGAGCCAGGCAGGTGGAGTGATACACAGCCTAGTTAAGTAAACATACTGGGAAATTCCAAGTGGCTTCAATGGGGACATTAAAAGGTACATGCCACAAACCCACACTATTCTGGGTTTGTTCTTTTTCTGCTCAGTTAGAAGCCTATGTGATGGCTGAGACAAAACTTAGCAAAAGGAAACTTGAGTCTTAAATCTCTCCTTTCTAATCCCTGTGCAAGACCTTAACCGCTGTTTTGAAGTTTAACACGTTCTCTGATGAAGACTCTGTCTTTTCTTAGGTTTTGACACCCATATGATTTCTATGGGTATTTTAATGTTTGCACTTTTCACTTCCACATCTGTTCCAAGCTGGTTACCATCTTCAGCTTTATTAGTTTCAGATGTACACAGTTGAGCTTGACCACCTAATTACAGACACGTGTAACTACTTTGTCAAGATTTGACTGACATAACAAAGTCCATCTTGAGTTTCCAGAAGCCACTAATAAAAGCTGGAATGAGCCACCAAGCAAACATCCAGGAAAATAAAATTAACCATATGAGAGCTCAGTGAGTGAACATACATTTTAGATTGATGAAGGGGTTCTTTCAAGAGTGATGTTGGTTCTGTGTCTATACTTGGTGTCCCACGACACTCAAGCCTTTCCCGTCTTGGTGGAAACAAGAAACATGGAGCAGCTGGCTCCTAAAGCATACCCAGTGGATCTCAGGCAACCAGTGTGAAATTCGTGCTGAAAAGCACAGCACAGATGCAGGTTTAGGAACATAACAGATGAAATGAAATCTAACCTCACCCCCAGTTAGGAAAGAAAATGCATTGAGTGAGCTCAGCTTTCCCCACTCCCAGAGAAGGAATGAAATGACTTGAAAAAAACTGTATTGAAGGGGGAGAAGAAATTGGAAGGTAAACAGAATAAAATATTCTTTCTCATTTTTGATAATAGTTCCAAAAATAACAAAACTAACGATCATATCACAAAATGGAGAACAGTATGTAGGTCAGTAAGGAGAAATACAGCCACCAAGCAAATCCAGGAAAGGTTTTGTAAGGAACATATTCCCATTTTGGTTTCTTTATTCTGAGAAGGGGGTTACTGGATAGAACACAGTTAAGAGAGTGAAAAGACTTAAGAGTCTTAGACCACTGAGGTGATATACGATTTGAGGATGTACTGACCTAATCCCTGGCCAAGCTGAAAAATCCTCTAACTTTTTATTTTATTTTATTTTATTTTATTTTATTTTATCCCACAGCACATAAGGCAACTGCAGGCCAGGTTTGGAAAAGGCTAAGCATTTTTTTTAAAATATATTTTGTATTGATAGAGGGAGAAGGACAATGACTTGGCATTTATTTGAATTCCTTATATCACAGATCAAATCCACAAATATCATTCATAAATGTCATTCTACCAAAGGCAACACTGCTGAGCAGAAAATATCTCACTGATTACAGTACTACTTGTTTAATTAATCTAATGGAGAGACAGGACAGTATCAGACTAAATAAACAAGCTGCTAATCTTAATGGGACTGTGTTTTGAAAGTGAAATGAACTTCTGATCTATTGATGACTTTCATTATTCTGAGAATAACAATGGCATACTCAAAAATACTCGTGTGCAATTTTGCTTTGCTTTCTTTATATAATTTCCTTTACAGGCTCTAATTTATTATTTATGTATTTATATGGTGCTTACCTTTGTCGAAGAGAGTAACTTATAACCTAAGGCTGCATACTATCAGAATAGATCTCAACTGCATACATCACAGGCACTATGGCATCTCCTTCAACTTTGTGCGACACATTCCACTCAGGTGGAATTTAATTAAACTGAACAAATTAAATTTGACTACTGACTCATTTCAAAGCATTGGAGCAGAGAAGTAGACAGTGACACTGGAACAATTTGCAACCATCTAGGACATCACCATTTCACATTAGAACTTTATTAGCCATTAATAATTTTGTGAATTTACATTTGATTTGTACAGTGTAATAAGTAAGTTGAGAAGAAGAAAGACCTATTAAGGTATGCATTTCAAGAGGTCTCTCAAAATGTGGAAATACCAAAGTACTCACTTTTTGACAAGTATAAGGAACCGTTGTATTGGCTAAAATATATATTATTTCATTTTCTTTGATTTATTAGCCTTTCCTTCACCTACTGAACATAACCTGCTGACATTCTTTCTATATCCACATTATACAAACTGAGGCTGGAGCACTTTGTACACACATTTATGTTCTTATCAAATTATAATTACAGGAATTGCAGAAACAAAATTAGTGTTCAAAAATTCCTTTGCCTCTTTTGACTTTGTATTTATGTCTTTGTTTGATTGTCTTTACCAGTCAGATGCAATTCAAATTGAAATCATCAGTGAGCAGTTGTCAAAGGTCAGTACAAAGGCCGTGTGCTTAACTGCTCCATATGATCAATCTGGTGTAACCCATGTCAGCTTCAATACCTAAGCAAAATTTCCCAATCAATTGATTTGCTTCATTCTTGTACAGGGCCACCTCACAACCTGTGGCATAAAAAACTGATAAATGATTTTATGATTCTAACCTGTGATAAAAAGCCTCCAGTGAGGAAGGTCCTCCAGCCTCCATGAGTATTTAACTCCAGTGCTTAATTCTTCTTACATTAGAAAGGCTTTCTACTTAAACTAGTCTCCTTAGATCTTGAAACAATCTTTTGCGTATTTGAAAATTGTTCCTGGGTCTCTTTTTTACAGTCCTTTAGAAAAATCAACCCCAGTTCTCAGAGAGCACCATCTTCTGGATGGTGCTCTCAAGCCATCTGAACCTTCCCCTGATTCTCTCTTACAAAATAACCCATCCTCATATACCTCTGGAGCTGGGTGGCTCTGCACAGGATGGAAAGTTGGGCTCTGATCCTTGGTAGGGTCTCTAGACACCTTGAAAATGCAATCATTGCATTAACTCTTTAGCAACTGAAGAGTAGCAGTAGGTAAAATATTCCACATTTTCCAAGACAAACGGAGTGCACAAAATAACCCTGATATGGTATGTCCCCATAATTTTCAGCATTGAACAACGTTAAAAAAATAGAAAGTGTTTCTAAAATAAGCATTTGGAAAGCAGAAGGAAAACTGTGATTGCTAAAACAAGTGAACAATAATGGATGAAACTCAAAATGAACATCAAATAGCACAGGATATTTAAATAGAGGTAATTGGTGATCAGTAAATGTTCACAACATGTGAATAGCTGCGGATGATTTTTCTTTTACTGAAAAAAAAAATCCTGTATAGAAATGAATGCAGGAAGAAAAAGCAGTAAGAAAATTTACAATTAAAGCCAGAATGGAAGAAAAGACTCAGATTCAGCCCTATCAATAATACAGGAAAAAAATGATATGTTCTTGTCTACTTTTAAAGATGAGGAATATTTAACTGACAAGGCAGATAATACACAATGATTTCCAACATAATTTTGTTCTTACACACTAACAGAGCTATCTTCAGTGTGGTTTTACAATTTCATGTGCAAAAACACAGAAGTCATCCGTACAGATATATGAGAGAAGCACAGAGCTCCTGTTTTACATGGTGGAGGTCTGTGGAAAACCTCTACATCTAGTGCTATAATTCAAGAAGCCAAGAAATACTCATTACGTGAAGAAAAGCCCAGGGCTAACCACAAAAACTGTAAACCAGGTTATTTAATTTCAATCACAGTTTATCTGTGCAGAAAAAGCCAAATGAGGACAGACTTGAAATGCACAGCCTTTTGTATAAGTTTCCATGTACTTTGACAACAGGAAGCTAATAGAGCTATCTCTCTGTTTTGCATGAATAATACTTGTTACCACGTTAGTTCGATTAGATTTATGAATTGTTCATGAGCTAAGTCTCATCGTCATTAATACATGTACTAAGCGTAAGCTTTCCTGGAACAGTTTAGACAACTAATTTGCAGGCTATTTTTTTGTGAATTGTTTGGTTTATGTGTTCTCAGATTTGGATAGTGGGTGGTTGCTAATTCAGGCTGCACTGTTTCAATTTTCATATTGGCTGACAACCTTCTTGCAAATAACAAATCCTCCACAGCCCCCCACTGCATGTCCAGGAGGAATTCTTAGATGCATAATTGATCCATCTCAAATAATTAAAACATCTGAGACTTGTGAACGTTTGTACGATTAACCAGAAGATGCTAGAAGGTTTAAGACTGATGATTAGTAGCCTACTATGGAGCACAGCTATTCAAAATTTGACACCTGTCCTCAGAAACAGACTTGCATTTATGAATCTGATCTAAAACATTTGTTTATTTTTGAACCAGCTGTGGACACTATATTGGAAACTATTTTTACTACTACATTAAAGTGCACAAAATAGACAGTGCAGATGCTACAGGCATAATGTTTGGCTAGGATAAATCAACAGATTTTATACAAAGCTGTACTACCCTTGACAACTGCTGAGATTTGGACAAAGACAGTGAACAGACAGTTAATAGATCTTTTGAAGCTATTGAGCAGTTAATTAGGCACGGTCTCCATCTTTTTACTTTCAATATTAATGACATAAAGCAACATAAAAGAAGCGTTCCAATTTTTTTAAATTATGAGTAAGTGGGAAAGGGGCAAAATGATACCTGTGAATAGATATAGAAGAAGTTAATGCAATAGGCTACTTGGCTTGAATAGACACAGCCCAGTGAATACTGGGAATAAAGGAAAAATACGGAATTATTTACAAATAATAGAGTGCATTAATGCAATCAATAAGCATAGATGAGCTCTGAGAATTAAAACATTGTCAAATGTTAATCACTAAAGACAACTGCAAGGGTTATGAAAATACAAGCTGTGCAAGAACTAGGAAGCTAAAGAATTGAGCCCCTTCCTAGATTCTAGAAATGTCACTTTTCAACTGTGTGTGCTCTCTCAGAAATCTATAATGTATTCAACAGTGAAAAGCATACTTATGTAATGCTAAATAATGTTCAAACAGTAAAATTGAGCATTTACATGGCACTACACCACTTTTTTCCTCTGAAATACTTAAAAATTAAAGTCATATTCTGAGAAACACTTTATACAGCTTGAAACCAAGTCTATCACAGCACAGTTAATTGGGCTACTCAGAATAAATGATGTCTGGTTGTAAATACTTGCAGGATCATCCCTAAAAGAGACAATATGACAGGTTTGGATCTAAATGTTAAATGTTACCTAATCAAACACTCAAAAATTATCATAAGTCATTCAAGCAAAGTAAAGCATGACTAGATGAAATTACTTAAGATATGTTGCACATATAAAAATAAAATATTTAACCCATTCAGCATGGTACAAGTTACAGAATAATAAAAAAAAATAATAATAACAAGGCAGTCATTTAGGATTCAAAACCAAATGAACTTTAATGCAATGGACTTTATTCTGGTAATGCTTGTATCATAATATTTGGACTGTGCAAGGTGTTTAACAATTTTCCCACTAAATCCCTCTGTCTACCATTCAGCACCAAAAAAATGAATGTGTTTTTTCTTTCCAGTAATATCTCCAGCTGTAATTTTTAAGGAAAAAGTGAATGCCTGGCTGTATGCCTGCTTGGACTTTCCACAGTTCAGATTAGGAATGCATTATACACGTTAATGTCCTTGGAAGAGAAACAGGTTTGTTAAAGTCTCCTTCAAGGTAATACAGCTTAGAATTTAATCAGTTATTTCCCCAAGTTTATACATCAGAAAAGACATCACAAAAGCAGTGACGGGTAATGTTTTCACTACTGTCCTCACTGACAAATTCATGTTTATGTATATCTTCAAAACCTTTCATCTGTGTATGGTTTTTTGTTAGCTTTTTTTTTTTTTTTTTTTTTTGGAAGGCAGAAATATTTTTTTCAGTAGATTATTTGTGAACAATTTAAAGAGATAAAGAAAACCTACTATTTTCCACATGGTATTGGATGCAACACTTAACATTGTTATAGCCTTCAAAGATTACCAAGAAAATAATTTATCCACTAAATTATATTTAATTTTTCCTGGTTCATAGACTTCATGTGTAGTTATTTTCCTTGCCTTCCCCAGTGTGTGGCAGGTTCCTTTTGTAGATTTTGTGTACTTCACTACAACAGTAGCGTAAAAAAGCAGGAAAGTCTAAATATAATCCCACAAAAAATAGGCTGAGAAGACTCTTCAGTAGGTAGATTGCTTTTAAATCATTTCTAAGAATGACTAAATTTCAAGTTCATGGTGTTCTCAATGCCTGTAAAAGCTTCAACTTTGTCAGTCTGCAAAACTGTTTTTTGTTTTGTTTTTTTTTTTTCACTTCTGCAGAACAAGTGTGGCTGTAGTACAATATTTCCCCTATATTACACCCAAACCATTTCCAATAGATCACTTCTGCACTTCTGCAGGGGTTAAACAGTAGTCAATTCTTATGGCATCATTCTCCTAGGATGCCACTGCTAGCTGGAGTGCTAAATAATACACTCTTTGCTATCTACAGATTCATCGTATTGGTCTTGAGGGACATAGTGTATGTTTCCACATCTTCAGGAGATGGAAAAATGGTTAAAGCTGTTGTAGAGATTATTTCAGCATGAGACACATCTACTTCACATCTTATTTCTCTAACTCTTCTGGAGGCCCAATGGAAAAACACCTGCTGAAGAGGAAAATTGATTGTTTTGAATTTACTACACTCAGCAGCTATTCCCAGCTGCTGAGCACTCCAAAAGTTGATGAAGCTCGCATGCAAGAGGTAGGAATACATTGGCAGTTCCTCATCAGTTGGCAGCAAAACTTCCACCCTTCTACATCTGTATCTTCGAGGTGAGAGAGTGACTGACACGGTCCCCCTAACTGAAATATATTAGCATATAAATGATCAGTAAAAGTCTCTGTTTTGCCAATGCTTTCTTACTGCTGCTGTCAACCACAACAATTATGGTAAGCTTCTTTTGTCTTTATCTTGTCTTTATCTTTGTCTTTATCTTTTGTCTTTATTTTGTCTTCTTTTATCCATCAATAAAATAACCACAACATGTACACTTTCATTGTTCGATAGGATCAATACTCCTTTAATGTTGCTTTAACACTGGTTTAAAGTTGTTTTATCTTTGGAGTTTCTAGTGGGAAAAAGATTCTCTAACTAGTTATAGATTGAGTCCGTCACATAACACAGCTGCGATTTTCCCAAGAGTAAATCCAGAGCAGAAAATCTGGCTAAATTTTTTCTTGACCAAGTATTGCATGATCTCACTAAAGTATCAGGTTAAGCCTATAAAATACAGAATAACATTTACATTAAAAAGAAACTGCTACACATTGATTTCATTGACATCTCTGTCAGTTACTCTTTCTGTGACCCTGGACAATTAATTTACTTTCTGTTTTACTTCATTTCTCTATTGTGAAATGAGTTAACAAACATTCAGTTATTGGTTATCATAGGTCTTTGTGAAAAGAGGACTGAAAACTGGTTTATGTTCATCAAATGAATTAAATATGCCTGCATTTTTATACATTTAAATGCCTAATAATTCCTGGTGCTCTTTAGAAAGAGTCACGGGGAAAAAATGTCTTCTGATGTTCAGTCTTTTCAAAAGTATGTTCAGTATGTCCATCAAATATTTAATTGAATAAACCATTAATCAGGAAAATTAGTAGAAATAAACAATTCTTCTTCCAGTATAAACATTCCAATGGGTATTTTGCCATTTTTTTTCTGAATTTATCCACCTCTCTAATTAAAATGCCTCTGTAAGCCTCATCCTTTATGTCTTTAGCCTCAGGAACTTGGAAAAAAATCAGTTGACCCTACAAAGTATGGTGAGGTACCATTTTTTTTCAATGGCCTTCAAAGCAAAATTTTACAGGCATTGCTAGATAACATGGAGAGGGGAAAATGAAAGAGCATTCATTTTCAGAAAACTTGTCTTCTGATACCTGTGGCTGTATTTATATATTTATAAACAGGAAAGAGCCTATTTATTTATTTTTTTTTGCCTAGACATGGCTACAGAATGAGCATGCATTTATTGCGTGAAGTTTGATAGTCTTCAAAGCTTGCAAACAGGTATGTCTAATGGTAAATTAAGCTATTTAGTTTCATGTTTTATCATATTTTCCTGCTCTCTGATCCAACAGAATTTGAAAACTTACTAATAGAATAAATATTATTTAATTACATGTGCAAATGATCTGTCTTATTATCTTCCTGAAGGGTTACTAACATCATGAGTTAGATCCTTGGAAATCAAGAGCAATCAAGAGTTCATTTTCAGGAGGTAGCTAACCTAGGTGATAACACTGAAGTAGAATATTCAAATAAGAGATAAATGCAAACTTTTCTGAATTTTTCCTTCCAGAAGCACTTAAAATTAATATAATAATGAACAGAGAGAACTAAAACAAAGGAAAATCTGATTTCAGAATTATTAGAGGACAGAAGAGAGAGGATATTGCTTTTTGGAATAAAGCTTATTCTTCTGTGAAGCAAAATCATGTAAATAGTTGCTACACGAATACATCTGGGCATGGAGCAGACATATCCAGCACAGACATGTAGCTTTTGTAACAGATTCCTGCATCTGTCATCTCTTAAGCCTCTCCAACACAGGTCACATAGAGAAAGAAGCAGATCTCAGGAAGGAGTTTCATTTACATCTGCTCTTGCCCAGTGTAGTCTCCAGCAGAGACAGTATGTCACCAGCTTATGTCAGAGGAGCATTATGGCTGCTCCATTTCTGCCTGGAAATGATTGGACTATTACACAGGGTTCGGAAGCATGCTCCCTCCAGTCACCTGGTTAAATGATATTTTGGGATGTTGATTTACATTGAGATTAATCACAATCATGACCATGACAAACTGTTATACAGTGATTTCATAGTATTGTATGTCAAAGAAGATGGAGTTTGTATTCTTGATATTGGGTAAAAGTAACCATACTGCTATTACTTATTGGCTACCTGAGCTAAATGATTAGATGGTTATTTAATGTAGCTAGGTGGTAAGCTTTATGTCATTATAATTATTCAATTGTTACAGTCCTAAATAAAGTGGAGAATTTGGATCAGGAGCCTGAACATCTGACAAGCTGTGTGGTGTCTAGATCCAAAGTTGTGTTTTAGCAAACTATGTATGTGGGCAGCTGCACCATTTTAGATGTGGATCCAGCTATGGGTTGGAAGACCCCAGGCTAGTTTGAACACTTCCTTCTAAAGTCTGGCAGATTTCAGTATGATGGTTTTCAGTTAGGTCCATTTTTAACAAAAGAAAATGCAAATGAGAAGCTACCCAGAAATAGCACTGCATATCAATTTTCTACATCAATTTATAATGCAGTGGAAACAGATGGTACATTCAGGCATTGTCAGAGAAAGCCAATTGGGTTTTGGTGACTATTTCTTTTTTATTTTTGATGGTATATTTAATCAATTTCCATAGCTGACTTGTTTCAACACCTGTATAAAATAGGATACCACTGTGACAACATGTAAACTAATCTTGGTAACATATGCAGCTTTCTCAGTCCTGAATTGATTTTCTGACCAATGGGATAAACTGTAAAGACTACCTCTTTCTGATGGTTCTCAACACCATTCACTTGGTTTCCACTTGGAGAAAGAAAAAATAATTTATCAGGGACCACGAGAAGCCATTTCCAAAATCATGAAAGGTTCCTTCTATTTTTAGAAGCCATGCTTAAAGATGAGTCATTGGATCGTTTATTTTTACATTGTACTCCATAAAGTATTTGTATTCTACATTTTCTACAGTATTTATATAAAGGGCTAGTATGGTTATCTAAATTCAGGGCACATATCTCAGAGAAAAGATTAATTCAGATAGGGCTTGGGGCAACACACAGTTTATTCAATAAATGTAATGTCACTGCTTCCACTGCATCTTTTCTGGTTAATTCAGCTGCAGTAGAAAAAGTGACCAATGTTTTTTTCAGTGGAGGAGGGAGATGCTTTCAGGGTTGCTGGGATGTAGACTGGTTTTGCATAGTCCTGTAGCATCCACAGCTAGTCAGAAGTTCTCCAGTTAAAAGCCTTCATTGGAAATTATTTATTTGTGAAGAGATTTAGTTACTAAAATCCACAAAATATCTCATCCCCCAAACAAAATTTCTGGTCATGATGAGCAAAAGCAATGCAGAGGGTCCAGCCGTCTATTGTTAGCACACACACAAGCTGATTAATTTTGTGGAATGAACCTTATTTCTCCATGTTCCAGTGGTCCTTACTTGCTGTTCTCTCCCACCCTCTTCAAATCTTATTCTACCTTGCATTTAGTAATTACTTCCTTGAATAAATACTTAAATTCCAGTCTCAGTAAAATGATAAAATTACCAAGCTAGAAAGTATTTCATCTGCTTGATCTTCTTTCTACCCTCAAGCCCACAGTATTGAATCTTTAAATTACAAAAAATCTCTCAGAACAATAAAACTATTTTCCTTTAAGCAGAATTTCTTGTTATGCAATAAAGAGAAAATAAATATACATCTTCTTGAACTGTTGACACCAGCTCTAACAGCATAAGATTCTGAATATCCCCTCCACTGCACAGTAATTTTTATTTTTTTTACCATAAACCATTTTTTTTTCTGTATCTATCATAGGTAAATAAAGACTAATGTGAAGTATTGTAATAATTTTTACATTAGCTAAGACATATAGCAATTTTGGAAACTCAGAGAGAGGGTCACAGTAGGTTGAGAATGGCATCCTCAAAAATAAATCCTGACAACTGGAAAGAAAAACAAAAATGAAAGAAATAGAAAAAGGAAGAATTCTGTGCTCCTTAAAGAAAGGAGGGAATACGATTTAGTTCAATAAAGCACATGAAAGGGGGAAAAGATCTGAATTAACGGAAACAGTGTAATTAAGAAAAGGATCAAGTAACATTCTGTGGGGTATAAAACAAATTATTTAAATTTTATGACTTGTTTCTCCCATTTTGTAAAATAGGGAATATACTTTCTCATTTACTTTCTTGTATTTTTATAGCATGAGGTCTCTACAGCAGGCTCTGTGGAGCCTGGCATAATCACAGCTGCAGTCTCAAAATTCTACAGTATTAATCAATGAACCTTAACTGTTATGTATTTATGACGTCATGGCCTTCTGGATTAGTAGTGCTGGTAACACCATTGAGTTTACCATCAAACTGTTTCAATTGGGTTTAGTATAGACAATCAGTATAGAGAGTACATTAGCTGCAGCATGAAGACATTAAATCTCACTAGATGTGTTAACCACAGAAACAAAGCATTACCTCTTCATGAACAACCACTCTGAGACAAAAAAAAAAAAAAAAAAAAAAAGAACACCTATATAATATTTACTCCCCAGGGAAGTATATGTTTCAAGACAGATTTACATAGAGAAGCAAATCAGCACACTATGTTATTTCCACATATCAGAAAATGGATGCTGTAAAAATCTTTGTTTACATATCTTAATTACATATCTGATATTTACAGATAAATAAAATAGACACAGATCAGACATAAATCAAGGCAAATCATATGTTTATGTTCATCAATTGAACCTTATTTTTTGTGAATTTGTTGATAACCTATTATTTCAAAGTAAAAAACAAGTAAAAACTTCCCCCAAAAGATCGAATTCTTCTTCTGTTTACTATGCAAATAGAAGCGAACTGCATTTTCCATTTCTAATTAAATCTCTACCTGTTCCTCAATCAGGTAAATTGCTATTAGCTTCTTGCAAAGTTATTTTGGGGGCTATTTTGAACAGAACTATTCTGGTTGCTATAATTAAGACTTCTAAAATTAATATTTAAATTTTATAATTGCTGGACTATGGCATCCTGAGAAATAATAATTACCTGTCTGATTGCAAAGTTGAAGTGAGCTGTTACGTGCATTTGACTTTCTTTAATCTTGCAGCCTGCATCCCTGTTCACTTGAACAATGTTATTAAGTTCTGAAGCTGATTACATGGGTTGGTTTGTGAGTCAGACAGACAGCCCTTCAGGCATCTAAAAATAATGTTCTGTTTCTTTTGTTAAGGGAAAAAAAAAATGCCTGTGCCACTTTAAGCAACCTAAGCTAGACCTTAGAGTGAAAGCCAAGCCTGGTCCAAGCAATTCAAAAACCTCACATCAAACCTAAAGTTCTTTTATTCTGTGCTAAAGGCAGAGAGCAGAAAATTCTTGATCTCACCAGTTGAACGTAGAGCTGAGATGGATGTCAGTAACTCATCAAGTCTGTCTCCAGTTCCCATCTTTAGGTCTGAGACTCTCTAGGCTTTCATAACAGCAGAGAATTTGAAACAGAGACCACAAGAAATGATTAAAGTAATTGCTTAAAAAATAGCAAATAACTCCATCATAGGCTATTACCCACAGTGATGTTATGTTAGTGAACGGAAAAGAGTTCAGTGTTCACATATAAGTCAAAATGACAACATACCTGGCAAACAAGAGGAACTACAAATAAATTCAAGGACAAAATACCCTGAGAGAGTTCAGTTCAAGACAGAGTATGTGTCCATTACCTTTCATACTTCTGTTTAAAGGTCTTCAAGAAAATACTGTACTTCCTCAGGTGCATTAAGGGACTGCTGTTATGATTTTGTTTCTTTTTCTTTTTTTTAATCCTTGATGAGAAGCATGTTCTGAGTCAAATGTTTTGATTTCTGTATTCACCCAATTCACCCAAACATGAAAAGCAGGCCAATCTACAGAACAGAAGAAAAAGCAGAAGAGGAAAGAACAAATTCCATTCAGTACAGCACAAAAGGAGAAACAAACAAACCACCTCAAGAGCCCAGTTCTCAACATTTAAGGTCTGGTCTCACCCTCTCTAACGTGAAGCAACCTAACAAATGTTTGTTAGGCAAAAGCTGATTAAGACTCAGCAGAGAAAGACAGCTTCCCCTGCAGTGATTGTGTTAATGCAAGACTTGAATAGCCCTCTAGAAGCTTCTCTCTATTGATTTTATGAGAACCTAGGACAACCACGCTCTTAATTAGGATCCTCAATTAAGTACTTAAAGTTTGGTGGGATCAATGCCAAATAAAGCAATTACCCTCACTTTCCTCACTTTTTTTTTTTTTTTTTTTTTTTTTTTTGTACGAGTACGACAGCACGTCTTTTACTTCCTGGGAGACTCATCATTGAAGATACAGTTCCTAAACTGAAAGCAAAAGCAAATGTGCTGTGTTTTTCTTTTTTTTTTGAAAAAAAAAAAAAAAATGTGTCATCCTGATTGAGGGACCTTTGAAGAGCTATGGTCTCTGCAATATTATTCTTTTTTTCCCCCTTTCTTTTTTGGATGAAGGATTTACCCTGTCTTTCATTGATTCTGTATAAAACCACATTGGCATTGTGCAAAGAGACAGAATCACTTTTCAAAACCAAAATTAATACAACTAGGCAACCAGATTTACAAATATTCTCCAGTGTATCTACTTACGTCCTCCCCTCACCTTCAGTAAAAGAACTGTATTTTCCTCTTATAGTAAAGTATTTCTGTTGCTCCACAATTCCAATTGCTCATTAGTATTTTCCCTGTGGCCTTCCTAAATGACAGTGATTGGAACTGAACTGTCATTCATTTCCTCACCGTGTATTTGCAGAATTTCAGTACCATCTTACTTTCATTTTGCTTCTGATTGTCCATTTTATGTCCTATGCTTATACTATAAGTTTAATATTACACCATGTACTGTTAGTTTCCACGTTGCTAAATCATTAGATAGTGATTCTATACATGACTAATTAAGTATCAATCATCAATTTGAACAACAATTTGAACTATAGGTAATTGATTCTTTAGAAAAAAACTCCATCCAACTGTTCCTTTATTTACATATGATTTATCAGTAATATAAGCTATATCTGAATTATTACAAAGAGAATATTTCAGAAAATTCCTTCCTCAAATCAGAATAGTATTGCAGAATGAAATTTGTGGGTTAATTATTCCAAAATCATGCACTACTTATAATATTTAACACTCCTCTGTAATTATGGGTTATGGGTTACTCGTCTGTACGTAGGGGTTTCTCTGCTTAATTCAAAATGCCCTGATGAAAGTCAAGGCATTTCAGTGGGAGAAGGACATGAAATATTACAAGATATGCTGGAAAGAAAGCTTTTCTTATCTGATAGAGGGTAATATAATTTTCAAATTGAAGTTTCATTTTTTTACTGTCTTTCAAAACTGCTGTTCTATTTTAGCAACCATAAAGAAACATGTATAAATACAGATATACACATATAGAGTGATTTATTTGAAGTGCAATATGTATATCCAGAAGAATGGGTGGCAAGAATGGAGTATTTTACCTGCAGTCTGTATTATGTAAGCTAGTTAGTTAATACTGAGAAAATTGTCCTACCCTGGTCTGTATGTGTGTGTGGTGTGGTATTTCTGATAATCATGTTCAGTTATTTCCTGAATCCAAAATTAGAAGCACCCATAATATTTACATAAGATAAACCACCTAGTGAACTATTAACGTTTTCATTCTGAGAGAAAGGGGATTATCCAAAAAGTGATCACAGAACTGCCTTTCTTTTTATTCCCATATAGGATATCTTTCTTGCTGTAAATATAGGACTGGCGATCAGAATCAACAGAAAGCTTGAAGTAAATATTTTCTTCAAATAAAATTTGCAATCCATCACTTAACATTCAGTTTTCCCTCAAATTAGGAAATAATTGTTCTCAAAGCTATAAATTATTCATGAATGGAGATATCTCTTATCTTGAAGTACTCCCATTTCTAGTGTTCATGTTTCTAGTGTTCATATTCCCCTAATGTCAAGAATGCAGACTGACATGGGTTCATCTTTTCTAGCAAGAGAATTTGTTTTCCTATGCAGTTCTGTTCATCATTCTTTTCAAAATAATGGCTATGCAGCAACAGTATATTTAGAAAAAAATTTTCCTAGAGGAAAGGCTTTTTTTTGTTTTTTTTTTTTTTGTTTGTTTGTTTTTATTTGACAACCTGAAGACTGCACAGTTGTGTGTGCACGTGTGTACACATGCATCTACATTATCTTCATATGTATTTCTAACTCTAATTACAGAGTTGGAATTTCCCCTTTCTAAGCTTTTGTTCAATAAAAAGAAACAAAGTCTTTTATAGTCAAGTATCAATGATCATTTGGAACTATTCAAGCTGTACTTTTAAATCCTGATTAGTGAGAATAACAACATGCCCAAGGAACAAAATTGTGATTGCATTAAGTAGAACTGACAGAAGTCCTATTAGAAAACGATGCACTCTGCTATGTTTTCCTATAGCGCCACTTTTTAAAACAAAAGCTCCCATATTTCTTTTGTCAATTGGCAGCCAGAAACTGAAATTCATCCCAAATGTCTCTGTACTCACTAAAAAACTCCTTTATTATAAAGATTATACTGCCATCTATTGGGTGGCATTACTATACCATACATATATAGAAATATATATAGAAATATATATATATATATTTCTTTGGAGTCAGCAAGTCGTGGAGCTTTGTTAGCAGTCAGATTACAAAAACCTTTATTTAGAGCATAACATATGTCTTACAAAACCATCTTGGTCCTCTCTTTGCTACCACTATCAAATTACATAGAGTGAGACGTTTTAGCAGAGTGATAAACTTCAATGACATGTCACTGGAACAACAGAAAAAAACACACACTCACAAACCACACCCCTTAATACTCCCTTCCATCTTACAAAGATCTTATAGAGATGTTTTCACGTACAGTATCTGCTAGTGGAACCACATCACTTGCTGCATTGGAATAAAAGATCTCTTTTCCATGTAAGTGGCAATCTTTTGCAATACAACAAGATTCCTGTGATATATAGAGACTTCACAGATTTTTTTTTTTTTTAAGTAACATAGTGAAGCTTCAAATAAATATTTTGCCAATCTAAGACTGATTTTATTTTCTTATAAAATTTTAATTGAAGTTCTGATTTCTTTTGTGACATCCCTGCTGAATCTATCTATATTTTAGGCATATGAAATGTTTATTTTTTATGGATAATCCAGGTGTCAAAAGCGTAAGCACTGAAAACTTACACATTTTGTAGCTCAGTCCTTTTCTTAGTAGGACCTCATAGAAGTAACTGCATATTGTAGAATAAATTAAGCAAGATTGGAAAAGTGTCCCCATGCACTCTGTCAGTTCTGGCAATGTAAAGCCTTGAAAGCATTGTTCCACTACAGAAAATAGACAAACAGAAACAGAAAACAAAAGAATGACATATCTCCTTCTTTGACCTCATCTACTGCCATATCTTTATGACACTCTGACTAATCAGCTGTCTTGTTTTCTTTTGTTCTTATCCTTCCGAAGAGCAAGAAGTCCTTCTACCTTTTGTGGACCATGAAAAGATTAGCTGACTACAGCAAATATACAGATAATCTCTGTCCTTGCTGATGCATAGACCACTGGTAACCAGACAGACGTTTTGTGTCTAGAACAGACTTCAAAGGCCAGGTGAAGCCAGTACCTCTCTATTTTTAAACAGAATACATTTGGCCCAGAATACTGACGTGCCAGAAAGATGGTACCTCACAATGCTAATTGTACAGGTGCTATGGAAAGCAGAATTTCATTTAGCAACCTCTTTGTTTTTTTTATTACCGAGGTTAAACCCAGTTTAGCTAAGGCCAAGAGGAATCCTCACAGAATGCACCAGATTCTTTTCTATCATGGTTGGAAAAAAACATTTCTTCAGCCTAGTGTTCTCCTAGGTGAGTATAAAGGCTTCCCATTACCATTAATGGCATAGAAAGGATAGCTAATAATTATTAGACTAGCACTCATATCTTGCCTGTAATTATACTTCTACTACAGAATTTCTACATGACCTTGGGCCAAACACAAAAATCCATCTATGCTTCAGGCTACCACTGGTAAATGGAAATAATTATATATTTATCCCTCAGAGTAGTGTCATGAGGTTAAATTCAGGTTACAGTAATAGTAACATTTGTTTTCCAGTATTAAAATGATAAAAGCCATTATATGTCTATTGCAGAAAGATTATAAAGGAGTTTGACTTTCTTTTTTTATGCTTACTTTTTATGTTTTTTATGTTTTATTTGAAACATCATTTGGAAAAAAAAAATAAATAAAAAGTTTTTTTTGTCTTTTTTTTGGTGTTGTTTTCAAAATAGTCTCTGATAAACAGCAGCAGCAGGAAAATTTGTGTGTGGCAAAGCTCCTGTACAAAAGGAATGTGAGTAAAAGAAGGCAAGTTACACTCTTGCCCTGTGGAAGATGACAGAACTTACCTACAGAGATACTGATAATATGAAGTCAGTGTATTTTGAACAACTAGAATTTCACTGTTATTGAAGGGGAAAAGTCTCTTGATGGCAGCAGTGTAAAATCACAATCTCTGCTAGCTAGTAAAGAGGAGATGAAAGAGTGGCTCTAGTGTAAGATCAACGGTGTGTTGTGGTTTTCTTGGACACAGAGTAGGACAATTTACAGAGAATACAATTTACATTTGCTTTAATACTAACTTAAACCCACAGTGCAATTTGAGTTATACTGTAACATGCTTCCAGTGTTTCCACTGCTAAAAATAACTGTCCTTTTTTATTCATGCAGACAGATATTTTCCATATGGATCCTTCTCCCTTTCCACGATATCTCTGTATTAGTAAGACTATGCAATTCTCTCAGTGGGTACTGATAAAGTTATTGCTTCGATAAACTCTTGGTTTTCAGTCCTACAGAATTTTGTTTACTTCATCCTAATTTAGCCAAATATCTATTGGTTATAAAGTAACTGTACAAGGAGTTATGTTAAAAAGGAGAGGGAGGGAAGGAAAAAAAAAAAAAAGGTATTTTACTTTCTCTGATTTTCTATCTAAACCCATGGAATTATCTAATAGAAATGGGACATTCTTCTAACAGCAATTAAAGTCACAGAGGTCTTTCTTTTTCTTCTCTTCAAACCCAAGGGCTACAAACACAAGTACCACTGCCCACTGAGGCTTGTATTTGGCTATTTGGCTGCTATAGAACATGCTACTTGCAACCCATAGTAAAAAAGCAAATTCTAGCTTTAAAACTGGTATTCTGAATGGTTGAATTCATCCTATACAGGCTATATGAAGACAGAGTTGAAGATAAATTTGCAGATAACTGTTCAATCTCATTTCTGCAGCAATTCAATCTGGGGATAAGTACTGAGTAATTTTGAAATATAGAATCATAGAATCATAGAATCATTAAGGTTGGAAGAGACCTTCAAGATCACCTGGTCCAACCTCACCCTACTACCAATGTCACCCACTAAACCAAGTCCCTAAGTACCAGGTCCAACCTTTCCTTAAACAACCCTATGGATGGTGACATCACTGCTACCCTGGGCAACCCGTTCCATATATTTTATTCTAAATCTCCCGAGCTGTGTTCATTTGTACTAGAATAGAGTATGTCAATTAATATATTCAATTAGCAATACTAGAAACATAAATGATTCCTTACCCATTAAACTGGCATCACACTTCCACCTCCTCCACCACCCCCCCATCCCCCCCATCGCAGCAATGTGTAACAATTTTTAAATGAAATGAGAAACATTTCTTTGTATTCAGTCTCTGACCTGAATGGAACATATGAGAGAACAGCATATGAGAGTGTGATGTGCTAGAGGAATTCAGTATTGGATTATTGGGCATAGTTGTCAGGACAAAGAATGAATTAACTTCTGGTTAACCAGCAACTAAGTACCATATTGAAAAAAAATATATTTTTCATGTTTGTGTTCTCTTCAACATACCATTATTCTGAGGTTCAGAGAATTAATTTAAATCACACTGTTCCTCTAGGGGCCATGTCCTGGTTTCAGTTAGGACAGTTATTTTTCCTCCTAGTAGCTGGTAGGGTGCTATGTTTTGGATTAGGATGAGAAGAGTGCTGATAACATGCTGATGTTTTAATTGCTGCAGAGCACTGCTTATACTAAGCCAAGGACTTTTCAGCTTCTCATTCTGTCCTGCCAGCGGGCAGGCTGGGGGTGCAGCAAGAGCTGGGAGGGGACAGACCCAGGACAGCTGACCCAAACTGGCCAAAGGGGTATTCCATACCATCTGACGTCACGCCAATATATAGGGGTGGCTAGCCGGGGTGGGGGGGCCGGCTGCTCGGGGTTGGGCTGGGCATCGGTCAGCGGGTGGTGAGCAATTGCATTGTGCATCACTTGTTTGTACATATTATTATTATTATCATTATTATTTTCTATCTTAATAAACTGTCTTTATCTCAACTCACAGGCTTCACTTTCCCGTTTCTCTCCCCCATCCCAGAGAGGGAGGGGGGAGGGTGAGCGAATGGCTGTGTGGTGTTTAGCTGCCGGCCGGGTTAAACCACAACAGGCCACTTGGATCTCCAGTAATTTGTGGTATGGCTTTTTAAAGGACTGGAGACCAGTAGATATAACTAAATCAAAAGTATTTGCATTCTGAATGCATAAATGATGACCTAAAATTCTGACTTTGCTAAAACGGCATGAGTCAAACTCAGCAGCCAGTTATTTCAGATCTGAGGACCTAACAGCCACTTCTCTTGGAAAAGCATGGAAATTTTCAAAATAAAGGGAGGAAAAATAGAGAAGAGTACCTCTCTGCAAAAGCTTTATTTACAGTAACTTGTGTATGACTGCTTGGGCAAGCAACAATGCCAACAACTGAGGGAATGTGGAGTCAAAGTCATCCTTTTGCATGTATACAAGGTGAAATGGAGGTCATCATTTACAGTTAGGAAATGTTTATGTGCTCAGCAGCTGTTTCCCCCCTACTCACTGGACTATAACCAGATGTGGAGAAAGGATATTTATATTATAAAGGATATTTATATTATAAAGGTTATTTACATTGCATTTTGTACTCAAACAACTGTTGTCTCTCCCACAGAAGAGACAGGTGACTTGACTGTTCAGAAGGCCAGATTTGGCTGAAAGGTCATAAGCAAGACCTGGTGTGCCTAAAAATTCAGATCCTGCATGCCTCAGACCAAATTTCTACAATCAGTGGAAATCTTATAGTTCGAGCCTCAGTCATTCTGAGCCTCAGACTCTCATTCAAGAACATGAATAGCAACATAATAATGAATAGATATGGAACATGAACAGCAATAGAAATCATGGAAATTCAGAGCAAAATATAATTTAGTATCTTCATCATCCTGAATGAAAAGATTGAACAGCAACCATCCTGTGATCTTTATTCAATTAGATGAGATACCGAATTTGTAGTAAAAGTTAGCAAGATACAGCATAATTAAAGAGCATACCATACAGCATAGACACCAGAGATGATGCAGCTGAAGAGCAACTTTAATTTTTAATTATGATAATTTCTAATATTTCAGTGGTTGAATGTATTAATTTAGCTGAAAGTTTGGAGATATTTCTGAGAGGGAAAGGAGCTATTTTAATAATTCACATCCATATAGATGCACTCATGATGCTTCTGGTTACCTCAGCTTCTTAGCATACGCTGCTCTTGATTTCTTCTCATTTCTTCTCTTTTTCTTTCCAGTGTTTTTCCTGGCTCCTCCTTTTCTTCCCAGGCCTTCACTTTTCAGTCCCAGTAATCTGTAGTGAACACAAGTAAAACAAAAAAGGAATCATTTTTAAAATAAACAACCATGCTGGCTTCTTTTTTTTTTTGGCTTTTTTTTTGGCTTTTTTTTTTTCTTTTCTTCCAGGAAAACACAAGTAAACCAGAGATTGAGGGAGTTCATCTAATAGTGTCAGTTCTTTTAATCTACATTTTATTTCAGTCTATAAGTATTATGGATGGAAGGAGATAACTAAAATGACAGAGAGTTCCTGGCATGAAGCCTTTTTCTTCCTTTTGTAGCAACCCCTCAGAAAAACAATAAGTGAGGCAAAAAGACAGAGATTTTGTTCTACAAAGTCTCTAAAGTTCAACTTACAAAAAACACTTGTTCAGTTATGTAGTACAGCACTCCTCCAGAGAAAGCAGAAACAAGACAAGACAGCTCCTAGTTTACAATAATGTCACTGAAAATAGAAATTATTTTGTAGCTTTTATGTTTCCTAGGCCTAACCAAATGTCTCTGACTTTCAGTTTCATTTGCAATGTGCACTGGATCAGTCCCCTTTCTCCTTTTCCTTCCCTTGACAAGCACTAATTGTATTTCACATATTCCTGAAGGACACACATTCTTTTAACAGCTGAAAGGAGACATCTATTTCAAGCTGGGGTGAGAGGAGAATAACATTTAGGTTATTAGCCTCCAAACACTTGGAAGGCCAGAGTCAGTAATGCAATCATGCTGATAATAAGTAGAGATCATGGCAAAAGGGAACAGGACAGCAATCTGCCAAAATCCCCAAATCCACCCACCTAGCAGCTGTTCTGGAAACCCATTGTACCAATTTTATAGCCATTTCTGTAGGTGCCAAATGCTATTTAATAAATATAAATAAGTTTATTGAAGAAGAAGCTTGTCCATAAACTGTTAGATTTTCAGTCATATTTTCTGTCAGGTCATTTTCTGATGTTACTTCAGAAAATTCACTAATTCCACTGCACACTATAGACCTCTCCAAACCTTAAGCTACATTTATACTTTACAGAGTCAACTTGGATAGCAGAATTATTATAAGACAAGAATGAAGCCATGAGGATTAGAAAATAACATTAAAATCATATTCTTGAAACACCAGTATCATAATTGACATCATTAATTTAATTTCAGATTAGGCTGAAATAGGATTTTTCCTGTTTATTGTATTTGCTCCAAAGATGTTGGTTTTAAAAACAAAGAGCAAGTAGGTGGTACATTGTAACTGCACTGCAAGAGAACCAGAGGTTTTACATTGCAGTCGTCGTGGATTACTGAATTCAAGCAAATGTCTAATCCTTCTCATTAAATAAGACAAATCCGGAAAGTCTTACCACCCATAACTTCTGGGAACTGTGGAGTCTCAAACTGCTCCCTATTTGGCTTGCTCTCCTTTGGGTCCTTTGCTGGGTGTCCCTGGTCTCAAGCAAAGCAATCAATTGATGATGCTCGGGAATAGCACTGAGGTTCCCAATAGTTGATTTTATATCAAAGGCAATGTTCACACAGAGTATATGAATGATTAGACAGCATTTGGAAAGTTCAGTGCAGTTTTATATTTAGTGTTAAAGGTGTCATTGCAAAAGCCCCATTTGCTGAATGAAGGAAGCCTGGCTCTAATAATGACAAATGAAGCATTTTCTACTTAGCTTACATCTAGGTTCAATCAAATTTTTAACATCAGCTTTCTAGAATAATACTGCATGGCCTACAATAAATATATCAAGAGAAAGCTATGCAATTATAAGTATCTATATAATATGTTGTTTGAACCACCGCAACAACTCTTCATGTTCACACCAATAACATTCAATTAGCTCTAATGAGTGTAAGTTTTAATGCTTAACCCAATGCCTCTCTAAGGATAAGCTTGCAAGGAGGTGTAGCTACTAGCTGGTAATATATAACACCATCTGATTAGGAGAAATTATTTTCAAAACATATCTGCCATAAAAATATAAAATGAAGGGTAAAGTGACAGAACAACTGCTGCTAAATTCTATTTTCAGCATTGTAATTGGGATAATATACCATAATTTATTTTAATGAGTTACAATTAAGAAATGGTTTCTAGGGCTACATGTAATTTCTTTCAATTATTAGTTATTAGTTGTTCATGCATAAATGTGTTTTAATATTGGCTTATCTGAGCTATAGTAGGTGATTGAAGCTGTTCAGTATATTATTTTTTCGTTTGTAGAGTTGTACATTGCAGGGGCAATTCTAGCACAAGACATTTATAAGAAAGAGATCACAGTGACACTTGGGAGAAATATTTTTTAAGTATTATGAAAAAATATGTAAAGCAATATGGGAAAGGTGTCAGAGAAAATCCTGATACGGTTAACACTGAATTTTGCTTTATCTAACTGCTGCTACAGGCCCCTAACTTAATAAAATATTTAAGTTAACCTGGTTGCAGAGTGAATTATTATACTACATATTTTTTCACTTTATTAGGATAAAGAAATATTATCATGGGAGGCTACGCTAACAAGCCTAGACATTGCTTGTATTGTTAAAGAACAGGTTTACATCTCAGAGGAGTGTAAAGACCTAGAAAAACTGGAACCTTTTTAACTGAAAAAGCATTCTACTTATCTTATAGAAAGCTGTCTATTTTGTGCTAAGAAGAATGGCTTAAAACAAACAGCCTCTCTGTTATCAGTCATTCTCATATAACACAATATTTATTGTGCTTGCTGTTAACCAAGTGAGGGAAAAAAAAAAAAAGGCGCTGAACAATTCTTTTCAAAAGACAAACATTAACCTGACCTGAAAACAGTGCATCTTAACCTCATCAGTACAACTCTTATGGGAACCAATGCATCTACTTACATATTCATTCACATAAAAGTTCATAACTAGGCTATAATAAGAGATCATGGCATAGAGAAAATTAACTTTTTTTTTTTTTTTTTTTTTTTTAATCTGCAGTATTCTGTCAGATTATATTTATGTTCTTTAGGCCTCTATGCATCTGGAAACTTAAGAAGTAATGAATAAATCTTTGAAGATTTGCTTTGTAGTTCATTAAAATTAAGTTAAACTACTTTAAGAAATGTTGGTATTTCTAACCACTGTGCATATGTCATTTTGGCTGAATTTTAAACCACATTTCTCATTCCACTCATGTTTAGCCATCACAACAATAATACCTAACTATAACTGATAATTATCCCAACTATCTTTCAGGACATTAAATAATGCATCATGATTTACAAACCCCTCTTAATTTCAAATAGTCTTTATGGCAGTTGGTTAATAAATAAATGTCACACAGTCTAAAATAATTATAAAATGTAGATTTCTTTAATTAGTAGAGGTTAGACAAAAAAAAAAAATGGAGGTGTGGGGAAGGCTTAAATAACCAATTATTTAATTATTATGAACCAAATTCAGTCCAAAAATATGGGGGCAAACTTTACTATGATCATTGGACTCTATCTGACCAATGCAATAATGTTCCTTATTTTTTAGATTCAGTAGCCTCTCAAGTAGAACTTTTTGAGCTTTGAACTCTTTAAGGTTTTGAATTCTTTGAATTCCTTATAACAGTTTAGCATTTTTGATTTTTGCCTAGGACAATCTTCCTGGTGACAGATTGTGTGAAACAATAGCTGCATCTTTACACTCTCTAGGAAGGAAGGAAGGAAGGCAGGCCCTTTTTTTTTTTTTTTTAAGTAAAGAGGAGATAATTGCCAAGAAGTTTCCCAAGCTCTGTTTATTTTCAAAGAGAAAAAATTTAGAAATGGAAAATAGTTACTAATCGTACTGTTGGAGACTGATTTGAATCCTAACCATACATTGGACAGTAAAAAAAAAAAAAAAAAAAAGAGAATACTTCGTGAATGGGAATGAGAGGCATGAGATCATGTAGGGAAAGGAACAAGGGGACATTTCCCTATAAGATCTTTTTTTCTAGAAGATTCTCAGACATTACTTTTGGTTTGCTGGAAGATCTCCCTCTACCCAGGAAGTTAGTTGTACCATTACCCCATTTCAGTAGATCCTGACCACACTGCTCCTTTAAGCTCCACTGAAAGGCTTGGTACTTGAATCATTTTTAACTATCAGATGAATTGAACAAAAAATAAGAAGCTAGGGCATATTTCATTTTACTGTCTCTAAACAAATTAAGTTTTGTCTGGAAAAGACTGCTGTGATCAGCATGAAGGTTTTATGCTTGCTATTTCTCAGGATGTCGAGGATGAGTTTCCGTGAGGATTCGTTACTTGTTTTTTCCTTGCAATCAAGCAAAGCCTATTTTGTACAGATACAAGGTTGACTAAATCCCTCTTAGACAGCAACACAGAGTACATGAGCAACACAGCGCAAGGAGTATTACAGTCTGCATAATAAATTTATTGAGGCCTTTATTTTCCTGTACATTTTAAATCTTTTCTTCTCCCACTTGAAGATTATATTCATCATGAAACATTACCCTTCAAGTGTTAAAATGACAAGTGCTGATGAAGGTAAAGCTGATCAGCTGCAAGACTCCCACTGCTGAACATTATAAAGTTTCTGTTGTTCAAACAGCTCAGTTAATTATCCAAATGTGAAGGATATCAGGAGGGGACCTGCTGAGCTTTACAGTTGACTTCCAGGGAATTATCCATAATAGAGCTGTTATAAGAAAACTGTGACAGACCCAACATACAGGGACCTCTGCTTACCTCTCTTGAGGATTTTTGCAGGACCTTAGAATCAAACAGGGAGTTAGGAATTTCCTCAGAATCAAAGGGAAGCTACATTTTGTGGGAGAAAAGCAGTGCAATCAGCGTCTCAGTGTTCTATCACATAAACCCAGAGAGGATTCCAGAGTCACACATGTTAATCGCCTGCTGTAAAGATGACTGCTATTCCTCTGGTGCCAGTGACTACTTTCTCAAATTTAGGTTCTTAAAATGACTATCGTGCCCTGACCATAGTTAAAAATACAGTTCTGGCTGCCTCTATGCACAATTTTTTTCAAAAGCCATGTGATCTCTTTCAATGAGCACTCATAATGGGTGTTCAACTGCCTGTAAATATTTTAAGCTGTTATAGTCAACATTTGTGCACCTGGACAATCCCACAGCAAAAAGTCAGGGTGAGGAAGCTTCAGTGAATACTGAAGACTATGAAAGAATGAGTAATATTGAGGTGAATTGGGTAAACTTGGAATCTGCTAGAAACAGTCCCTAAGAAATTCAAACCTTTGATAAATCCACACACACTTACTGATATTGCAACAGCTATGACTCTTGACTCTATTTCATGACCATAGTCAGTTGGTCTAAAACAAAAGATCTCTCTGTTCCCTCTCTTTTTCACTCTCCCCTCCCAGAAACCATAATTTGTGTACATAGCACAATGCTGTACAATGCTAGATAGCCCAGGGACTGGAAGCAGAATAGTAATATCATCTCATGCCACTTAGCAAGGACAATATGCCTTTTTATTTTTTTCTGTTTCCACTAAGCACTCATCAGTTAAGCTGCATGCTATTGCATTCACCTGTGTTGGCATTCCCTGGCTAGAAAAAATGGCATAGCCTTGTGATTAACTTTTGCAAGAAGAAACTGAAAGCATCAAGGAAGGTCCTAGTGAGTAGTGAATACTTGAAAACTAACAGTCAGATTATCCAAAGTAAATAGTCAATATTCCATGCTATGCAGAGGGAAATAATACTATTATCATTTCTTACACCAAAGCTCACTGTTACAATTAAATAAACCTTTATGAGAGACCTATCACCATAGCATCTAGACACCATCAATTCATAATTTCTACACATTCATTTTTTTTCCAGAAATAAAGTATCTCTCTCTGAAATATTATTTAACTTTAGTATAAGTTCTAAGTAGGTGCACCTAACAGCTTCTATAAAATGATGTGGAGCAGAATAAGTGATTTGGGGTTTGATAATATCAGTGAAAGTTAAGCCCTGCACTTATTACTACAAAGTCATAAGTGGGATGGTATAATAATGGAATACTAATGAAAACCACATTTCCATAATTGAGATAATCCATATTCTGTAGTATCACAGGTTAATTTGCAAAATTAATTTGATGTGATAAATGGGTATAAAGTTGTAAGGCAACTATTCAAAGCCAAAATCACTGAGAAGTTTCTCTGCTATAACCATTCATTTTATTATTTTTCTTCCTTCTTTCTGTCTATACTTTTTTTTTTCAGATTGGAGATTGAAAACTATATAGATTTTGTTACCAAATCCTGGTAAAAGGACATCATTATCCTGGCCATAAGCTGGTTTAGCTATACTAATTGCAGCATGGCCACTTGTGTCAGGCACATCATCTTTCACTGAATCTTGGGTCATGGACCTTGACTCAAGAATCAGCACAAGGTTCAATAGACTAAGCATTGATGGTGTTGCCTGTAGAAGTCTTGTACAGGCCTGTAGAAGCCTGTAGAAATGCTAAATCTAAGACTTCAGTGGAGTTCTGAATTTGTTAAATTCTTCCCAATCTGCTGTCCCATTCTAATTTTACTCATTTACTCATTGTATTCTGTATACCTCTGCTTCTCCTGACAAAAATTCAGTCATGGAAATGATCGTATTCCCTACCAGGACAGAGAATTACCTCCAGATGACCTCCAGAAAAGGAGTCTGAGATTTAGCCAAACCCAAAAATCAGCAGTGAAATGCATCAGAAGTTGGCAGACTGTGCTGAATACTGCAAACCTCAGAAGCCACAGTACTACAGTTCCCTTACAGTATTCCATAGACATATGCTTACATCTACGTTTGAACACAATTTGGTAAAATAGCATAACATGAATAGGATAGTGACACATCAAAACACATACACAAGAGTTTTGCTCAACTCTTTCCGTTTCTAAGAAGGTTTAATCTGACTCAAAACTCTGCCTCTACCTCAGAGCAACAGATTCACTAACCTACTGACATGGCTACTCCTCCCTTATCTGTGGTCTCATCACAGATGAATGAAGAGGAGACATAGGTCTCCAGCCAAGCCATTGCTGAGCATACCTCTAACTATTACCATGCATCTGAATCCCCGAAATGACAGGCCCAATGTATTTATCTTATTTTCATAAATTAAGTTGTTGAGAGCAGGTCTAGCTCTTTCAGCCCAGAGCTTGACTGTCAGCTTGACTGACTGCAAATTCTCTTCTTACAGAAAGCCCTCCAAGAATAATTGCAACAGCATGGCAAACAGTTTTAAAGCAGTGACTTGTCTAGCAATAATTCCCCTTGTGCTCATATTTATATTCTTATGGGAGTCCTTTCCTTTGCTTACAGCAGTCTCTTAAAGGCTTCAGTACTGCTTAACCTTAAAAAGTTCCTGTCTGCTTGTCTCTTCTTGCTGTAACAATTTCACTCGCTACTTTACTTCTGTTATTACACAGTGTTTCATAAACAGTATTTGCATATAGCATCACTGAGGCATTCTATATACAACTGTTAAAATAGCTGTTGGTAAAAATCAATATTTTCTGGGTGGAACTGCCTATTTCATGGCTTTTGCAGGATTTTGCAATTTAACTGAAACTGTAGAAACATTTTTTTTTTAAAAAAAAAAAAAAAACATTCTGGAAGAAAAAAAAAATCACATTTTTAAACAAATAATCCTGGGTGATTCATTACCCAAGCCACTCAAGAAATACAAAAATATTTTCAGATTTTATGTTACAAGCTTGAGACAGAGTGTAATGGTATTGTTCACTAGACATAAAGCCTAAAATGTTTTTAATGCTATTAAGAATATCTTGGCTGTTTTGACAATGTCTTATTACAACTGATGTTGCTTTAAACTTCAGTCTACCCTAAAGAAATGTGATTAGCTGTTTGCTCCTTGAGCTTTATACCTGAATTACTCTTCCTTTTTATTTCGTTAGCATGCACAGACTTCTGTAAAGAACATTGTAAAAGCAAACTTTTTGAAAAATGTGTATGTTAAAGTCCTGTCAAACACAGGATCTAAAGTTGATGTAATTTCCAAATTACTGTAGATTAAAAGGCCAAAGTTCCAGTTCCAGCCATTATAAAATACAAACGAGGCTCACAGCAGGAAGCTTTGGTATATAAACAAGTTGAGCAAGAGTTATTAGCGTGGGAAATCATATAACTAAAATTTAGAGCTGTCTTACTGGTAAAGAACATGTTTAAAAAACTTGGAATATAAAGACAGTTAAAAACTTTGTCACACTTTCATTCCATTCCACATTCTCCACAGCAGTGCCTTGGGATTCCAATTGTTGTCACTCCTAAATTTAGAGGATTAATGGATTATTCCCTTCAACTGCTGAGTAAAATAATAATAATAATAATAATAATTAAAAAAAAAAAAACAAAGGGGAGAAAAGGTGCAGAGAAGATTTTAATTAAATGCTGTGTATTTACCATTTCCTAAATATAAGTACCAAACATAAATGGGAAAAAAATGCATGTTATATAAAAATAAATTTTGTTTTAAAGTTAATTTTCATTTCACTTTGTAAGAAAGATAAAGCTCCTTTCATAGAATTTCTTGAATCTCTGAAAATGAATCCTTGCTATTTCTGTTCAATAGCCCAGTGATCCAAGAATTCATTCACTCAGAACAAGAGGCTTTAGAGTTCAATTCCTTCATCCACAGTAGTGAATTTTCCTGTGTTTCATGACAGTACTTTAGCCACCAAGCTATTGATCATATGCAGATTGTAACACTGGGAATTATTGTCTTAAAAGGTGGGCAGACCAAATGTCTTTGCTCGTTATGGTTGTCTTTCTGAAAGAAAAAAAGAGAATTTTGACTCTACCACCTGCACTCTAGCAGATTTCACATTCCTGAGGGGTAGCTATTAGCAAGACCAGAGAAGATGAAAGCTACTAAGTAAAAGAAAAAATGGCAACAAACACTGTTTTTAATTTAGTCCTAGCAAATACCTCCCTTCTTTGTCCTATGAAATTCTGAGATTATACTTTTTTTTTTTTTTTTTTTTTTTTTTTAGTAGAACCCCCTCTTGCCTTCAGTGATGTACTTAGCTTACTGCTTTCCTCTTATCAACCCATTCATGTCATGTAACTCAAGATAGTTGCAGTGCTGCAGTGCTGTTTTTGTGACCATGAAATTAATCTTATTCTAACAGGAATGTATGCAAAGTCATTAGCATTTTTAGCAAATACATCTTTCTTCTTGCTTCTTTTCTAGAAGTAAAAATCTTTATTGTAATCTGCTCCCTCTGAACTATTATTAAAACATCTCATTTTCAGGCATCCGTGTAAGTAAACAGGATCTTCTGAAGCAACAGACAAGGCTTTTCATGAGAAAGAATTGTATGGCTGGTATATTTCCCAAGAGACCACACAAATTATTTCTAAAATACACCCGGTATCCACCATCAAGGAGAATAAAAATCTAGCAGTTTCTCATGAAACAAGGTCTCTTGAGGGCCAGCTCTCAGGGCTGCCTCTCTGCTATCTAGCTAGTTTTTCATACTAAATTCCTGAAACTGAAATTGATTTTAATCAACTTTTTTTCAACTCATTCCACATTCACTCACTCTCTATTTTTATTTATTTATATTTTAAAGTCCAGTGGTTTTGAGATATTGCCTTTCACATTTATAACCTCAAGGGCATTTGAAGTTCTGATGACATTGTGATCACTAGACTTTAGATGACTCTCAACTTTTATCTTATTTATCATCCTTGTCTTATTTCCCAGCAATATTAGGAGAAAGTATAAAATAGCCTGTACTTTTACTGGATAGTCTACAAAATGTATCAGAACAGAGTGTTGTATTACCTCCAGGAAGCGATACCCTTTCTTATCAATTCCATAATTGCCAGCATAGTCAATATTAACTAATTGAATTTCCAATGATTAATGATCTATTCTTTTTATAGGCTTTCCTTATCTTCTTCTTCTTTCTAAGTCTTGCCTAGGAGGCCTATACCAATTTTCAGTCATTTTTTGGTTTTAATTTGCCTATCTTTCATCTTCATCTAAACTGTCCCTACTCAGGTGTCTAAAGTACATATGCCATTTATTTATTTTAGTCAAGTAAGATTCTTCATACATATTGCCATATGCCTTTCTGTCCTGCTGTGTCTATGCCTTTTACTACATATATTTATCAAGGCATTTCAGTCTTTATTTCATTTCTTGAGACATATGTATAAAATGGATATTAGGATGTGTTTAGGTACTTAATTAGCATTCTATTTACACAGATTTCTCTTATCAGAAATCTGGCATACATTCCAAAGTGTCACAAAAAGTACCCTAAAAATGTATGTGCTCTTGAATAAATGAAGTATTTCAAAATGGTTTTACTGGATAGTCTCAGTCAAATGAAGGCACTTATTATTCAATAAAAGCTGTGGATGGTCTTCTGATCTGAAAAATCTGACCCTGCAATGCCTAATATAAGGGTGTTGTATTTGAAAATAGTGGTTTCAACAAGTTGGTGCTTCAGTTTCTTTGGGTGCATAATGGGGTTGAGAAAACTTTTCTACTTCACCTGTAACATTACATCTATAACTGCCCTAAAATATTGAAGATATTTTTACATGACAGCAGTGCTATTTAAAGAGCCAATGACTAATATAAATAAAGTAGTAACTGTTATAATTTTAAATGATTACACCATAATCAGATGTAGAAACTGGAAATATCTGACAACATCATGCATTTACACTACTTAGTCCTAATTTTACCTAACAGCATGAAACAAGGCCAAGCCATAGGCAAATTGCTTACCTATGAAAAGTTCAATTTCATTCACAAGGCCAAAACTTTATAGGAGACAGACATAAAGTTTGTGCTGCCATACCTTCAGCAAGCACCCTCAGTGTTCACCCTCAATGTCTCCTTAGTGCTGCATCTGGACTACTTTAAGCAATGAATTAGATCATTTTAACCTGTGAAACTCAAGCAATGCAGAAACCTGAACTCATGAGGCTACAGGCTTGTCTCTGATAGAAATCTTTTGAATGTCACTAAAAGATTTAGTGTTACTTACCTGAGCCGCTTACATAGCATCACACAATGATACCTTGATTTGTTTAGCTGAAAGCTTTGATACTATTTTTATATCTATCACCTTGGAAACTAAATGTGAATGGGTGGTTGTTCCCTATAAAACAGAAGAAGTGCTGGATTTATAGCCTTGAAGGCTGACACGCTGTTCACAGTCATTGACATGTACAGTTCAGCAGTAAAATGCTGGAGTTTTCTTTTCCTGTCCTGACAAGACACCTCACTCCTGATCTGGAAAGAAATTACAGACAGTGACACACAGATCTCCCCCCCACACACCATAATTTCTTCCTAAGGAGAGTGATACTAACTGTGCTCTTTTATTGTAGTTTTTGTGACGTAGGTTAAGACCACTAGTTCATACTTGTTAAAGTAATTGGTCAAAATGTAAGTTTAAGAGTTCTGCTATAAAGACTCTCTATTATATTTGCTATAAATTAAATGTGGTAGAATAAATGCTGGCATATCAAAATTTCATATATGGCTCTGCTTTCACCATCAAATATGATGGTAACAGAAAAAATATTTGGTAATTATGCACATCATCATTAGATTCAGACTGCCATATTTTTAGATATATTCAGTCCCCAAAACTCAAGCATTTTATTTTGAAATTACTTTAATGGCAAATAGTATTTAACAGGGAGATGTCTGCAAGGTTTGCTTCTATATCTTCTCTACAGTATATAGCAGAGGAGGTAAATACAGACATGCAGAAAGGGGAGGAGTCAGCCCACAAGATTTTGTGTTGTGCAATTGGATAGGCTGAACCTAAGGGCTTGCCAAATAGCCTGGGAAATCTCACCTGAGCTTTTATTGGAGATTTTTCACTTCTTCCTTCTGTTGATGCAGCAGTGAAAACAATGCACTGTCAGATTCATTCTTTGCCACCCTTGGACACGTTTTCAGTCACTTGCAGTGAACAATCTGAAACATATAACAGCCTTAAGCTCTGAAATGGAGTGCTAGATCAGCCTTTATAGAAATAGTAAGAGGCTAAAAGAAGCACAAAAGTTAACTAAAAAAAACCTTTTGCATATAGATCACTGAGTTGTCTTTTAATACTCAGCTCACAACAGAGTATATTGCCTTCATAAATATTTAAGACATTAGAGGACATATGAAGTCTTCAGTGTTCAAATAGTGCCATCAGTGGTATTTCTAGTTGTTTAAAAAAAATAATAATACAGGAATATTTATTGAACATTCTGTGAACTGCTAGATTGCTGGCGGCCCTTGCATACATACATTTCTCTTCATAACCTGAAATTAGTGTGCAAAAATAAGCAAACTGCTTTTTGGCTAGACATTTTTGATTGCTCAAAAATATTCTCAAACCCGAGTTGAGCTGACTATTAGGAGCAATTGCAAAAGAGTATAGAATAGTGATTGGGATCCCCTTGAGCATAAACACAGACCAGTCTGGGCACATGATACACTCTGGAATGAGGTGTATCGCATTGCAGAATATTTGTTTCCAGGTTAGATCATTTTTACTGACACATACATGAGCTACTGTTAAGTAACAGTAGACGTGATTAGTGCTCTAATAATCCAGCTGCCCTAAAGTAAAGCACCAAAAAGAGGAGCAGACTAGCTGCAGGCCCAGATTTTGGAGATGATTTGAAAGGGTATTTAGTTCCTTTAATGGATCAAAACCTGTGTTATATGTCAAAAATCACTCACAAATATTATACACATATCAAGCAGTCATTGTATTACCTGGACTAACAGCCCCCCCCTTTTTTTTTCCATGCTAAAATGCTTTTTTATTCCCTAATACCCATCAGAATGATGAAATTCATGTAAAACATGTTACTAAACACTTATATTTGCAGACAGCAATCCATGCAGTTCTGGAGGCCTCACAGCAAGTTAATGAGGTTTGAGTATTCAATAACTGAGATAAAACTGACCCAGAGAAACAACAGAGCTGTCAGGCTGTCATTTCTAACAGACAGCATAATGAAACCTATAACAGAGGGCAGTTAAGAATAAATGCACAATAATGATCTGGTTGGAAATAACAATCTACAATCATTTTCCTTATTTAAGGATAGCCCTTCCTAACTCAGTGAATTGTTTACGTATTTATTTATTTGACAGCTATGCAGCAAAACCAGAAACCACATGGAATAAATGTGTGTGTATTGTAGCATTTTTTGCAGACCATCAGTTCATTTTAAAGACAAATTCTCCAGGAGAATAATTAAACTCCATGCAACTGAAGTATTACAGCAACAGTAGCTCTTGCAGAGCTGAACTGTATTTAACTATATACCGTTTGAATTCTGACCTCAGTGTTCCCTATTGGAAGATGACAAAAAATAAAAAATACATAATTGCTGAATATCAAATCTACTCTGGACACACAAAAAAATTGTATATTCATTAGAGAGAAGATGTGGAAATTGCTCTCCATCAGAAATGAGCTTCCCTTCAAGAGTCTGAGTCTAGGGGAAGAAATGAAACTGAACTCCTCCTCCCCCAAAAGGAAAATCTGCATACTTTTCCTTAGGTGTGCCTAGCATTAAGCAAACCTTCCAGTGGGTCCTGAGGCATCAGCTCCTATATTGTGTCTCTATGTGCTTCTAATGCACTCAGAATCCAGACTGCCACAGATAGTGGCAAAGCCTGGGTGTAGGTTTCTGAGCCTCCTTCTCTGGAGGAAAGGTAGAGGGGCAGGCCCTGAACACACAGAAACTGCGAGTGGCTGCAGCAGAACCTATTGATTGCTTCTGTGTAGCGACAGTCATTATAAATACCCAGCATTTAATGTTCTGGGGGCTTTTATGCTCTCTTTCTCTTATTCAGCATATATTTGGAACAAAGGAAAATGAATAGAAGCTGTTACAGCATTAATCTAATAATTTCTTGCAGTAAATAGATATTACCAATTCAATTTTTTCACCACAGACCGTTAGTAGCTCACATCACTGACAATGGATAATAATGCCCTTCAGCTCTGCTATAAACTAAGAAACCATCTTTGTACAGCCTAATTCCTACAACACAATTAAATCATGGAGAGACAATACTTAATGTAACAGAGCTACGTATTTAGTTGAAAGCTAATTATTCTAGTGCATAACATGAGAGGTGCATTCAGACATTTTCAAAGCAAGATGCAGTCCTCTAGTCCCTCAGCTTTCACTGGAGTGAATGAAAGACTTGTGGACTATCACTGAGTACCAAAACTGTGTGAAGGTATCATAACTTACAGGGCTTAATATCCTTCCAGGACCATCAATAAAAAGACCCTTTCTGGTTAACCTCACATTATGTAGAGTTGAATTGAAAATAACAGATTAAAACCATTATCACTTACTAATATTATAATTATGACTTTGTGTAGACTCTGCTTTTAAGAAAAAAGTACAGTAAAAATCTCTTTTAATTACAATAAGCTCTCTGAAAATTAGCTGAGAAATATTGTAAGTCTGCTCAAAAAGTGTGTGTTCTTTCTACAGTTTTTGTATGTATTATGGCACCTTCTTCCCGGATACTGTAAGAATGTCAGATTTTATAAGCACTTCCCTACACCTCCAAATATCAGGGATTAGAAAACAGATATGTGGTATCATTTTAAATCTAAGGATGTCTCTGTACTTCTTGGCTTAATGTCAAATATGATATGTAATTGTGATATTTACTTGTGCACAAAAGTACTTTAGAAAGATGCAGTCTGTTTGGTTTCCACTGTTATTTACATTATTGTTATAAAACATCTATTATGCATAATGCTATATTCATCTGAAAAAAACAACTACAAGATGCAGTCAAAGTTTTTAGGTTTGGGGTTTGTTTGTTTGTTTGTTTTTGTTTGTTTTTTTTTTTTTGGTTGGGTGTGTGGGTGGTGTTTTTTTTGCTATTGTTTTGGTTTGGTTTTGATTTGGTTTTCTATTATTGGTTTTGACACACACATTCAGGTACATTAGGACTAGTGTCAGAAAACTGTTCCCATATCCCTGGAGTGTCTTCATAGAGAAGTAATATAACAGTGTTTGCCACTGTTGCCAGAACTAGTCATTGGTTTTCATTTAGCTGAATTGACTTTCCATTAAAAAAAAAAAAAAAAAAAAAAAAAAAGAACAGAGGTTTCTTATCACTCTTTTCACTTCAGAGCTTAAACAAGCTGAATTGCTGAATTTTGAATTGTAAATATGCACTGGATGAAGGACAGTAACGTCTTCCTAGCCACCTCTGACTGGAATCCATACCTTCTTTCACCACATAAAGGAAAACCTTAGCTGACATTTCCCCCTGCATATGGGAACATCTGCAGTGTTCCCTTGCTCATCAAACTTTTACATGTACTAACAACTTTAAAAAAGTGTAGACCTGGGTTTCAGGCCATTGCAAAATGCTAAAATAGCCACTGAGAGTACAAAAAGTCCTTTCCTCCTACCAACAGCTTGTGCGATTTGTTAATTAAGGCTACCAGGAATATTTGTGGGTCTGATTTCACTTGTCCTGAAATTGCACATTTAATCTTTGAGCATGTTAAAAATAAAAAAGTACAAAAAAAATTTTAAAATCACAAAAATGAAGCTGCTAGAAGGAAGATGAATAGAGTCCTCTGTTTTCTCTCTCTCCTTTTAACCCAAGGTTTAAAAATACAAAAAACTTAGATTCATATCCTTCCTCTGTGTGAGATGACCTACCATAGTGATGAAGGATGGGCTTTTTAACTAGACTTTGTGCTAGACCGAATCATTCACAAATGCACTGATGTTACTTTGTATGTGCTGCTTTAATAGCAATTCTACTGGATCCCCAAAATGAAAATGCTATAGTCAGGAGACTAGGAAATTTTCCTGGTAGGAGGCATATGATGGGTAAAAACTGCTGAAAAGAGATCTGAAACATGGTCCTCTGTTTCATAGGAGAATACCTTAAGCTAGGAGATATTGAGGGAAATTATCATTTTCACTCTTTGGCAGTTTTGTGAATGTAGTCCTTCATTTCTTTGACTTTTATTGCAACTGTTGAAACATTTCTCAATATTTCAAAATACTGTTTCAGCACTGCATTCTCACTTCAGCATTTTGAAAGTGCGTTTTTGAGGAACAAATAATGTAAAATAAAAATAAAAATATCTTCAGCTCAGCTTCTGAGAGGTTTCATTGCCCTCCATTGTCATTATCTCATCTAATACAAGTTTCCAAAGTTATAGCATATATAATTTGGGGTGCATAGCAGAAGATCATTAAGTGTATTCTTTAAAGCTGACTTGAGAGCTGATCAAAGAGTTTTCAATATTTTTTGAAGACAGAATAATATTGTTAAAAAAAATACAAGATGTCATTCTGATCAAACACTCCATTTTTCAAAATAATTGCAAAATAAGCAATGCAGCAACCTCCTAATTTCATAACTATTAAAAAAAAAAAAAAAAAAAAGGCCAAAAATTATCCTGAAATGCTGTGAAAAATGGCCTCCTGGTCCTAGCAGTAAAAAATATAAACAAACAAGAATACCCCCCAACCCCCCATTTTCCAACATGAAAAATGTTTACATAATAAGACTGCATAAAAGCACTGCACTTTTCTCTCACTCTGATAAGGTACTTGAGTATCACATGAAATTTACTTTAATTTTCACTTAACTGAAGAGAACTGTACACTATCAGTGTTTAGAAAGATAAGGAAGTCCTTAATTCTAATAGCAGAACATGTGGATGTTTTCCACAAGAATTAGGATCATCTGTGTCTATGACTGTTTTCCTTTGTTCTTTATTCATATAATTTTATTTCTTTTTTTTTTTTCTATCTTTTCTCTGTCATATTTTCTATGAACTTGTCCCTTAAATAAAATAGGAATTAACCTTTATCTCATGCTCAGGGAAAATTAAATTTCCATGTCTGGAACTGGGCAATTGCACAATTGTGCATGGCTCTTATACATACAGCATGTCTCAGAGAAGATAAAATGTTCTGTGTGTATGTTTTTGTTTGTTTGTTTGTTGTTGTTGTTGTTTTTCCCTGTAAAATCATATTGGTAATACAACACAAAAAAACATGCCATTTAAGATTCCCACTGCCACAGATTATATGATTTCAGGGAAGAAAACAGATCCTTTTAAGGTCTGTAGCTACTTCCTCTTTAATATTGACCTAACTACATTAAGTTCTGGTTGCTACTCCAGGTCTGTGATCCGGAGATTGCATCATGGAAGGAGTTAAAGTGTTGGGACCTTTTCTTCTGCTATAATCTTAACACAAAAAGGAGCATTAAAGTTCTAAAGGGCCTTTTACCTTGTTTTGAAAAAATCATTCTTAGAAAACTACTGTCATTTCTATTTTAAAATATCATTTCTAGAAAGGCGAGGAAAATAGCTAATTGTATTGATCTTGGTGCTGGAAATATGAGTGAGCTATGAATGACAGCTTGAGAAATCCTAATCAATATAAAAAGAGAGCTTTAAAGATCATTTAATTGAAGTAGAGTAAGTAGAATCTTACATGGTTTAAATCTTGTCAACAGAAAAGTTACTGTTTTCAGCTCAGTACACATGATAAGACTGAGAGTCATAAGCACCTAATACCATCTCAGGAATTTAGTAGTGGGAAAGGTTAAAGCTTACTGTCTCCACAGGGTGCTGAGCTCTTGATTCATGTTTCTTATAACATCAAGTCCGGATTATTGTAATACCCTGTTTGTAGGCCTCTTTGATACAGTGGTTTGCTGTTCACGAGCTTCAACATGCACAGATTATAGCAACTCGGATTCTCAGTGGAATTGAAGTGTATCAACATCCTAACAGATTTGATTGCCTTTTTGTCAGATTTAACATTACTTTTGAAACATGTGTTACCTATGTGCTTTTGGAGCATTTTTCAACTTTTTTTTTTTTTAAACTAACTTGATGATTTCTCATTTTCTCTGCTGCGTATTATGGTGACCACTGGGACCTCAAAATAATGTGGAATATAGTAAGAAAAGCTCTCAGACTGGGAAAAATATTATCAACTCTACAGAATAAACTTCTCAATGCATGTTTTGCTTGTTATCTTGCTCCATGTTCCAGAGTGTCTGGCTATAGTGAAGCTACATTGAAAAGTTGAGTATTAGATAATTGAGTCTTTTAAATATGCCTTAAACATTTGAACAGACAGTACTTTATGAACCTATAAAAAGTACCTATCCCAGCTATGTATTCTAATACATCAAAGCAGTAATTTTATGATCTCCCAGTACTACTCAAAATTTCTGAAAAGTCATGGAAATGCGAAGAGGTAATAGGAGATTTGAGAAAAAATCAATACCAGCTGGTAATAGTGATACCTTAAAACAAAAAGAGAGTAATCTTTTTAATTATCATTCACTGTATCTATCCATCAAGAAAAGAATATTAAAATCAAATATTTGGGCTTAATTTCAAAGAATTCAGCACTCCCATAACTACTGTGAATTTCGTTACAAAGTCTTCTAGTTAAATAAAAAACAAAACTTGAGTAAGCAGTTAAAACCAAATCAACATGGACTGCAACTCTAGCTCTAAAAAGAAAGAAATATATACAACAAGAATGAGAAAAAGAACCGAGTGAAATTCAGTATGAAAAAAAAAAAAAAAAAAAAGTTTATTTAACAATTAATCACACTCTTTCAGTGGATTGAAATTTTACAAAACCAAAAACTGGGAAACTATGGTGTAAGCCCTTTTTTTCTCTGCTATATATGAAAAATAAGTAGATAAGTAAGAAAAACTTCATAATGTCACAGAATGTAATGTCAATTATCTATAAATATCTGAAGGTATACACAATTTTGCACATAAATTATTCAGCTTAGTCTATGGGAATGTAATTACATTTTCGCAGAAAATGAAGGGAAAGGAATTATTGTAAGCATTGCAAATATCTCACAAAATGACAGCAGCCTTGCACATTGGAATGGGCAAAATACTAGACACTGTGATGTCTTGAACAGTCTTGTGTTATAAGAATTGATTGAAAATTAATATATAATCTCACCTCTAGCATCCAAGATTTTGTTATACCTCTGAAGTTTCCCATTCTCAAAAAAGACATCTCTCCAAAGCAACCTGAAATAATATTTTCCTAAGTAGTATGCAGTATTGCAGGTAATAAAAATTGTAATATTGAGATTTTTTCTAAGACAAATAAAATTGGACATTAACATGTATCCTTCAGAAACAGAAAAGTTGGAACATTTAAATATCTATTGATAACCAAAAACATCATTTGTGGAGGTCTTTTCCTTATAACAGACTTTTTTTTCTTTTTTTTTTTCTTTTTTTTTTAACTTCAAAGTCAAAAATTACCTTGAGGTAAAGACATCTTAGAGATATTCTCATCAGCTTGTCTACTTTTTCCCCATGAGAATTTTTTCATAATGACTCTTTATTTTTTGTTTTCAGAGTGTATGATATTGCCTCACAATGCCACTCTGCCATTGTGAGGAAGAGAAGACACTGCACTTCCGACTTTTCCCTGGTCTTAATTAAAATGTAGGCATATTTCCAAGACTGCATGTACTATGAAGAATATGAGATCTATAATAAGTGCCTGTTCCAGTTTGTGAAGCTCTAGTCTAATAAATCTGTATAAATCTGGAAACTGTGAAGTACTATTTATATATGAAATCGTTTGACTATTGAAAACATTTCAAAATATGTACCCACCTGGAAAAATACATAAGAAATGAATGTGTTATTTTGTTTAGTTTTTATAAGAAAAGCTTCCCAATCACAATAGCATAAAAAAGCTTGAATCTTGAGAAATGTTTTTTCATACAGCTCGTATAAGTTTCATTCTTAACCAAAATATACATATAAAGCTGTGAATATACAATTAAGATCCATCCAGAAAACAAAAAGAAAAAAGCTATTTTATTTTGCATTATGTGTGATGAGAAGGTTGTGGGCCATAAGAAGTCATGACATACAAGTCAGATGATTTAGTTCTAGTTTTGTACATATAATTACCTGATTGCCTTACAGCTTCAGGTTTTATTGGAAAAAGTTCACAATGTTGGTCTCAACCACAAATCCCTGATTGTAATTTACAAATAAACACACACTCCTGAGGAGGGAGGGGGTTCAGATTATAAATCATTCCTATTAGTAGCTCAGAATTGTTGTCATGATATACCAATATAATCTGATAATACACACATAATTACAAATCTCAACTCTTCCACAAACCAAAGGATTAATTATTCTTAAACCAACCTTAAAATGATTTTTAAAAATGTTTTTACTGTCCCATATATGTATCTGCTAACCAAGAACCTAGTGACAGCACCATTGGGTGAGTAGGAAATTATCCATTACCCTACCTATGGCTGACGTGTATTTAAATGACGTCTAAACATCTGAGAGTATATTAACTGACTAATGTACAGGCAACATGTTAAGAACATTCAGTTTTCTTTAACTTTATCCAGTCAAGAATCTTCATATCCACATTTAGAAAACGAAGAAAAAGGAACGGGCAAAAAACAAATATTACATATTTAAAAAAAGGCAAAATAGAATAAAAAACAAAATGAGAATGAAACTCTACTAAACAACCCTGCATTCTTATTTGTTTTGAATAATATTTATCATTTTAAGTAACCACTAGAATTTAGTATTTTATTCATGACTGAGAGGCAGCTCACCAGTTGTACAGGAATTAATGGAATCTTAAAGCATAGTACAGTCTGCCTGGCCCCACTAAAGTCAACAGCAATGATGCTTTTGATTCCAGCAGTAAGAATTTTACCCGAGATACTTTGCAAGGATCTAAAAATTCTGATGGAACTAGAATAGAAAGGATTCTAAATTGCTAGGTGAGAATGGGTAAAACCAAGAATATTAAACAGAAATGGTAAATTAAAATGTGACGTTTTTGCTGTTACCTCACTGCCCCTATCTGCGTGTGTCCTCTCTCTCTCTGTTCATCCCACTACTCACAGTACCATCATAAACTGAAACAACAAATACTCTAGGACAGCTTCTGCTTTTATATTATTTGTTTGTAAAAACCATGATAGAGTGGGACCCTTCTCTTTGACTGCAGCTCACAGGTACTAGAAAAATACAAATAAGATGACTGTAACTACCAAATTAACATCAACTTTACTACTTCTAAAACTCTAATAAATGTTCCCTTTTATCAAGTGCTATTATAAAAGTAAACGTATTAAAATAGTCTCAAAAATATAAATAAAATCATTTTAATTAGATACAGACGGTCAAATACACTCTTAAAATCCAATCTTCTGCTAACCAATTACTTTATTGTCAACAATTTAGATTCAACTTCTTTTATTTTCTTCTTTTCCATTTGCAGTCATTACCTGAGAGGCTGTTCCATCTACTTTATGATCAGACTTGTTTTCCTTTCCAGCAATTGCCATGTAGAAATACCTTCCTTCGTTCCAGCAAGTTGTCTTTAGCATTCTAGCCTTTGCTTTCCCCAAACCATGGTAAACATTCTCCTAATCTAAATAAGAGCTTTGGTACAGACCTGTATACGTGTTGCTGAAAAAACAGATTCCAGAGAGGCTCTGTATATGCCCTGCCTTGTGTGTAAACTATGATTAGTACTTTCAAGCCTTTACTTTTCCATTATCTCATATAGCTGAAAAGTCTTTCTTTTGCCCAAGCTGCTGTGGGTAGCACACTGAAGTCATGTAAATTAAACCCTTTGATGCCAATAGCCTAAAGGCACCAAGGGAATGGTCAGGCTTCAGTCCACAGGTTCAGGCTGGCGTGACATGTTGTGTGCCATGCAAGGTTTCCCCAGGAAGAAGGGTAAATGTTGTTACCCATCATGCCTGTCTATACAGAAACATGCAGATTTCTCACCCCCACTCCTCACCACCATTTCAGTGAAGCCAATGTGTAACCCCGACTACGCAGAGGTGCAGGGATATGGCACAGTGTTTCACGCAGTTTCAAACATGCAGACTGTTTTCAGTACAATTGCTTGGCTTCTTTTTTTGCCTTAAATAGCTATACATTTTCTCATTGTAGGAATTCCTTCAGGAGTGCTGTCTTTCCAAATTGGTTTCTCTTTAAAATACTAATTCAGTATGATAACCTCAGATTTACACCAGGGTAACTTAATACAATGTTTTTGCTAGTCAGTATATAGATTTAGTGACTATGTCTCAGCTGCAGACAAGCAGTTTCTCCATATTGATTTTCTGGGGAAATACTTTTTTCTATCTCTTATTCCTTCTTTTTATTACAACACAGATTTCCTTCGATGTTTTTTCATCTTTTTCTTTTTGCCAGCTCAACTGTTTTTCTTTGCTCTAGCACTGAATACATATTTCAAAATGGCTTTCATTGACGTGTCTGCTGGATCTGCTGCTTACACAAATACAGGTTATTTATTACCTTCCTGCATTGAACTGGACAACCCCCTGAGTTACAATATTAAAAAAAAAAAAAAAAAAAAAAAAAAATTATGCATATGAAGTGCTTGAAGATCTGTCTAAACGTTGATCAGCTGATACAGAAGTTGACATAAAACAAACAAAAACCTACACAAAAACAAACAAAACCTCCCGTAAGAGTGCTGTGACTTCTATTACAGTAATTTGCAAACTAAGTATTCCACAGGATCTTTCAGGATTTTGTTGTTGTTGTTTCATATAACATGATATCTAAAGTTTTTAAAGTGAAAAAGAAAAGATGGAAGGAAGACAGAACCCTGCCTGCCTGCCTTGTCTTCTTGACATACCTCAGAAGGCACATGCTTGCTTTTAAAAGAAAATAGTAGGCTCAGTGCTAAAAATCCCAATTAAAGGAAGGAATCTCCAGGAAGCACTATATCAGATGCATAAATCCCAGAGAGAGGCAGACACATCCCTGTCCTCACCACTTCCTACAGTCTGGTTACACAGCTTTTCAGCTGGATGTGTGTCTTGCATGGATGTGCAAGAATCACTCATCTTAATCACTCATCTTAATCACTCATCTTAATGACTCATCTTAATCACTCATCTTTCTTGCACTGCACAGAGTCAGCATGACAGAGTCTGCCTACAGACCAAGCCCCTAACTGAAGGACACGATGACACTGCACACCGTTGCACTAAAGACCCTTTGGGACTCTATCATTCAATATTATTCTACACAACTGCATTCTGGATTTGACAGCAAGATAATTTACTAAGGGTCTCTAACTTTGAAGTCAGTGCCCAAATTTTTTATTAGTTCAGCTGCCAACACTTTAAGTGATGTAAATATTAACGTGAACTGCTACGGTAAAGGAAAGCCAGAAATGCAATTGATTCTTCAGCCTTTTTCTGATAATGCTTTGCACTTCTGAGGGAGATTGCAATTTCAAGTCCTAGGAAGGAGCTAAGTCTATACCACTCACAACCTATTGCTTCCTCAGCCAGCAAACAGAGATTAACAAGTTATTGGAAAGAAATGCTATCCAGCTCTTTAGAGCAAATCTCTAGTATATGTTTTACAGCATATATCTTTTTCTTTGTTCATATAGCCTCTCTTATCATTAAGAGCAATATTATTAAGAATAGTACTGAGTCTGGCAATACACAGACACTTACACAAAAAGAAACAACCCCCCTCAACAATTAATACCATAGTATCTCTGCTAAAATATCTATGTTCATGAAACAGACCTTCTTGATTATCCTCTTTTTAATTCCACCTGATAGTCTGCCTTTGCAAAGAAAAGGTAGAGACTTGACCCCAAGTGTTGTTATTTTAACAGAACTCTGATTATATTTTTTCTATTCAGTTCAAAAATAGAAACAGATGGAGTCCAACGTCCAAGTCCTTTGGTGCCTAGAATACCAGATCTGTAAAATGGGACTAGCAATAACTTCATGTGTGCTTTTATTTCAGATTTTTCAGTGAAAGTTATAAACTGCATATATATATATAAGCACTACAAATAGCCATAAAACAATGAATAGTCTCATCAGCTCATAAGGTAAAGGAAAAACAGAAAACAAAAGTGCTGTAAACAGTTATGCAGTGTTGTAAATGAGCACAGGAAAGTATTCACTGGCATTTAATCCTGTAATCACTGAAATGCTTTGAGACTGTCTTGTGAACAATTTTTTACATCTTAAATGTCATGGTGAAAAAACAGAGAATGCAAAGATTGTAATAATTTTACTGAGAGCACTAGATTGGCTAGCACTGGTAACAATAATGAATATTAAGACAAGAAGAGGAAACGTATTTATGTGCATGGATTAAATACATCATTAAGCATTAAGTTGATTTATTTTAATTACAATTTTCAACAATTTTACCAGCCACTTACAGGTAAAATAAATCAAATTATATGTGATTTACCTTTAAAGTGGACAGAGGAATTTCCTTTAAATACTGTTGCATATTGTGTCTTCCAGGGAGGCTTAAAAAAACAAAAATATTGCAGTGTGTTAAGGTAGCAAACATTTTGGTGCCAAAGGATGCATTCAAAAACTATTCTAAAGAACGTTCTGATATAGACCTTTAATTTAGCTTAGCATTCACTCTGTAGGAAGCCCAAATGCTTTTGCATTAACACACAATTGCTATTTACAAAGAAGGGATCAAACTATAATATGATAATGACTTTTTTTCTTTCACATTTTATTTCCAGAAATCACACCTGAAACACACCATTTTTTTAATATATATTAATGCTACTGAAGTAACAGATAACAAAACACTCTAATGTCAAAAGTCATTTCATTTTTCCATCAAGAAGAATGAGGCCATCTCTAAACATATTAAAATATTATTCACTTTGACAATAAAACTAGTTCCAAGACATGAACTATTGCTGTATTAGAGAAGGGAGGCAATCAGTATTTTTCATCTTCTAAGAATCTCTATAATACAAAAAATCCATCATGTCTAATGGAATCGGTAAGTACCTGGAAGGCAAATGTCTTTTCTTATTTCCAGTGTGAAATCTGGTTTGAAACAAGCACTTATAGTTAATTCACTTCTCTAATACCCAGAAAAGTTTGACCAATAATGAATGAATATGATCAACATATTTTTTTGAAATGACATATTTTTTTCATTATTATTTCACGGTGTATTGTTGTACTACTAAAGACTCCTAAAGGGATGCATATGTGGCTACACTTAATACTCAACAGTGCTTCGAATGGTAGTATTACCAGATTTCTACCTAAAGCAAATAGTTTATCAAAATTGTTAACTGTTATAACCAAGTTGTTATTATATTTTTTTTTCTGTTAATCTAAAATACCAGTTATTAGGGTTATTACAGTCTATAACACTAATGACAACATCTGTGTTAAATATATTGCATTCTATATAGGTATTTTTAAATGTCCAAAATGTCAGATACCAAATCAAGCAATATGGGTGTTAAAAATACAATTCCATGCATTTCATTATGAAAGCTTCTTTTTGACTGAGTGGTAATCATCACTCATGAATTTAATGAAACACATGCTTAAAAAAGAAATGCAAGGGAATGATGAGTACATTTTAAAATTAGTTTTTATGTAAAAATCAACTTAACTTAAATATTTAGCTGTGACAAGTTGTACAAAAGATCCTTTCTCTGACAATATTTAAGTTGCTGCTGCTGTGTACTAGCCATAATAGTCCAGTGATCATCACAGAGGCTATTATAGTTTTGTAGTTGGTATAGTGTATCTAATCCCTCTAACTTTATGCATCAAGAGGCGCACTATTGTGATGAAACGTCTCCTTGCTGGGGAAAGACAGTTCTCTGTGAATATGAGACAGTTACGTAATTTTTACTTTCCTATAACTCAGTCAAAATATCCCCTTGAAAATATTTACTTTCTTCTTCACTGGGGAGCAACCTATGAATCCAACATATTCACCCTTCCTTTAAGCCAAATAAAATACTGCTTTGTCACATATCTGGTGGAGCTAAGTTCCATCCCTAAGACAGAAGCAAGCCTGCATGAGACTTCTGCATTATATTGCTTTTACAAGCAGTGAAATATAGCAAAAGGCCTTCTTTCTCTCTTACTGTAGTACTCAGGACCTTCACAGGATGGGGAAAAATACTATCCTAATTTAATTTACAGAAATTGTTACAATTTAAGTTTACCATCAGTTTTATCACCAACATTAATTACTTAATTCCCTGTGACTTTGGGAATGATAATTGCAAGTAGGTTGCATTTCACACATTTAATGGGGATTAGAACACGAAACATATTGAAATTAGAGAACAGGAAGCTGAACACTTCTGCCAACACTGAACCACAGCATACATATGACTGCAGGTTTATCCATGAAAGAGAGACTTGTTCAGGGCCTTTCAGTTGCATTTTTATTATCTTTACGGCTAGCAACTTTCTGTCACCATTACTAAAGCAACCAATTCATTGCCACCTAGAAATAAATGTCATGGTACCTAAATATCTACAGCTCTGTGAAGATCATGAGTGCAACCAACTCATGATCTTGAAACAGCTTCCGTTTTACCACCAACCAGAGCTGTATTTGAAAGGACATAAGTACACGTGTGCTTCAACATCCTTGTCAAAGCCTATAAGCCATCTAGCCACTTTTTTTCACTTGGGCTTTAAAAACTGTGCAATATTTTTGAAAACATGGATGTAAATAAATTGTTTTTATGGTGTACTGAATCATGATTTTCTTTAATTTAAAATTGTTACTTTCTTTGATGCATATCATTTTGCAAATACGCTTTGGTTAATGGGACTTTACAAAGTGAAAAATTAATGATCAGATTTGTTATTTGAAAACCAGTAGCTAATGTCTCTTTTCTGTGTGAAAATATAAGCACAAAAGCACAGCATTCAGACTGAACTCTTAGTTACTATGGTGATATCATGAAGCATGGTAGAAAATGTTATTTTAAAGCATTCTTCTATTTCCTATTAAAACAGTTAGTACAAAGTATTCTCCAGTATATTTAGTTAATAGTAGATCAATAGCTTTGTTCCTCTCCTGCCAGGCAAACTATAGACAAAAAGGAATCATACTGCTTAATAATATTGCTATGGGAGACTGGATTTAAATAATCAATATGGCTTTTAACACTTGCTTTTCATTTTAAACAAAACTTTCAAATTCCAATTCTTTGATTGTCTCCTACCAGTAATTGTATTGGATTACATTATAACTATTATTTCCCATAGAAACTAACTGTTCTAACATAAGAATTACTGCCTTCTATCAGATGCATGTCCATCTTCTCTGACACCCTGTTTTTTTCAGCATGCCTAATCATACATGCCCTACCCAAAAAAAAAAGAAAACTCAGGAGAAAAAAGTCAGTGTGATAGCCTCTAAGTCTCGTATGCCATATAGGGCTAGCAAAAACACTAAGTATGGTTCCAATATCAGAATGATGTTGGGTAATTCACAATGGAGCTCTCAGATTAGCCTTAACTCCCAGTTATATTGACTACAGAGATTTAAATTCTCAGGTATAAATCCAGTGTCTAAATCACATAAAACCTGTTGGAATTATATGTCAAACAGTAAACAACATGATGAAGGGCTTACGCCTTTTCAAATCAACATAGAATGTTGATTTTATGTTGACCAACATAAAATGTTGATTTGATTGAAATTAAATGAAACAGTACACTTCACATCTTGGGACAGGATCAGAAAGTCTCAAATTAATCAAGTAAATTAAAATTGTTGTTACATATGCATGTTTATCATGACTAACATGGCACTGCAGGTTTGTACTAATTCTGAACAATGAAACACATTGGCCATAGTCACAGGTATGGTAAGAGGCCAGTTTCATCGGTGGGAAAAAAAAAAAAAAAAAAAAAAAAAACTGGTGTATATTCCCTAAGCAACCATTCTTCCTAATTCTACCACTATCTACAAAGCAAATATCTTATTGCTGCATGGTGACGGTATTGGGTATTGCCTAATCCTGCATTATCTGACTGAAGTGTCAACACTGCTAAACAGTTCAGTGTTCAAATAGCCATCTGCTATTATCCTTTCAAAGAACAGGGCACTGATTTATGAAAGGAAACTAACCACCTAAACTTGACAGGTATTAATTCTCACTTTGCTAAAAACTATATGAGTTACATATTCTACTATATATATAGGTAGAAAGAGATTAAGAAAGTAGAAAAGCATGGCACTTAGAATAATGCATAATTATAGAGTATCGTGTCAATTACTAGCAAAAACAAAACTAAATATTTAAAAGCAATTTTCATAACTTCGGTTTATGTGTGACACCAGGAAAGCTTGCTATTCAGAAAACTAGAACAAATCATTCTTGTCAAAATAAAACAGAAAAAATAAAAATTCCCGAATAAGGTTAATTTTTCAATAACATTATTGTGTGTGTGGTAGTTCTTACATTACCAACCAACCATCATCCTCTCTTTTAGGTTTTGAAATGCCAATTAAGGCCTCTCTTACAAGGAGCAAGAATAAAAAGCTTGCTTTATAACAAGTATGCTCTATCAGTTATATGTGCCCAAATCTTCGACACGTGGTCTGGAAAGAGTACAGGGATGCCAATCAGATGTGCAGGGAGGGGATCAGGAAAGCCAAGGTACAGGTGGAACTGAACTTGGCAAAGGATGAAAAGAACAACAAGAAGGGATTCTATAGGTACATTGGTAAGAAAAGAAAGCCTGAGAGTAGGTATACCTCCTCTGACAGATGAGAAGGGAAAACTAGTCACAACAGACATGGAGAAGGCTGAGGTAAGCTCTTTGCCTCAGTCTTCACTGCCAGTCAAGCTTCCCATGTCTCTCGTTTCCCTGAACTTCTAGGCTGGGGCTGGGGGAGCAAAGCCCCTCCCACTATAAGCAAAGAGCAGGTTGGAGACCACCTGATGAAACTGAACAGGTACAAGTTTATGGGGCCTGAGGGAACTGTCTGATGGAGTTGCCAAGCCTCCCTCCATCATATTTGAAAAGTCATGGCAGTCAGGCAAAGTCCCTGGTGACTGGCAAAAGGGAAACATCAATCCCATTTGTAAAAAGGGTAGAAAGGAGGACTTGGAACTACAGACTGGTGAGCCTGGAAAGATCATGGAACAAATCCTCTTGGAAGCAACATTAAGGCACATGCAAGACAAGTATGTGATCTGAGACAGCCAGTACAGTTTCACCAAGGACAAATTGTGCCTGACCAATCTGGTGGCCTTTGTTGAAGTCACCTGTGATTTTGGCGATATCTCTATCTGCAGTTGAAAAAGTGGCCATAATTTTAAGGTTTTTCATAGATAGGTGGGCATATTTCTAGAGAAAAAAAAATAGTCGAAGATTAATCACTGAAATGTACCAGTTTTAGGAGACGAACTTACTGATGACTTCCAATCAAATGATATTTGCCAAGAAAATAAAAAAGGGGAAAAAAAGGAAAAAAAAAAATATTTTGTCATTTTTGAAACATTTCATTTTACAATGAAATTTTATATATATTTATGTGTTTACATACACACACAACTAAGTATATTTGCTTTCATGAGTCAGGAGACTGAAGTTAACTTTCTTTACTTTGAGCAAGACCAAAAAGGGCTAGGACTTGGTTCTCCACACTGACTGAACACTATGCCCTTGAACCACACAAAGAGCAACAGCAGCACCTTGGCCTCAAACCCTACTGTAGGTAAGCCCAAGATTTCCCACTTTCCTCTGCTTGACTAAAAAAGGCTGCACTAGAAATGCAACAGATCTTTTCAGGTTCAGGAAAACTTTTTTTTCTCTTCCTTACTTTCTAGAGGGAAAATAAATCCTTTTTTGCTTCCAAATTCAGGCTCCTTGAGCTATACCTGAAGCATCCAACATGTTTGGAAAAGAGTAATAAGTATTGAATAATCTATCATGTGACCCAAGATTAAAGTTGGTCATTTTAACATCTCATGTATTAGAGTGAAATGACATGCCTCTTGTTTAAAAATTATTCCTCTGTAATTTATGTTGTCTAAAAATGATCTGGTTTCAGAGACTGGCCCTGTTACTTTTGTTCATATTAAAGCTTGATGTTGCAAATTACTAAAGACTACACAAGGCTAGACATGTCATGTGCTTAATTTTCAACATATAGCTAGCATTAGTGATTTCAGTGTCATTACTGATAAATATGGTTTTGTGTGCCCTTCTGTCTTAGGTCAAAGATCATCTAGCAGCCCTGATGGCTACAGAAAAAACAAAACAAAACAAACAAACAAAAAACTTAAACATTTCTGAACTGAGACTTTTAATTTGCAAACAATATCAGAATTGTTTTCTGTCAAGTATGCTACCAAATTACTTCATTTTTATTTTTGTTAGATGAATGGACAAACATACTGAAATTATTAGACAAGCTGTTATTTTCTGCAAGAATATTCACAATGCTCTGCTGATTTACATATACAGATATTCTTTATAGGCAACAGATTAAAAACTAAGGATAAAGTTTGCCAATGTTTAAATATCTGTTGTTTTACTTATGTGGATGAACAGCCACAGGGAAAGAAAGAATAAACCCAATACATTTAAGCATTTAATCCTACAAATTGCTATTCATAGACTCCAATTTAGATTTACTTAATTTTTGGTAAAACATTTGCTTACAGGATAGTCCTCAGAACATTTTTTTTTACTAAAATTTGCCTGGAGGAGAAAAAAACCAGTCATTCTGCTGACTAGTGAAGACAATTTCATTAATAATTTTCTTTTTAAATTAACATCAAGCATACATATAAGCATCCTGACAATACTGGCCACAGTGATGGCTTGAAGGACTATAGTGGCTAATCTTCCAAAAAATAAATCACAGAATCACAGAACAGTCTAGGTTGGAAGAGACCTCCAAAATCACCAAGTCCAACCTCTGACCTAACGCTAACAAATCTTCCACTAAACCATATCACTAAGCTCTACATCTAAACGTCTTTTAAAGACCTTCAGGGATGGTGACTCAACCACTTCCCTGGGCAGCCTATTCCAGTGACTAACAACCCGTTCAGGAAAGAAGTTCTTCCTAATATCCAGCCTAAACCTCCCCTGGTGCAACTTTAGCCCATTCCCCCTCGTCCTGTCACCAGGCACGTGGGAGAACAGACCAACCCCCACCTCGCTACAGCCTCCCTTCAGGTACCTGTAGAGTGCAATAAGGTCACCCCTGAGCCTCCTCTTCTCCAGGCTAAACAGTCCCAGCTCCCTCAGCCGCTCCTCGTAAGACTTGTTCTCCAGACCCTTCACCAGCTTCGTAGCCCTTCTCTGGACTCGCTCGAGCACCTCCATGTCCTTCTTGTAGCGAGGGGCCCAAAACTGAACGCAGTACTCGAGGTGCGGCCTCACCAGAGCCGAGTACAGGGGGACAATCACTTCCCTGGACCTGCTGGCCACGCTGTTTCTTATGCAAGCCAGGATGCTGCTGGCCTTCTTGGCCGCCTGAGCACACTGCTGGCTCATAGTCAGCTGACTATCAACCACTACTCCCAGGTCCTTCTCTGCCAGGCAGCTTTCTAACCACACATCTCCCAGCCCTGTTTGGGGTTGTTGTGCCCCAGGTGCAGGACCCGGCACTTGGCCTTGTTGAACTTCATACCGTTGGCCTCGGCCCATCGGTCCAGCCTATCCAGATCCTCCTGCAGAGCCTTCCTACCCTCGAGCAGATTGACACACGCACCTAACTTGGTGTCGTCTGCAAACTTGCTGAGGGTGCACTCGATCCCCTCGTCCAGATCATCGATGAAGACGTTAAAGAGGACTGGCCCGAGTACCGAGCCCTGGAGGACTCCACTAGTGACCGGCCTCCAACTGGATTTGACTCCATTCACCACAACTCTCTGGGCCCGGCCATCCAGCCAGCTCTTAACCCAACAAAGTGTACGCCAGTCCAAGCCATGAGCAGCCAGTTTCCTGAGGAGAATGCTGTGGGGAACGGTGTCAAAAGCCTTATTGAAGTCAAGGTAGACCACGTCCACAGCCTTTCCCTCATCCACTAAGCGTGTCACCTTGTCATAGAAGAAGATCAGGTTCATCAAGCAGGACCTGCCCTTCATAAACCCATGCTGACTAGGCCTGATCGCCTGCTTGCCCTGCAGGTGCCGCATGATGACACCCAAGATAATCTGCTCCATAAGCTTCCCTGGCACTGATGTTAAACTAAAATAAAGAGCATTATGATTGATACCTTTCCTTAGCCTACAAAAACAGATAATTATGATTTGGCATTTCATATATCACCACAGAGATCAAGGAATAAAAATATTTTGCTGGAATGTATACATACATGGCTGTACATTCATGTAGTGATACATGTTACCAGGTTTTTCATGTCTTGTCACTCATCACTACCGTCTCTGTCAGAACAAGCCACAAGACTTTAACAATGATTGATACAACCCAGTATAGCAAATTCCATTTTCTCATCCTCTAACAAAGTTCTGATTTGTTAAAAGTTTGTGTGTGTGTATATATATACATATGTGTTTGTATTATATACATACACACAGGTAGCACTAAAACTATGAAGTCAACTTCATTCAGATATTTGGTGTATGCTATGCCAAGAAGCATTATGGGAGAAAGAAACATGAGACTTAAGACAAAACTGAGGAGTGAGATGAAGGGTCACAAACACCAAAAATATACAAGCATTCTTTTGCTAGAGATTACATGCACCTTGCTGTAAGGAAACTGAATTTGTGCTCTAAGCTCTAAATGATATGTATTTACCTCCTGTGGTTCTGCTATAAAATTATCCATAAAATGATGAAATTTGGATACAGGAGGTTGATTTGCCTTTTTCTAGAAAGCGCCATAGAAAAGAGTTATATTTTGTAAGGGTAGATTTTTCCTATCTTATATTGAGAAGGATACTATTTATTACAGTTACGTAACGAGTGGAGCTTTGGAAATTAGTAGGCACCGGGCATGATGCTTTAAGCAATGGTTCAAATAAAACAAAATTAGTTTTTCTGCTAGGATATGACCATGTATTACTTATAATAGGTCTCACAATCAGAGAAAATCAGCCCTCATGAGGAAAGGTTGAAACATTGTACCCAGCCAAGCAATTTAAATTCTAAACATTTACTAGAAGACATAAAGGTCAGATATGTACCAGTATCTCTAGACACCTTGATATGTTATCTCCTTCTCTGAAGGAAAAGAATTATCAGAGAGAGATTGTAGATGAGAATTGGAAATTAGATGCAGGCATGTCTAGAAACTATCAGGTGAAATCCTGCCCATGGGATGATATCTTCCCAACCTCAAGTTCCAAAATATCTGCTGCTCAAAGGGGAATACTCAAAATAAGGCCAAAAGCATACAATTCTTGCTGAGCATCCTCTTATTCCTAAGATGCCAGTTATGTGATCTGTTAGGTTCACAAAAATATTTTGTGATATGAATAATAACAAGTCAACAGTCAGGGAATAAGGATTATAAAAGTTCATCAGAAACAGTGACTCTGATAGTGGATGTTTGGATAACTGGGATTCCACTGTTTGTTTGTTTGTTTGTTTTTTGTCGGTGGTGGCAGTTGGTTTTTTTGTTGTTGTTGTTTGATTGACTGGTTGTTGGTGTTTTTTTCCTTTTTTAAAAAATATACAAAATACTGTCTTACTTTGGAATAATGAAAACCAAATGAAAACAGCACAGTTAATTTGATTTATTTCAGCCTATCTCCAAAGCTTTGTTTCTCCGATCTGTTCAGTTTCTGCTATTGGTTAGAGTTGATCTCCCTCCTAAATGAACCTTTTTGGAGGGATAAAACTATTTATAAATGGGAAACAAATCAAGCAGGCAGGCAGACTAGTGTTTCTGTGATTGCTGAGCTGTGACAAACTTTTTGTTTGTTTGTTTGTTTGTTTTTTATCTAGGAAAGAGAAAAGGACTGTGATAAACTCATTTTAAAATGCCTACAGTTTTTGATGCAAAGACCAAATTAAGACAGAGATATCCACTAGCCCTGGCACAGGTTTAGCTTCACAATGACTGTCTAACACACAGGAGTGGAGCACTAACAGGGAGAATGACGTAGCCCATAATAACCTATGTTTAATAGTAAAAACACTTGTGTAGAAGCAAAACATAACAAAATAACCCAGGGTTCTAGTTCTGCTTCAGAACCTGCTAGATTCAGCCACATAGTAGGAAGACGATAACTTTAAATATTGTTAGCAAATCTGAAAACACATAGAATCACAGAATCATTAAGGTAGGAAAAGACTCCAGGATCACGTGGCCCAACCATCACCCTACTACCAATGTCACCCACTAAACCATGTCCCTAAGCACCATGTCCAACCTTTTCTTGAACACCCCCAGAGACGGTGACTCCACTACATTCCTGGGCAACCCGCTCCAATGCCTGACTACTCTTTCTAAGAAGAAAAGGCTACTAATTTCCAACCTAAATCTCTCCTGGCGCAACTTGAGGCCATTCGCTCTAGTCCTATCACTAGTTACACATTAGAAGAGGTCAACCCACAGCACCCCACAACTTCCTTTCAGGTAGTTGTAGAGAGCAATAAGGTTTTAGGGGTGAAGGACTGGAGATAATACAAATAAGGAAATTTAAATTTCATGACTCAGTCACTGCAGGTCTTAAAATCATGTCTAAGTTAAACTGCAAGGAGGTTAAGTATGAGATCTACATTTTAGCAATTAGCACAAACAAAAGAAATTAATTTGACTGATTTTCTTTTCCAGCCACTTCATCAGAACTTCACAAAATAACTTCTTTAAGGTAATTTGAGCTGAGCTTGGTTTGCATTGGTTCAAAGTTTGAAAATCCAAAAACCTAAGCCCATAATCATGTCTGACTTTACCAGAACAGTGAAAAACCCAGTAATTAGGGCAGACAGTTGTATAGGGAAATGCTAGTTCCAGGGTTCTGCTATTCCATTTCAATACAAACAACTATAACCTAATCTCATAACCCTCATGAATTCCCTAAGCAAAGGAACATGAATTATTCTAAAACAAATTGCAGTCAGGCTCTCCTCCTTGAGATGTCCCATCCCACAAATAAATAATTATCATTTAGGCAGTAGTCCAAATAATGGTCTCACTAGAGAGAAGGAAATACTAAAATCCTTGCCCAGTGAAAAAGGGGAATGAAAAGGAAGATAGAAGACAGCATTTGTTGGTTTTTCAGCACTGTTAAGAAAAGAGTCTTGAACGCCCTTAATGAAAACAGAATCTTTGGCTCTGTGCACAGCTCTTCTTCAGATGAGTTCTTCCATTTTTTTCAAAAGTTTGATGAATTTTTGGAAAATCTTGGTATAATTTCTGATCTTTGCCTTAAGACCTAAAAAGCTTTCTGAAGGTTTTAAAAGGGAAAAAATGATCCAAATATTTTTGTTTGAATTTCTTTTGGGGAGTGGGGGTGGGGTGGGGGTGAGGGTTCTCTGAGAAGAACTTTTTCGTTTTGCCAGGTCTGTCTGTCAGTTGGAAAACTCATTTTTAAATGAGTAAAGTGACAAAACTGTAAAGAATTGTAACATTTCCAGGTCAATATTTAAATCTCATTTGTATCACATGTAATTTGAAAAGAAGTCAAACAGAGAGTATTTTCAAGGGGTTCATACATAAATGTACAGAAAAGTAAAACAAGCTGATATTTTATCAATTTTAGAATACTTTGTGTGATTACTAAGAACTGGAGGTATGGGATATCAAAGTCTATATTGTGATTTTTAATCTGATTAAGGCCTGTTAATATTAGAGAAACAATGCTAATTTTCAGAGACCTAGACTTCTGAGGATTTGATCATACTTTGCACAGAAAATAGTTTTTAGATTTAAATGCTCACTTTCCACTTCTCTTCTTTAGGGAAAAAAAAATAAAAAAAAAAATCAAAGAAAATATTTGAGCTGTTCCTTCATAATCTCTATTGGTACATAAGTTCTTTGAACCTGAGCTATTGTGTCTGGGTCTTACCCAGTGGAGCTTTTAAGTTATTTGATCTGGAACTATTTGGTTTTGTGCCTCATGTATCAAGCCCTCTGGACCCATCTGACCTTAAAAGAATTGCTGTTGACTCAGACATCCTTAATTCATCTGTCAACTCTAGCAGTAGTTTGACTGAAGTTAAAGTTAAATCATCCTTTACCTAAGCCAGCATGCTGGAATCCATGCAGTCTAATTGAGGCACCTTTTTAATAAGAAAGACCCTTCACTAAGCTCTTCTTAATAAACACAAGAAAAATGCATCATAAACATGAAAATCCTTATGTGTTGTGAGACAAATTTATGTAGGCTTTTTAAAAACCATGAGACAATTTGTTCATACATAGCTACATTAATAAGGGTTAGTACAACTCAAATTTGACATTTCCAAGTAGTTATTTGAGTTATTTCATGGCAAAAATTCTGACCATAATATATACAAGATGACATACTCTTGTCATGTCAATAGAACACAAAAACAACTAAATAGGCATGGCCAATTGTTTAAGTTTCACATAACCAGAAGTGGATCAAGTGGATCAACTAGAGGATCAAGGATATTTGCTTTTCCACCCATAGAAATACTGGCTAGTATAAAGCAACCCACTAAGTTTTGTGGTATTGCAGAAGCTTATACAGATTGAACTTGCAACAATCCCAAATGAGCTTGAATATGCAAAAAATATATATATATATATATTACAAAAGGAAAACGGTGATGAAAGATTTGTTTATAAATTCTGTAAAGGGTAGGGAAATGAACAGGGTTCTCATTCTGTCTACAAGATGTGGTGGTAATGATTGAAATGCGCTGTGAGGATTTTTACAGCAGACCATAATCAGGTACTGCACAATGGTCACATTCAAACAGCAGCCTGTGCGACAATCTTTATCGTGCCAGTCATATTCAGCCTCTGTGCCACTCATTTTTGGAAAGTGTGAACTGATGCTAAGCTTCTTGGATTAAAGGCATTATGGTAACTAATGGAAAAAAAAAGAAAAAAAAAGAAAAAAAAAAAAGATTTTAGAAATCAGTAATGCACAGTAATGGAGTAAAATGCCATTATAATGCAGAACTCAGGAAGCACCATGCATTCAAAATTGTTCTGACCTTAATGTCATACTCCTAAAACAAAGATTATAGGTCATGATTACATTACTGTCCTAGGAGCAATTCTGGAAAAATAGAATAGCGGTCTGACTACTAGAATAGCATTTCAGACTGACTTGGAGGATTGTCTAGCTGTAGGATTTATAATTTAAGTCTTTAAGGATTTATTTAAGTCTATAGGTATAAACAGGTGGATATTTGGAAAAAAATGTAAAGTGCTGGTATTATTTGAGATGTTTACTGGAATAAGATAGTCAAATCCATTTTCCACACATTTAAAATGATGTAACAAAATTTGAGAGAGTAGAGTAACAAACTGCAAGAATGATTTAAAAGCTGGAAAATCTGCCTTACAGAAAGATTTAAGAGGTTCAGTCTATTTAGCTCATCAAAGTCAAGCTTAAGGGCTCTATAAGAAGAGACATGGAAAGAGAGTTATCATACACCAGAGGGCTTTTCCATATAGCAGGCTAAGATACAACTGTATGTTTTGGCTGGAAGTCAAAGCTCAACAAATGCAAATCAGAAACAAGGTATGTTTTAAGCATTAAGAATTATTAACTGGTGGGGAAATTTAATAGGGGGGTGTCTGGTTTCTCTCATATTTTAAATGTTTAAAATAAACCTAGATTTCTCCTTTTGTTTCCTAAAAACATGATCTGGTATCATTTGATGTTGAGCTGAAAGATTATGAGCCTATTCCCACAGTCTTCTGAAGACAGCTCCAAATTTGTATTGTTCCCTCTCTGGAACAGCATGGGGGACAGCTTGTGTCTAGTCTGTTTAGCACAGGAAGGGAAAGTTCTGGTCCATCTGCAAAATTCTGCTATAGCCACACCCGTTAAATGTCCCTGTGGGCTCAACCAGTGAATTGGGTCCTTTTCTAGTTAATAATAAAAGTTCTTGGTGAACTTATCTGATCTTCTAGATGAGATTAATCTCCAGAATAAGCCTCCAGAAAATGCCTGCTTTTCACTGTTATTATTGCTACATCTATAATCTTGTTATTTAAAAAATGGAAAACATCATGCATGTAGGGTGAAGACTATTTTTTAGCCTAGATAATATTTTAACAGACTGAAATTCTACATTAATTAAGAAGCTTTACTGACAATATAGTTTAAATTGCCATGCACTTAGTGCACTGCTATACACCTAGAATATTTCCTTTACAGCGCTCTTCGGGGTCCTAAGGTTGATAGATTCAGACTTACTCCAAAAGAGAGGAGGTAGGTGACAAAGCATCCTGAGGTATTTATTGGAAAGATTTTGATGTCCCTGGTGGGGGCTTCTTCCTTCCATGTTCTGGGCTCACTTAGGTTTATTTGCGTATGTTTTTCTTGTCACAGTCTGCTTCCATCTTAGCAATGCCCAGCTAAAATATGAAACCTGCAAAAGATTTTTCACCAGCCCAGTGAACACAAAGGGTTTGGTTGCTTGTTATGCAGGGACCACCAAGGTGTGCCAGGCCATCCCCAAAGCCAGAGATAACAAAGAAAGCAATGAATGATTGCTTGCCCACTTGACAATTGGTATGTCAGCCAAAACCCATCTAAGTTTAAATGGAGCCATGGCAAGCCAAGACAGCCATGAGAGCTGGTACTATCAGGTTGGTTCAAATCCTGTTGTGACATACTAGTAAGTGGCAAAAACTGTTTTTACTGGACTACATTTGAAGAGACTATAGAGTGACTACCTTAGCTGTAGACATCAACATTTCATCAGACTGCATCACCCATTCAAATTATCAACATAGAATCACAGAATCACAGAACTGTAGGGGTTGGAAGGGACCTCGAAAGATCATCGGGTCCAACCCCCCTGCAAAGCAGGTTCCTCAGAGCAGGCTGCTCAGGTAGGCGTCCAGATGGGCCGCCTCTGCAGCTTTTAGAAGTTTAGGAGCAGATCACATCAAATGCTGCGTAGAAGAAACTGATATCATAAAGGATTGAACTTTTAGGTGCTTCTAGGACTCCTACTGTTAGTCCTAGTTTTTAATAACCTGATAAAGACAGAAGAAAGATGTTAGCTTGTCTTGTGTAACCTTCATATCGGTCTTGGTTGCTAAGTTTAGTTAAATACAGAAATACCTTCTCTTGTTATCTGTTATTGTTTTTGTTGTTGTTGTTTAAGAATTTATCACATAATCTTCCATCTAATTTCTACTAATAACTACTTTTGGTTCCTGTAATAGAATGCATAAACCCCTTACCCAGAAAGTTGCTCACTACTCAATGTTACAGCTCTAGCTGATCACAATTAGTACTCAGTATGAGTCCTGAACCGCAAGGAGTCCTAAGATTCATAATTTCCATCACAGTTGGTATAACTGTAAATGCTATTATTCACATAGAAAAATTAGCCTTTAAAGGTTTGCAGCTGTATTACTACTTTCTGAAATTTAATCAGCACTTCAATGAAAAACTGGTATTAGTACTCTGAATGTTAGGGAACTTCCTATATCGATGGGGAACCTGAATAGAAAGTAGCTGCATAGGACTTCTACCAAAAGGAAATGTTAATTTACATTTAGATCCAAATAAAGATTATTTCACATATTTCCCACAATAATTATTCACTTTTAGTATACTGCATATATGAATCAAGGGACCAAAGGAATGGTTTCTCCTTCCTTTGGTTATTGTAGATGTTTTTTTTTGTCTCTAAAAGAAAATAATAATCAGAATCCTTCATTAGCTGTTTTCAAGGCCCATATTCCTTTTCAGGTGATACAACTTCAGTCTTTCTGATAAGCTTCTTCTTATAAATCTGGTATTTAATCATGCGTTTAATCTTGTATTTATTTATTTATTTATTTAAATACGGGTACTAAAATATAACTAAATTAGAATTCAAAGTCAAGTGTAGGAAAAGGTATTTATTGACAGTGTCTGCCATACTTTAAAAAAAAAAAAAAAAAAAAAAAAAAGCCTTATTACCATTATGCACCTCAGGCAGTATTTAGATACTTAACTTGACACTTGACCTGATAGTGAAAGCTTACAGAAGCTCTTTGAATTTGGCCTTGTAAAAGCAGCAATAAAAATTGTAATGAAATATTAAAATGCATACAATTAACATTAGAATTACTCCTAATGTTTGTGTTGAAGACTTACATATTTGAAGGCCACTTAGCACAAAATTTTCCATTCACATTAAGTTCACAATCTTTGTAACAAAAATATGGGAATTAAGTTAACATAGGTAGAAAATCATGAGCATAATGGGTAGGTAGGTCTCAGATGAAAATCCATCACCAACATGGTAGCTGGGAAGCAACTGTGGGGAAAAGACAAATGGGACAAGAGACTGGGGAGAGCAGTGACAGAAGCAGTATTTTCCAAAGAAAGCAAGCACTCTGTTTTTTAGCTGCACTACTTCCAATGACATTTTTGTTTTAACCAAAAAGAAAAAAGTACACATTCACATATTTCACAACTTTGGGTTCTGCTCTTATGTCATTGAACACTTTACAGGCCAGAAAAGGCTTCAGATTTTTACTTTTAGTAGAGAAGGTGCATGTTTCATACCCCTCAGTTGCATTTTCAACATGGGGTTTAGAAGGTGGTATCCTTTGAGGATAGATTTTACTCTCAGCAAGTAGAGTAGGTTTACACACATCTTCCAGTAAAGGCAGAGGTTAAGATCATTAGCTCTTATGAGAGGGCAAGATTTTACTGAAGGGCATACTGATTCCTGGATACATACATCGTAGCAGTGGACTGTTTGTAGAAAAGCATGAAAAAATATAAAAATATTTCACAGCACTGAGTGCTGACAACCAGCAGAGAGCTGCAATTCACCAGAACATACCTCTCTGCATGTGAAATTATCTTCAAGCTCAAGTATACAATTTATGGAGCAAAAGTTGAACATACACACACACGCAAACATAGGGAGTCAGCTATTGCTTCACTTTCTTTTGAATTGCTTTCTGGTATCAGATATCAGTCCTGAACCTGTGGAACTTGACTGCTTAATTTTAAAAAGTTTTTCTTTCTTAATTCTAATATCACTGTGTTTGTGCACTGTTTAGAGTGCTCCTCAGGAAAACTCAATAGTCAGGGTTTTTTACGAATATTTCAAAGAGTAAAGAGACATATGGCTACAAACCATTTTGCATTTCATTATTTCTTTACCTCATATATTGATTTGTCATAGAGGTGAGAAAACACCCTTTTGTGAAACAAACATTGGAAAAAAAAAAAAAAAAAACAAAACTTTTTTTTTTCCCCTGAGAAATCAGGAAGCAATAAAAAATCACGAAGAATATTCGATCAAGCTTGTTCTCATTAGGTTTTCTAAATCTGAAAGTAAGAAGCATAACAAGCCACATACTTAAACTTTCTGCAGAGCAATAGTAGAGTTCAGTTTTTCTAAGATTAATTTCCATCTGAGTTGGAATAGACATAATTATTTTGGATCAACCACACAGACCACAGCTAATAACTGATGAGTGTAGGAATAAAGCGACTTGGTTTTTGATGTTGCATTACAGTTGTTTGGTAAATGTCTTACAAAGACCATTTGACTGAAAAGAAACCACCACTAATAGCATGATGCAACAGTGTTATTCTCATATCCTCCTCCATAGCTAAAAATTGACCTGACTCCTGGCAGTACCAGACAAGAATTTATCAAAGATTTTTTAATTCTTTCTGGACCACTAAAATACTGCAAATGGAAACAATGACGTATACAATTATGTAGGAAATCACCTTAAATTTCATCCTACCTCCCCTAAACCAAGTACCAAAACCCTCCTTGATTCCAGAGGACTGATACTGTCCTTTTTAAAGACAATGTAATAGAAGGCACCTTGCAGAATTAAATACTCCCCAATGAATACTTGATAAAAACTGCTGTTCAACAAAGGAAATGCAAAAACATAGCATAAGGAATGAACTTTTAAAAATTATAACTGAACAGGATTAACTTATTTCAATAGTTCTCAATGGACTTTTTTCCCTTCTATGTTATTGCTAGTGCCAGAACCATTATTTAAGAATTGCTACATTGAAAGTACATAATTAAAGCCTCCATTATGCACCAGAAACGGTTTGTGCTTTACTTCCAAGTTATAGGATTATTGCCATTTTTTTCTCTTAATTAAGCATTATATGTTAATTCTGCTTTCTTCCCTTAGTGCCATTAGCATATAAATACAGGCGCCAACTATATCTGCAATTCTCTGTAGAAGATTAAGTTTTTAAATTCCATTGGACTAATGATTTATTAAAAAATAAACATGCTTCATGAAAGTAACCTCTTACCCTAACATTTCCATTAATAAATGCACATCTAGAATAGAAATTATTCTAAAACTAATTTGGAAAAGATGGAGAAATGAAATTTTAAATAATTAAATGTGTATATGCTAATTTAAATGTTATGCTTTGTTTAAAATGTATGCCTTTGGTTTGGAGGCTATTTTCCATTTCAAATCATTCAAGAAAAATACGGTTAAGCATTTCTTGGTTGATATTTCTTCTCTTTTGTAACAAATCAAAATATGAGACAATCTAGTCTCATTAATATTAAGTTTTATACCATACTCCTCTAGTACAGATGACAAAGAGCCCTCTAAAAGGAGAGCGAGGTTATTCCCACCTACGGAGATCACACCCAAGAGGAAAAAGCTTCCAGAGTGTCAAGAGGTCCACAACCTGGGGGCTTTTGTTTCAGCCTACATCTTTGGAAAAACAAGCTTAATTTAAAAGACATTTCAGATTTAACTAACATAATCTTCCTCCTGTAGCAGGGCAAAAGTCAGCTGTTGGAAAATTGGACTGGGTGATGTGATGTTTGTTAACCGATGGGGAATTTCTACATCTTCTCTTGCCTAAGAATCAGATGGTGATGGCAACTGACTGGAACAATAGAACCTTTTTTTTTCTTGCATTACAAACTTGAAAAGTTTGTAACTGTTCTCTGTGGCATACACATTCTTTCCCATGCTAAATTGTCTCAGATGAACCTGTTGTAGTGAGGTTAACGCTAAACTCATTTGGCCACATTGCACAAAATTCTTTAATATGACATAGGCACAGTTGCAGAAGCTGATCTTATCTTTGAGGGACCTAAAGGGAACTATGTGTCCCAGTGCCATATAAAGAGTGCTAAAACCAAATTGAAGGGACTCAGTGCTGAAAAAGTGACTTGGAATCAAATTCTCCTAAAGATTTAGCCTCTAAGAAGTGAGATTTAGACCACAGCAAGGCAAAGGTACATTTGGGCTCTAAATTAACTCAAAATTTACCAGTGTTAGTATTTCAGATCAAGAATTTAACTCCAGTAAATAGTATTGATAATTGTAAAAACAAACAAACAAGCAAACAAATAAACAAACAAAACTGGCATTAAAGTGCTGTCTTATCCTATTAGATATTCTATTCTATTCCCATATAATACATAGCCATGTTAACAAGGCTTTGATTAATTGCAATCAGAAAAAGGAATTAATCTCCTCCACCCTCCCCACCCATCATTTTTCAGTGAAGACATGGACTGAAAATACTACCAGGGAGAGAAGAATTGTTTAGAACATGGTATTTTAAGTATATACATTTTGTATGTCATAGATCTGTGTAGATGTAAATTGTACCAGGCAATACCTTCCACTTAATAACAGTGGTCTGGAGCATAAAACATCTGGCTGTAGCTAATGAGCTGACATTTTTCAGCCCCCTTCAATGTTAATAGCACTGAGCAAAGGTTATGATGGAAGGCTCTCTGCTTTATTTCATAATGCATTACAGGGAATTCTCTTTTATGCTGCAGTGCCATTGATGTTCCAGCCTACAGTGCTGGAAGACTTTATTTATATTCTCACATACAGTTCTCTTGTGCAGCATTATTAATGGCTTATTATCATAACATTTAATTTTAATTATTTTAAATATACCACTATTTCTTACTGTTTCTTACTGAAACTTACTCTTTCTCAGAAAACACAAAAAAATGCAACAACATAAAAATCTAGGAATTCTCAGTGATCAATAACCCTGAAGAGCCACAATGGCATTCATACATATGCTAATTTATGTCATTATGACTTCTAATATGTGCATTCTAGGACTGCTAGCAATGAGAAGCCTGCTGGTAAAATAACAAGAAAAATGTCTTTTGTTTGTCCACCTGTCTCACATAAAATTTTACAGGAGATATAAAATATTGCAGTGTTTTTACTTTAAAAAAAAATTAATTATCCATTGTATATGACAAATGAAAGAATGACTACAGAAAGTATTAAAATAGAGAAACAGTGAATGGAAAGGAAATTTACTTTCTGCCAAATCAGAAGGAATTTTACCTGGGGAGTTCCAGAAGAAGCAGAATGCTATTGGCTTTCAAAGCTAAACCTCAGGTAAGAAAATGCAACTTTGTTTTGTGCTTTCATTTTATTCTTGTTGGAAAACCAAAATGAAACAAATCTGATGCACTGCAATAACTAGTATTTTGGTATGAAAATCCTGTTGCTACAAAAATCTTTTCATTTTAAAAAGAAACAAACAAACAAAACAAACAAAAACGCAAAACAACTTGTATCAGGGAAAAAAAAAGTCTCTAAAAATTTATTGAAAAGACATTTCCCTTTCACTGAAAGTGTAGTACTTAGTAAAGGACAGATAGACTTCTGCCCACAAAAAAAAAAAAAAAAAAGATCTTGATGAAATCAAAACTTCTGACTGTACATGTGGGAGATACTAATCTCAGGCCAAATAACTGCATCTGAATACAAAAGACCCTTTTCAAAGATAACTGCTGAATGTAACAAATGAACCTGAGGCACTGCTAGCCAGAGGCAGATGAACAAAGTGTTCTTAAAAGGAAATGTTTGTTTTGTGTTTTTGTATTGTCATATTGTCTGTAGGCCCCCATTTGACTGAATTGGACCAGTCAACTGAAATACAACCTCTCAAATGAGAAACCAGCTTAAAATAACTTCTTCCAACCTCAGGAGACCCTAACAATTTATCCTTGTTTTTAGATGGATACTCATCAGCAAAGTATCTAACAGCCTTCTCAATGGAGTAACATAAGTAAGATACATCTTGTTACTGGCTAGCAGGAAAAAGGTTTCGTATGTAGTGTCATTTCATTTAAAAGTATGGTGAGATTAGTGTTAAAAAATATTTGTGTGAAAGCCTGGCCTCAAAGAATGAGTTTGCATTTTTTTAGAAATAGGAAGAGCAAAAGTCATCTCATACTGACTTACCTTGGAGAAAATTCTAGGGACACATTTAAGTTTCCAGCTACTTGCTCCTAATTCCAATGTTAAAAAAATAAAATAAAAATGGAACCCTTTTGATGTGAGATTTTTGATTGTGAGATTTTGCTAATTAGATCATCAAAAAGAAAATATATACAACCTTCACTGCATATACAGACTGACTGATCTTCACAGGCCAGAATTTCAATTTGCCATGAAAATTAGCACATTTGCTAAGAAAAAAATATATATATATATATAGAATGAAAGGGGAAAAAAAAGGGGGGGGGGGGGGGCGGCCCAATTAGCAAAAAAAAAAAAAAAAAAAAAAGAAGAAGAGTAATGATCCTACCTAAATTCCCTTTCCCAAGCTGTTAACTGTATCTTACCAGCAAATTAATTTTGTAGAGAACTAATGCTCTGGTTTCTCAGGCAGATTCAGATGGAGTTATAAGTCATTGGTCTTGATAGCTGGGTCAAGTAGTTCATACCTCTCCACTCCAGGGTCACTGAAAAACTGTAATTTTGTTTAAAGTGTTCAGAAACAAAAAATTAACCTATCCTTGTTCAAGATGCCACTTATAGGTAACATTGTGATTCTGCATATACAGATTTTAATGAATACATGAACTTGAAAGGTAATTAATTTATTACAAAGGGCTATTTTTATAGACTATGGTAATGGCTGAATGTGTAAAGGTTTTTTTCTTTTTTAAAGACTTTTTTTTTGAAGATCAAAAGGAGATTGGAAAAATGATTTCTGTAAGAAGTAGTAGTCTTCTGAAGCAATGTCATTTACTTTTAGCCATGATGTGATTTCCTTTGGATATAAATGTGCTGAACCTCAATCAGGATGCAGAGCACCCAGTTAAAGGGGAACTTCAAAAAGCCATGAAAAAGGGAAACCTACGTAAAGGTTCACAGTAATTTCTGCATACCGTTCTGAAAAGGAAAGGGCTTTGTAACATGAGTTCTCAATTTGCAATTTAAGGTGCACTGTTCATCTAAGATGCTTTTCTTAAGACTGCTTTTTGCTTTAGGACTCAGACAAAAATTAGCCTTTAGATGTTTTCTCTTTTTAAAGTTCTGTTTCTTCTTACATTTCAGAAGCCTGAAAGTCTTTTAAAATAGGGTCTTCTTTATGTAGCTTTTTGGACAAAAATAATAGCATCTAACTGTATCATTTTCCACATTTTTAATATGAAACGTTAGAAAAGTAACTCACCTCTATGGATAAGAATGATTAATCCTTCAAGAATATGGATACAGAAATCTGAGGAATAGCAAGAATGAGGCTGTAAAATTAACCATATCCTATCTTATTTCACACAATTTGGATATTTTAATACATTTCAAATATCTTTCCAATTATGAAAAAATAATGTGTGATTTTAATAAAGTACTGGGAAAGCCTCCAGGAGGTACTGAAAGCTTAATATAAGTCACACCCAAATGGAGCCCTGTGAATTTGTCATAAGTATATGAGATATATATAAACATAAAGATATACAGGTTTTTAAATTCTTATTAAAGAACTACAATTTTCATCTCAGCAATATTTTAAAAGAAATAAAACAATTTGCCTAACAGAATAAAATTTGCATGAGTAGTTCCCATAGCAATGATAGAAAACAACAAAGGAAAAAGCAGAAGTAAAAAAAAATGGGTGGGAAGAAGTGCCTAGATCAAGTCCCTTTGGCAAAATAATGACATATGTAAAGAAGTATCAGTAGAGGATGTAAATATGGTCATACTCATACTCTTCAGCTCATACTCTTGCTGAACACTGAAAGAGTGGGCCTTATAAGATTAATTAAAGCAATACAAGACTGTCACAGACCCCAGGAATGACAAGTTGTCAGATTTCTCTCTTAGAGCCAGATCACATGCTTATAAAAGCTATAACTCAATTCAAAGTGCAAGAAAACATAAAGAATCAACAATATAATTTATATGCTAGCAACAGAGAAGACACCACACAAGATAATGTTGATATAGAAAAGATGAGACAATATTGATAGGAGCAGTAGCCCTGTACAGCTGTAACACAGGAAAGCAGTCTTTGTAACAGACTGTGAAAAATGTAGCAAGGCATCAAGCCAAAGGAGGAACTAAATGTCCAACAGGAGACAGGGATGTAGCAGGTGTTACAAAAATAATATTTTCCAACAACATTCAGGTCACGAGAACAATCCATGATGGGATGCAATCATCAGATAATGATCTCCTGGGAGATAATGTCATTAGTACAGACCACAGGGACAACTGTAAATAGAAAAAATATTACACTTCAGGCTGTTTCAGTGGAGAACGGGACTTCTTCATTGGCAGTCTCTTTCTGTGCCCTTTCCTATCACTATAACCAGAATAACGATCCTTTGTGCTGCTCGTGGGGTAACAATCCCATGCAGAATTGCAGTTCCTTGCTGGGAAACCACAGAGATTCTTGCAGCAGTTACCATAAATGTCTGTTTCATCATTATTTCCCTGAACTATAACTCATGCACATTCCCACAACGCTGGCCCCAATATTTAGGACACACCTAATGAAAAGATTGATCTAATACAGATGTAACCAGTATGCTGAAGACACAGTACTTGAGGAACCACTTAAAAGCTGACTCTATGTTTTAAGAATAGAGATAAAGCAGGTTTGCCATAATTCTGCTGTGAAGGGATGTTAGTTAGGCACTCCATGGCTGTTTCTTATTTAAGATAAGGGATCTTATCCCTTGTGCAATTAATTTTAATGCTTTTTGTGCTTCTGGTGGTATCTCAGATTCCGTTCACCAGACATGTTAGGGACTGAGAGTGCTCCACAATGTTTTAAAGAGTTTAGTAGAGGTTAGTATTTATTCAAGTCGTCTAACATCAGAGCTTTAACAGACATAAAAATACAGAAAATGAATCTTCCATAACCATTCAAAATACCTCTGCACACTTTTCTACTCTTCCTAGCATAGGGGTCTAAATTCCAAAAAGCACATTCTGAAACACGCACAGCTCCTCCTTGATGTTCTCCACATTCTACTTGCAAACTTTCCTTCTCTGTGTTTATATTTTTTTTATATACTTGAAAAAACAGCAGTAAGAGTAAATGAGAATATCACACACCACTGCTTTGTTGATTAAATACATAGCTGAGAGCTTTGATAATCTACTTCTGGTTTTGAGTAAAGAGGACAGACCAAAGGCAATTATCTCTTCAATCTACAGAACATTTCTAGCTATACAGTTAGTGAAATTCATTAGTTATGTTTTAAAATGTACAAAAATGATTCTTGTTTTTCCCTGACACATTGTAGTATTTGACACTTTGTTTTGACATTTTGAGTTACACACACACAAAAAAAAGTGATTTTCTAAAAAGCAGGGAAAAGCATGAACATTAAATGATCATGTTTGATCATTTTAGCTATGCAGCAGCTGTTTAAGTATATTTTTATAGAGTAATATGTAGATGAATATCTAAGATTAACATTTTTGAAGATGAACATGTTTATTCCACTAAAATAATAGCTACCAATATTGAGAGAAAAAATAGATTTTAAATACACATAAGCCAAATTTTCACATTAAGAACTAACTTAAGATTTCACCAACACAGAAGATAGGAATTATTTCTGAGTATGCACTCTTTACATCTGAAGAAACTAAAAAATAAATCAGTACATCCACCATGGAATGAGACTAAAGTTTCCATATCCAACAATGAAATGAAACATACTAAGGAGGTTTTAATTATTAATTTGCTCTATATTTTCGCATCAAGAAGAGAGAAAGCTGAATAGTCCTACCTCAAAATGCACGTACGTTCACAAGGTCAGTCTTGCAATGAGACTGTGAAGTTTAATAGCATTGTTTTGCATTTCAGGAACGGCATTTACAGAACGGAATGAATACGATTTTTGCACTGATTTATTTTTAGAAGATTTGGAAAAAATACAAAGTACCATGATGCAGAAGATACATATTACCATTGTTTTCCTAATAGCTGACTTGCATTATATATTTGAAACAAGTACTAATATATATATCAAAGTCTACTCATATAAAACTCTCTACCATGTAAAGTTTATAAGTGGTTCTTGTGAATTTTAGAAGAGTTTGGTCTGCTGAGCCTCATTATAAACAGAAATTTCGAAATAAGAATAAAGTGCAATAATGTAAATGTTCAGGAAATAAAAATAGAGACATGAAGAAGAAATAGAATGGGAAGAAAAGGAATACAAAACCAGTCACAAAATATGCTTAGAATGGGAAGAAAAGGAATACAGAACCAGTCACAAAATATGCTTAGAATAAATAATTAAAATATATATATATAAAATTGCTACAGATTAATTATATGATTATGTATATTATTGGAAATGGAGAGTTCATCCATATCACAAGAACAAGTTCCAGTATAAACACAATGCTGTGGACATCAGATTTTATGATGATAGTCCTAGATTTTTAGTAGTATCCAACCACTTAATAAACTGATATATGTTTAATATTCAAACCAAGATTTAAATTTTGAGTTCTAAATTTTGTCTGATTTTCTACCACTGATGTTAATCCTTACAAATTGTATGTCAATATAGAATCCAATAAGCATCATACATCTCAAGCCACTGAATGATCCCCCTGTTCTAAAAAAGGACAGCCTCCAAGGAGTAGCATTTACAGTAATTAAGGTTAATGATGACAAGAATCATATTTCTGCTACTGTCTCACCAAAGTATAAACAAAAAACCACAGTTATAAAAAACTATCATTTTCCTCTGCTTTCTCTTTGCTTTCTTCAGCAAGTGCTGCCAAGACTCCTTTATCTTGACTTTTACTTCCCTGTTCATATACCTGTAGATTTCAAACTTCTTTGCTGCATAGTTCAGAAACGTCAGTAGTGGGGGAGTATTAAGAGAAAACGGTTCAAGCAAATTTAAATCCAAATGAAATCCTGAAGACAATCTTCATGGTAAAGCGTATTCCACTAACCATTTTTTTTTCCAGGAAAGCTGCCTGATAGCAGCAGGGTGGAGGGTAGAGAGCACCTCGACCCTAGAACTCCTTAACACAAATGATGGATTAATTCTGGGTCTTTTTCATGGAACCTAATACTGCCTGAATACATCTGCATATGTCAAAAACTAATCTCAGTCTTAAACCAAATAAAAGCTAATTCAAGCTGTTAAACAAAATGCAGTATAACATTATTTCAATGTATCTGAAATACATCTTTCCAGTAGGAAAATCTCTTTTTGTTTTTCCTTATGGGTCCAAGGAAAGGTGAAAACCTCTTACCTAGTTTCAAACACAGAGGTTTTAAATACAGAGTTTTTTTTAAAAAACAGAGGTAAGCCTCAGAACTTATGAGTGCCCACTGACCTAGTCAAATCTAAATCTCCAAGCCTCCAAGGAATCTCTGCTAAAGATTATTACTTTAAAAAGAAATCTGAAACTGAGAGGAACTATTAATGTGCTTTTACTCTGAAAATGAATAAAATCCTGCAACCATATTCACATTTATAACATCCATTTACATATCAACCATGATCTGCGATGACTGCAGCCCTAGTGATAAGAACTGTACTGACACCTGAATGGCTTAATAAGAAAAAGGCAATTTTCTACTGCCATAGCACACTCCTTTTCTTTTTTTAAAGATGAATTATAAATTTGGAATTACAATATTTTTTTTGAAAAGTGTAGACATTTGATGGAAATGTTAATAAAAAGTGTAATGTTGGGTTTTGGAGCTGTACAAAAGAGAAATGAAAATAGAGCATAAAATGGGACTAGCTTTGATGACAGAAAACAGAGAAGCAGCTGCAACAAATCAGTACTATGTAATGCTATCATCTATATACAGTTTTCTGGGACACTGAGGCAGAGAAAGAGAAGTGCTAATTTATTCTTTTCCTTTTTGTTCAACATATTCATTGCCATTTGTCAGTACATGGCATGCATTTTTTTCTATTTATTTTTTGCACTCTGTTGCTAGATACAGTATTGATTCAGGACTGCAGTTTACAGCTATCTAGCTTACTTTGCTATTAGGTGAAGAATACTTACATGTAAAATCTGTTTCAAACAATTTCAAGGTAGCAATATGTGTTACTGTAATAATTAGTCCAGTGTTCAGTAAGACAACAGGTAGCAATTAACCATTTTTTGCACTGCTGGAGCGTTGTACAAAGCATTGAGGATATCACTGTAATTTGGCATGTGCTAGCATATTACACAAAACTGTGGTTCTAATGTGCATCTGCTTCCATTGAAAATAAACAAATAGGGAATGGGCATAGAAAGAGAGTATATACTTGATGTGCTAAAATGTCTAAGGAAATTATTGAACATAAAAAATCTGGTGAGGCTAAAGCAAAGGACAGTTTTCATTCTGCATTCTTTGCTACCGGATCCAAAACACAGCTGTTGAAAGGAGTAACTCTGAAAGTAAGAGTAAAATTCATTGGACTACACGAGACTTGAATTTGGTTTCTGCTGGTATTGAATATGCTGATGACTGATAGCCTGGAAGAGCGTTTATGAAAGTAAAGCACACCCCTCTCCTCAAAGGTCAAGGAAAAACAACACTATACCTATCCTTTCTCTCTCTCTCTCTCTTTTTTTTTTTTTTTAACCTTAAAGACCTGCAATTTTTTCACATTTTTACAGATGTACATTTGTGACTTTTCTACCAGCCACACTTGCATTCCATAGCACTATGATATGCACTTTATGCACTGATTCATAGCTAGGAGGAAAATTCCAAATTCACATGGATAGTGAATGGATGACTGGCTCAGAAATACAAGACCTTACAACCCTGAAGTTAGTCCTGCATCTGCAAGGGTGTCCTTATCATTATAACCTAAACCTGGAAAGCTGCAAGGACAGACTTGGGAAAGAATAATGAATTATATCAAAAGCGTTGAAAAAAAAATATTATCTCCTTTTTACTGTGACCTTCATCAGTCATTCATAACTACTGTTGCTGTTTCCAGCACTCTGCTTTATAGCCACACATCCCGGAAAAATATGTCTTGATTTAACATGAGATCTTACAGATGAAATCAAAGAGCAATACTGAAAACATTTACCTGATTTGCAGTATCTTCCACCTCAGAAAAAGATCATTTTTTTCCTTACAATTGGTTTCCTTCACCATAAATAAATTAATTAATTAAAATAATAAAAAACCACTCCTTTCTGAACACCAATTTCTGCTAAATAATGTTCATTCACAATTTAAGCCTTGAGCTCTTTACTGCCTCAGGCAAGCTACAAGATGAGTCTTCTTATCTCCATTTTACTGATCTGTTCCTTGTTAACATTCTAAAACAGAGAAAACATATTTGCCTCCAGCTTTCATTAAGGAGCCATTTTCTCAGCTCTCACATTTTTCCTTTGCATGCTTTTTTTTTTTTTTCATTTTGGCTTTTTTCTTTCAATGTATCCTCAAATAATTCTATTTTCACTTCGAACTTATATTTCTGTATTATTTATCTCACCATCTTTATCCATATAACCCACTTCTCTTCTCTGTTTTGTTCTCATTTCCTGTACAGCTTTCTTTCAGTCTCTTTTCTGCTCCTTTTAGCCTTCCATATCATTCACCTTCTCCCTTCTGTACTTTTGTCAATTCCTGTCAGGACCCTGCAGACTTGAACACACAACCTCCATATGTCCCCCACCCACCGTTAACCTCTCAGGCTCACCTCTCTTTCCCACACATTTGCACACACATGTACACAAGATTATACACAAACACAGGGATTCCTTTGAAGCAGAAAGACACAATAACCATTTATATCTATAAAACAATTTATGTTCACCACACAGATTCTCCATCCTGTGTGCTTTTCCTTCCCAGAAGTATAAAAAGGGGGCATAGAGAGAAAAATCAGAGATTATTCATTCTTTCTCTGAAGAGGCAAAATCATTAACTCTGCTTTTCATCTTCATATGCTGGTTGGTGTTGGACCAGGGGCATACACGTTAGCCACAATTAGATAATTAGGGAGAAGAGGCACATTGTCAGACTATGTATAATTGTCTACTCATGGGGAACAAGTAAAGTGAAGATGTTTTAGAAAACACTAGGGCTAAGTGAAAGAAACAGTAGCAGCTGCTACTTCAGCAAATGTTTTCATATCTTACTTCCTGACTTCATGCATGTTTGCACTCCAGAAATCTACCGCCATGGGCCCCATCCACAATTAATATCAGCACTTCTATATCAGGTGTAGACAGGCTGCCATTCAATGATTGAGACTATTTCCTAGAGGACCAGTAATTGCAATGCTGGAGGTGACTGCCAGTTTTTGTTCTGGAATTGCCAGTACTGTTACCATTTTTAGACAGACTTCTATGAAAAGTAGACATTTGTTTGCCCATAAAAGCTTCCTCTCTTTTATAGAATGTATTTGTATAATTAATTTGAGGTAAATAAGTTACTTGGGTTTTTCTCTACGCTGTTTTCCAGGCATGTAATAAATTGAGATACACACCTCCAATCATCTTAGCCATGTCACTTATTTTGACAAAGTGTAATAGAAGTTATTTCGATGAAAGAGAGTGAACCAAATTAAAACTGGACAATCTAGTCTTAGCTGTGACAGGTTTCAGCATGCCATGCAGAATAAAAATAATTGGAAGTAGAAACAGGCCTATTTTTCCCTTCCAAACTTTGGAGATGTCCGATTGATCTTCTAACTTAAAAAAATATATAGAAAAAAAGTAAGCTGTCAATTACTGTGCCATCTGTCTCTGTCAATTGTAAACATACTTGCCATGCATTGCTACAAACAGCTGTGCAAGATCAATCACTTCATCCAGGACTCCTAGGCCAGTTAAGGAATCTTGTGGATGGAAGAAGGGTTTTTCTTTTTTCTTTTTTTTTTTTTTTTCTTACAGTAGAATGTAGTGCAATTATATCAGGTGTTCAAAAACTTGTGTGTATTTTTTAGGAGAGTAAATGGAAGTAGCGTATTTCTATGGCACTTCTCCAGAAAATAATATTAATAATAATTAAAAAAAAAAAAAAAAAAGTTGTTTCTCTGTGTCTCTTTAGCTACAATCTGTACTTGAGGATAAGTTTTCATCTAAAAGGTCCCAAGCAGCAGGTCACCTACACTACAAAAAAGTTCTGCAGTATATAAGAGAAAAAAAAAGTTTCAGATTTTACGTGAGAATAAAAGAACATGTCTATTTCTACTCTAATTAAAACCACATGCCCTGTCCATGAGATAATTTAAGTCAGTCTGCTTCCTAACCCACTTTTTAAAAGTTGACTTGGGAATTCACATGCCTAAATTTTAGAACTGAACTGAAAGGGTCTGATTTTTACAAACCGCCTTTTCACTGAACAGGAGTTTTGTAGCAACAGAAACAAAGAAAATTCTCAGGCTTGTATAGATCAACTGTTTGATGCAGCTGCTAGAATTTCTGAAGGAGGAATATGTTCAATATTCCTCTTCTGTTCTACAACTGGAACAGCAGAAGAGCAAACTTCCATCCTGGTGATGTTGAAGAAAAGTAAAGGAGAATATAGCTGCAGCTAAAAAGGAAGTATCTTCAAATAGCTTGAAAAAACTTTTAGCCAAGACTATTAAATGAAGTAGCTTAAGAGACTGATAAATCATTAATGATACTCTTAAAAAATCTTGGATTATTAAAAAGTATGCCAAAGACTCCTGTCAACATCATCCTAATATATTCACCTTATAAAAGAGATTGCTCTAGGGAATTACAGATAGATCATCCTGATGACTATCCACTATAAATTAGTGGAACTGGTATATACTAAAATATTAGAGGCTAAAGCCAGTATGAGTTAATTAACCAGATGACTGGATGGAATGCAGTTAAGGTGTGTAAAACAAGAAAAGAGAAGGTGAAGCAAGATCAACTATTGCCTGTGTCTTTCAGGTCAAGAACTAGAGGCATCAAATGAAACTAGCAAGAGGGAAATTGACACACATGATCAAAAAGTTCTTAACAAAACATGTAGTTAAGTAAAATAACTCCTCAACACAGGATTTTATGGGTGGTAACCTTAAATGGGTCCAAAAAAAGTAAACAAATTCAAAGAAGAAAAACCCTAGAAGCTCCAAAGTGGTATCATAGAAGTGGTATTCATAGAACTATTCATGGAATTGGTATCTTCAGCTCTCTAATCTCCAAATTGCTAAAAATGTAGAGTATTTAAAAAAAAAAAAAATGCTATTTGCCTTCTTATACTCATCCCTTAAGCATAAGATATTTGATTTTGGCCCAGACACAGGTTACTGAATTGGGGGGATCTTTGATATGGCCTTTTTTGTCATTCTCTAGCAATCAATCACCTACTGAAATTGTTGTATTACAACAAAAGCCTGAAAAATACAGATTACACATAATATTTCAAAGATGACAGACTACACAGAAGGCAGTGTAACAGCATTGAGAAGTTTTCATAAAAGAATGTTTAGCACAGGTGAAAAATGAAAAATGCCTTTGTTCATGTGTATAATATAAAGAAGAAAAAAGAGAAAGAACATAATATACATTCTTGGAAAGAGAACTATGTTAAAGAATACATTAGCTCTACATTCATACTTCCATAAGGCTGTGAAAATATTAGAAAAGGCTTGAAGGAAGATCACCTAGCTGTTTGCAGAGCTGGGAAACGGGACTTTTGATATGACACTTTCAGAAACTCAACATTATTCAATGTACTGAAGACAACACTAATAGATGGCAGAGGAGACAAACCTGCACATATAAAGACATCTGGTTATGAGGAACTTCACATACTTGCTGATGAAGACAAACCAAGCATTTGAAATTAGACAATTAATAAGTGCCAATTTCTTAGCTAAGAGGAAAACTGGTACAGATCGAGTTTACAAGGAAATTCACAACCTGCTTATATATTTTTGGGGCTTAGAATTAACCTCAAGCACCCCCATCATTCTCCTACTGTTTGATGCCTCTGGCTCCCTGCATCACTGTGGACCTGAAATTTGTTTGCTTCAGCAGGAGAACAAACCTTGCTGGGAGGTTTTCAGAATTGGCTATCATGTGGAATGCTTAAAGGGGGGAGAGAGAGAGCGCGCGCTTTATTCCTATTTCTGGAGATATTCCACTTTCTATGCTTAGAAAGAGTGGGCTGGTTCTGGCCTTGTGGTCTACAAGCTGATGAGTCCTATGTTCATCCTTTCAACGCATGGTCTTTAATAAAATGAAGGTTGCCAAACATGTGACTTCATATTAGAGACAACAATTATTGCCAGTTACCTGCATCACTGTTTAACATTGTCATCTTCTTGGGTGAAGCTTTTATATCTGAACGCTAGATTTTATCTAAGTGGGATAGGACTTTTTTTGCCTGATGCACAATAAATTGGTCAAAGCTGGAAGCAGGTTATTGAAAGGGATGAACCAGGGCTGTGAGGTTGTTTCGTTGTTGTTTTCTCCAGTTCTTCTATCTAATCTGACCTTTTCAAATGGTTACAGTCTCTATGGCCAGATTTCTTTGAAAAAAAAAAAAAAAAAAAAAAAAAAAAAAAGAAATTCCAGTCTCCTAAATTGAGCGAATATTCCTTACACATATTCCAAACACCTGCAAGGTAGGGGTATAAGCACCCCATCTCCTGTAGTCTGATTTCCACAGAAGGAAAACATGGACATGTAAATCAGACAGATCACCAACAGATCTCATTGTGTGGACAATCAGGGGATTATCCTCAATCTACATAAAACCTCCAACTATCAAATTTGGTGTCAGGAAGAAATTTCTCAGAAAAAGTGTTTCCAAAGTGGAAGAAAACTTGGAGGTTTACAATTTTCTCTTTAATTCCTTGCTGAAATCATCTAAGTATTTCTCCCCTAACTAATTTTCTTCCAAAAGAGATGACACGATGGCACTGAATCTCTGGGGTCTGCTGTCTCTAGTGTCCTGAAGAATTAAGTGTTTTACTATGAGATTTCCGGGCTTCATACAGGGTTAACCATAATGACTTGTGATACAAAAGAGGTCAGATTAGATAAAATACTCCTTTCTGGCCTTAAACTCTACAAAATTATGTAAAATTTATGTAAAATTAAAAAGCTTTACAAACAGCAGTCAACACTGATGTATATCTATAACCTATATTCTGAGACATGGCTACCCAATTTCATCTTAGCTCTGCAATGTTAGCTTTACTGTGTTTGAACTGTAGCAGCTTGCTTTCAATACCATAGCCTTGTTTGAATGACTCATCAAGACAAAAGACAAGATTTTTATCTTGTTTAGAGAAAATGTGGAATAGGCTATAGATGGAGTGACATAGAAATAACTGAGATTGAAAAAAAAAAAAATAAAAGGAAAAAATAGCTAATTCTTTATTCTTTTAGAGTATTAGTCTTAGCAGAGAGTTTAGATTTGGAGGTTTTATAAAACAGTTTCAGGCTATGTGGGTAGCTGTGGCTTTTGTTGTTGTTGTTGTTGTTGTTGGATTTGGTGTTTTGGTTTTTTTTGGTTGGTTGGTTGTGGCTTTTTCTTTTTTTTTTTTTCTTTTTTTTTTTTTTACATTTCTACAGTTCCTACTATGAAAAAAATAAAAAGCTAGAAGTAGGTGCTGTCTGCTTTATTCAGAAACATATTCACAGAAATGCAAAGTATTAGCTAACATTTACAGAGACACATAGTGGAGCCTTTGGAGCTCAATGCTTCTTAAATGCATGTCACATGAATATTCAGATGTGTAAATTTAGGGTCTCTGTTACTTTTAGTAGATTGATTTATTATTTGAGATCAAGGCAAAGATCACAAGAAAGGCCTATCAAAATATCAGACCTTTTATATTATTCTTGTACAGAATATACTGAAGGTACTCATGTCTGTTTTCTATTCCTTTTGGCAGTTTGCTTTCTCTCTATAGGAAAAGTAAAATTTAAATTTCTCTTAGTTTTGTCACTCCATACACTTTGATAAAGTGTTTCATCAGCCAGGCTTTACAAATAACCCTTTGCAGTTCGAAAGGGATTTTTGATATTGTAATATCAAAAGACCAAACCCACACAGCAGTGAAATGCAGCTAAAAGATTTGAGAAGTCAAACAGATTCAGTGCAACTCACACAGCTCATAATTACATAACCAACTGTGTAATATATTCAGGCCAGTGAGAAAATTTGAAGTATTACTACCTATTTCATAGAATAATAGAGTGATTTGGGTTGGAAGGGACCTTAAAGATCATTTAGTTTCAAACCCCTGCCATGGGCAGAGACACCTTCCACTAGACCAGGTTGCTCAAAGTCCCATCCAGATCCATCCAGCCTTAGAATATACTTCTCCTCTTCCAAAAAGACCTAGGACCCTTTACCATTCCTTACCCCTCCTTTCTCACTCCTCTTGACTTTTCCTTTCCCTCAAAATAGAATACACAGAACAGTCCTTTATGCTGAGGATTTTTACCTGTCTGGGTGAGGATATACATCTCTCAATTTTTCTACAAAGTCATTCTTTCCAGGTGGGAAAATTCTCTTGGAAAAGCCAGTGGGCAAGCTGTTCACAGTCAGCCATTCAAAATTTTCAGTGGGCAGAAGACCCAGCTGTTTAGCCTCTGTACCATCCTATTCCACAAAAGGAGATATAAGATTTCCCTCACCATCACCCTCCAGAAAGAGAAAAGCTCAGTATATTTTTTGCCATTCTTTAGCACTCCGTTCTTCCGTAACTGAAAGGGATTATAAACCCCTGCAGCACTCCCTTTTTACTCAGCCATATCAATTGGCACAATGAAATACACAAGCTCTGCCTTATCTATGCTTAAACTAGCACAGCTATGATGTTACTGTTAGAAATATCAAATGCAATGTAGAACATCCAGGTTTCTCCAGAGTAGCATATGGGTGCTGAAGACATAGCAGAGAATAGGACTGCAATGGAGTGATTTTTCCAAGTTTAAGAGAAGGGTACGTGTCTCAGTGATTACCTGGCTTGGCTAAAGAAATGATCTGTAGGCCCCAGTGGCAGTGATAATGCTTATCTTCTGTTTCCCAAATTTGTCAAGGCACTAATTAAGCTCAACACCAAAACATATAATATGCAAGTAAACTTTAGCTTTAGATACACAAAGTTCCCCAAACCCTAGCTCCAAGATGAGTATTATATATATGCCTTGTGTTTCAGAGGCTCTGGTGCCTTCTCAACAGGATCTTGTGCAAATGAATGGTGTTGCTGGAATGATCTGTTTCAATTAGGAAACTCTCTTTAATTCTTTTCCATGTTAAGAAGCTGGTATTCCAAAAAGAACAAACTACAGAAGAGATGTGATTTGCAACTGCACTTATCTGTTAGTCAGGCAACAAGCTCATCAATGATAATAAGAAAACAGGAACTAAAGATCAGAAAGAAAAACATGAGAAGTGAGGAGATGAGTAACATCTTGAAGAGCAGTAAAAGAACGGCAGGTCCTAATTAGCTAGCAGACTACTGAGAGCCCTAAGAAAACTGAGGAATAGGAGAGATGGTAGTAAATAATATATTATTATTCTATACATTGTATTTGCATAGCATGAGAGCACCCTTCAACAAAGGATAAACCCAACACAGAAGTGTTTCTCATGAGAACTTTATACAATTATATTTTCAAATCAAATTGTAAAATATCTTTGAAAAATAAGTATGTTCTAAAAATTTAAATCCTTAAAGTTGACTGAAATTTTAAAAAATATATTTTCAAAGTCCTTGAAAACACTGAAAGCAGAAATTATTGAAATTATATCAGTCACATTCTGTCCTTCCTTTGGTTCAGCCTTATACATATAACCATGGCATAACTTTAATAAAAAATGCATGGCTTTATCAGACAAGCTTGTTAAAACTAATTTGAGATTATATCTAATCTAAACGAAGAATATTTGTGGATAAAATGACAGATTTGCTTCAGTTTCTGGTCTTTAGCATCATTTACTGAGACTTTTATTTCTCAAGGTGGAGGGGAGCAGTGGAAATGAAAAAGGAAAAACAAAACCTCAAATTTTCTGAATGCACATCAAGTCTCTGGAAGTGATTATAAAAGCATTGCTCTTAGAAAACCTAGAGTTCATAGTTTGAGAGGGATCTCTTCCAGATTAATATTTCCTATATCTGACAGGAAGATGATGTTCCTACTGTCTCAGGCAGAGAGAACCATTAAAAGCAGCAGAACAACATAAAAATACTAATTGGCGTACAATACTATATGATTTTCCCTGTAAAGAAGTTAACAAAGTGGGACTAGTTCAAGCACTTTCCTCTGAAATGCAAGTTTGAAGAAGTAGGGAGAATGCTGGCAAGCATTTGCTTCCTGTAATCCCTCTGATTTAAAGGGGTTCCTCATACACCTGTATGAAAACCACTGAAGTAAACGGAAACATTGTCCTGTATTAGTTAACGTGAAGTTTGTTTGTTGCATTTTCATTACTGTTGAGAAGCATTTTGGTGAAGCTTTGGCAGTATTTATGACAATGAGAGCTTGATATGATTTTTGACAGAGTAGATACTTCACTTCCACAACACTTGGCTTCTGGGTATTTTCAAATGATAGTTTCTATGAATAAAGTCAGAGGCAAGCAGGCAAGAATTATGCCATCTTGTATAATAGTTTCTTATCTGCATTCTACTAAATGGAAAATGAAAATGCCAAAAAAAAAAAAAAAAATGGTACAATTTAAAAACAACTTCCCAAAGTACCTACCACCCTGCGACTGAAGGATTGAAATCTACAATGCAAAATTAACACAATTTAATGACTTCTCTTGCATTATCTTATGAAGGAACCCAGGAAGAACCAAAGGTACATTTTGCCAGCAGCTTTGCCAGAAGCTGGCTAAGAGGAACATTGCTATCAAAAGTATGTTTTTTGTTTTGAACTCTGAGGTTAAACTCCTCTAGGAAGACAGAAAATCTTGTCTCTGATGTAATTTTGCTCCCAGTTTCCCAGCTGTATTTAATATTTAAAGTTTATTGTGAATTTTCAGCAATTCAGTTATGTTATCAGAGGTCTTAGAACGCTTGCTCTAAATCAAGTGGAATTAGTTCCACATAAAATTTGAAGAGGTCCAAGACTATTTGTAATTGTGTTCTACATCCCGAGCACTCTGAGGATCCCAGCATTCAACTTACAATGCTGATTAAAACTCTTTTAAGCCATTTATTTTTTTTCTTACTTGTGGGAAAAATTTACATAGTTTTATCTGAAAATACAATCTGAAGCGAGCCAATTGAAGCGAGCACTATGAAAACATTACCAATTCTCAGAACACTCCTCTCAGGTCATCAGCTATCCAATTTCCCTGATTTTACAGATGGAGAAATTGCACTATTGAGGAGTTACAGAACCTGCTTAAAGTCATGGAGTAAGATTGGCAGAGATGGGATTAGAAAAATTCTCCAGCTCTTAGAGCTAAGGTTTGTTCATTCTTGCACACCAGAAAACGATGAAGCAAAACTGCCTCACTTTGAGTCAGAATATAGGAACTGGTGTGATACAGCAATTAGTGAGTGCACAGCTGAAACCTTCAAAGAGGAATGGACACTTTTGATCACATGAAGAAAACAGATCTTAAAGAAATCTGGAAGTGTGGAATTCAATATTTATATGAATAACAATCCTCATCAAAAGGAAGCTACTTCTGGCAATCATCATCTGAAGAATGATGATTCAAAAAAAAATACTTTTTTTGCTATGCACAGACAGATTTGAACTTGTGTGTATACCACTGGCATTCTCAACCTTCCTAAGGCCCACACATCACAAATCCACATCTAATCCTCCAGATATTACAGTTTCCACTAATAGAGCTATTTCCACCAATAGAGTGACTGTGTCTTAACTGAATTCTGCAGCTGCCAGATACAGCTTCACACCCTGTGCTAGGCTACCTGTACTCACATACTACTAGTTAACAAAAACCTAGATTAATAGTATACTTCTAGAGCCAAATACAAGCAAGACATGGACTGACACTGTGACTATAACTTCAAAAAGACATGTAAAAGAGCTACTGGTTTTCCACATAGATGAACAGGCTTCAGTGCCTTGTTTGGGTTTACTTTCTCCAATGTATTGCAGCAGGTGGTCAACAGACAAGATTTCTGTGCTTTTGGCTATACTAGAATAATGAAAATATTCAAATGAATGTTCTAAGCATGTATAGAGTTGGAAAACAATGAAATGTGAAAGGTAAAAAAGTAAGTTCTTCCATGAATGTATTAATTGGGCAGAACTTGAACAGACTTATTCTTTTATCCTTTCAGCTTTCAGGAGATAACTTTTTCCTTTGTCTCTCTCCTGAAAGTTGAAAGCATTATTTACTTCTAGAGAATTGAATTAGAAGGTGGATTGTGGGGTTTCTTTTGTTTGTTTGCTCGTTTGTTTGTTGTTTTTTTTTTTTTTGAAAGTAGGTGATGGGAAAATTCCACTAATTGTGCTGAAAAGAAATGTCTTTACAAGTTAAATTCTAAGTATCTTTAGGGTACGTTTATTATCTTAGAGATAATTAAAGATGATGGATCTTAAGTCCCTTAACCTCTTTTCATACTGACAGTACCCTATTGAAATCAGGTTGGTCCTCTCGGGCACACCGATATGTCTGCACATCCCAAGTAGCAAAGCTGAAGTTTGGTGTACAATATATGGTAGTATATTATCCCTTGAGTAGTAAACATGGCTCTCTGTGCGCAACACTGCCAGTAAGAATGTAGGTCACTACATTACTGGTGATGATGCTTCATGTTTCAGATGTGCACTGTTCTTACCTCCAATGAATTAGACTTTTGCAACATCTTATGTATATAATGATTTCCTACTGTAACTTTTTGGAAATAGATTAGTCACAACCGTCATTGTCCCTCAACCATCAATATAGTCATACTGGATAAAGGTGGTAAAATACTAAAAGCACTGCTATCAATCAACACGGAATAATTCAAAAATTTTATATAGAGGGCTTCCCCTCATTTCTTCTGAATCATCTGCTTTATGAATTCTTTCCTTTGGTCATAAAACTAAACAATTAAATACCATTTTAGTCTAAAAAAGCCCAAAGCCATACTATTATTTTACTTCAGAAAAGTTAATTACCTTGAAACGTTGTGATAAAGGGGGGGCAGAGTACAGGGAGAGGAAGAGAAGGGCTATTTTGATTTCTGATTTCACAGTCAGTGAGTTTTTCACAGTCAGTGAGTTTTTCAGGGTAAGAAAGGAAGTGAAATGTTAGAATAATTTGTAAGCACAACTGTTTACATTTTCATCTTTCATATAATAAGTGCATGATACATACCTGTAATAATGTATTTCACATTTTAAAATGTGTATATGTATAAAGAATTATATTTTAATTGTTTAATTTTTAAAAGAGTTATGAATTTGTTTTATGACCCATAAAGGACACTTACCAACAGCAAAATGATTATCAGTACTCTGAGATTCTAGATTTTTAAAATGTTACTAGTTAAGCAGCTCAGTAGCTAATTCTTTTTACTTCAGTGATATGAGACATGGACAACTACACAAAATGTTTCTGACAGAAACAGTTTCTCTCCAGAAATAAGGAATTTTATAGACCATGCCATGCATGACCATGACATTGATGGAAGGAAGCTCTTTGTACTGATGAACCCAGTATACAGCACTGGGAAAGTTTAATGGCCGTTTCACCTTATGTAGCTATCAAACATTATACATGTAATTTTTATCATGACCAATAAAACCTATTTCCAGTCAGTTGCAGATGGGCTCTATTTAATGGTCAGTTTCCTAATGTCATCATCTTTGCTACTACTGTGTAAAATGTAACGATAATTCCATTGCAAAGAGCACAGCATTACTGCATGTAGATCAGATTATCTGGGTCAATTTAAATGTTATTACTGGGTCGATTAAATTGGCCTAAGGCACCATTGATTTAAAATAAATCTCCATATTGTTTTATTATACTGCAGAATATACATCAATTTCAATAAGACTAAAACAAAAACTCTGTATAAACCATATTTAGGGATTAATCATAGGTTTATGGAGTTGTCACAGACTGCAGTATGGGTAAATAGAAAATAAGAGAACATTATAAATATGAAATCTAAAAGGATTTCATGTTGCATAATTCAATCAGTGACTGATTTAGATTTTGGTGGGAATGTAAACAATATAGAAGGAACAGTAAGGTGGTTATTCCTTTTTAATTGAAATATTATTGCAAGGTTTAAGGGCACAAAAAGAAAAAATTTAAAGTACGTTGTTTTTTTCCCCCTTTTCTTTCTTATTTTTACCATGTACCAGAGTAAGACACTTTTCAATTATACATGAGGGCAGAGTTTAAAACTGAAGAAACTAAGAGCATAGACTACTTTTACAGAAAAACATTCAGCCAGAAACTGTTGTTTCCTGGAAAGTGTAAATTTAACATTAAATTAGACATCCAGCATAATTTGTAGATGAAAAGTTGAAATGCTTTCTCTCTCTGCACCACCCCTGGAAATACACTTCTGAATTGTTGGTTCCAAAGTAAGCAAGAGAAATTAAGTATATTTAAGAAATTCAAGTAGAAATCTTAATCACCCAGTCATCAGCAAAATTAGTCTCACAGAAATCTAAAGAAAAGAGTCTTAAAAATCTAAATCCAAAAATGCTATTATTGCACAGGCAGTTGTAGTAGCAGTAATAAACAACTCCAGCTTGTATTCTGTGGGGGGAAAATGGCATCAGCATATCCTCTATACTCTTGTATAGGTAGTTATGATTGATACATATCTATATGTTTATAAATATATATCATGTATTTATTATATATGAAGTAAAATATATAAGAAATGGTTTCTTATATTTATTATAGCGTAATTAATACACTCAATATAGTTACATTTATAATTAAATTATATCAATATGCTTGTTATAATATATTTATATTTTATACAGATAATGTATGTAATGAGTAAGAGAATATAAAGAAAACATACACTCAATCTTCCCTCTTTCCTACTATGGACAAGTATAACATCACTGTATCACTTGTTTCACTTACCACAATATAAACAGAAGCCTTCTAGGTTGTAGAGGAATTTTATCCAGAAAAATCTCTCTTTCCCTTTCCTATCCTTGCCATTGTATCAATACATGTATTACAGAATACAGTTGTGCTGATGCTTGCTAAGTCAACCAAGAGCTCTCTCTGAAGTAAGCATTGTAAATTCTTGGGTTGGCAGAATTATATCTGTAGCTTATAAAGCATAAGGACATTTCTTGAGATATCAAGTACAACTGTAACAATTGACCTGTGAACTAAATCATTTGCAGATAAAAACTACATTTAAAGTCTTTATTTACGTTGCAAAGTCTAACTCTTGGCAATTAGGAAAGGAATGAATCACAGTTTAATACACAACTGATTAACTGAAAAACACATATTCCATAACCCAAATCAGGCACTTCCAAAAGTTATGTCTGGAAATATATTCTGATTAGACACTGGTACTATGTACTGCTTACACAGTCAATATTCAAGATTAATTTACTTCCTTGTGTCCTTTGAAATTCTTTTTAACCGTGTGCATTTTGTTTATTTTCTGCCTGACACGCCTTGTATTTAAAGCATATGCCTCTTTAAATTTTGGCAATATTGAGTTGTGTTTTTTTTGTTGTTGTTGGTTTGTTGGTTTTTTTTTTTTTGATTGTCAAATATGCCTAGAAATTATGAAATACTTATGGGCTTCACCTTTAGATTCATTATTCTTCTTTTGTAACCTATAGTGGTAACTAAGTATGACAATTATTTAACAATAATTAATATAACTTTCTAACATTTTCTTCAATAGCAAACACATTCTCATCCAACTCCTGCCAACACAGACAGCATACAAACGGGATACCTGGATGAATACATTTAGCTTTTTTAAAAGAATGTGTACTTACACTTTTAAAAAGTATCCTAAATGCATGATTTCAGTCTTATTTTGGATTCAATACAGTTTTCTTTGTATATACAAAAAAATATTTATTTGTTAAGCTTTAAAATGCATACTTTGCAACTAAAATTTTCAATACTCTCTCAATCTGAGACATTATCAACATAGACCTCCCAGCTGTGCAATTATTAGACTGCAGAATATGATCTGATAACAACTTTCTATTAAACTTCAAAGGTTTAACTAACAAAAATTTACCTTGACAATATTTCTGCTGTAAAGCTGTATCATTATATCAAAACAAACAAGTAAACAAGAAAGCAAAAAAAGCACTGAGAATATTAAGGGCTGTGTTACAGAGTTAACAAATCACCAGTGGAACAACCTCTCAGAGCTGCTTAAGTCAAACAATTTTTAACTTGAACATTCGGTAGTGGGATACACTGGCTTGAGTATGTTCACATAAAATAATATTCCTTCTTCATTGACTGACCAATATTAAATACAAATCAGATACATATACTTATCAGTACTTATAGAACAAGGAATCAGCTTATCTAGCAACTTTTCAAGGGTTATCATATCAATCTGATCTATTTAAAACAAGAAGGTAAAGTCTGTATAAGTCTTCCCAGTAAACTAATGTTTGGAAGTATTGCCTTAATGTTAATGCAGGGCTCAATTAACAGGTAGTGAACTCTTTCACACCTATGAACCTGAAGACATACTACAAAACTGTCTAGGGTACCTACACATGAGTTGACCAGGTGCATTTCTATTTACAACATGGCCATACAGAAGAGTAGTAATTTTTTCCAAAGTTCTATGTAGATCTTTTGAACAGTCCATTGGGTACTGCTGGGTATCCAAAATCTAGAGTTAGCACATGAATTTATCCCATGTTTCTACTCTCCAAGGTATTAGGTATAGGCATTCTTGTGATGATGTGTTGATACTCTACCATTACTGAAAGGATAGTAAATCCCCTAAAGAAAATCATCCCTAATAATTATTGTAGTAGGCGCCCTTTGAAGCACAACCATGGGATCATAGCAGAGGCCCCAAGGGAATAAACACAAAAGAGGAATGGTCAGTTATGGATTAATAAGGGAATGCAGCCTTGAGAGCTGGACAGAAATGTTACTAGGGCATAATAAAGAGAACAAAGGAAATGTAGCCAACACATGTAAAACAACCCACATATATTAAAGATGCAAGGATGTAATGAGAAGTGATAAAATGCAGTCACAAGCCCCTGCAAAGAAAGAACAGAGGGAGGATTCCTCTAGCATTGTCATCCTCAGTTAAGATCCCCACACTTGATCAAGACAACTGCCTGTATGTGGTAGGTTTTCCCTTCTCTTTGGAGAGAAAAAAGGACTGCTTTTCGATTTGCCATTCACAATGCTGCTATTGCAGACTCAGCAATCTTAGTTAAATTACTATATTTAATACATTCATGTAAAGTAAAATAGAATTCTAAAGAGCAGCATGTGTGTTTTCCACTCCCTTCTCACATTCTGGGACAACTGATATTGAAGAATCAAGTCAGAGCAAACTTGAGTGCAGAAATCCAGAAAATATCAAGGTAATACAAAATAAGAGTTTTTGAGCATTCTTTGTTGTGCAATGACCCTGGATCTATTAGGATCTCTTGTTTCTCTTTGTGTCCTACAAAAAAGATGTTCTTGGCAAAAAGTAATTCAAAGTACATCCATGCCTGCCTGGACAGTCTTACAAAAATCATGAACTGAACTGATCAAATGTTGTCTACATTGTTCTCTACAGTTCTGTGAGAAGCCTGCTTAAAAATGATTTGGCTAGCATAAATGAATGAGAATAGTTATATTGATTTTAAAAGAGTCATAGCAATTAACATGAATGGGCTTCCACTCATTTTGTAACAGAACAGAAATATTCTTTACTTTTGTGACCCATGAGTATCTAACAACATCACAAACACAAGAAAGTAAGTACTAAAATAAAGCCATATACTTTGGATGTTCACAGTTCTGCAACTTTTTTTTTTTCAATGTATGCATGTGTGTCAAACTGATGTGGGTATGATACAACTCTGTGTACTAAAATGCTTGAACTTTACAGAACAATAAGTAAATAAGTACACTATTTGAAAATAGAGATAATTCAGCATGCTGAATGAAAGGGGTATAAACAGACAGTTCTAAGACAAATTTTGAAGATCTCAGACAAAGATTCTACTAACTAGGGACTGTAAGCTATTGTCTTTGAGAAAGTACGGTTTAGTCAAAGATAGCAGGTGTTAGATGCCACCTGCCTTTCTCTTCAAGCAAAAAATAATAACACCCAAGCTGCCACAGATTTAGTATTCATCAAAAAAGATCCACTTTGTTCAGGTAATTCCTGTAAATTATTTATCATCCTCAGGCCCAAATCTGCTAAAATCAGATCTTCCTGGCCTGTCCTCACATTCTTCTAATCTTTCACTGGTCTGACAATCTTATACCTCCTTTGGACATTCATTAATTGAATGCAACATAGTCAAAACCAAGCTCCTATTTTTTTCCCCTCCTAAGTCCTCCCAAGCCCCTTTTTCTATACAGACACTCTGCCATGTGTTTGTATAGATGTACTCACATCTTTCTGAGCCACAGCCTGGGCTTCATCTTTGACCTAGCCCTCTGTTTTCATCCAAACAGCTTACCCATCAATAACTTAGTGATTCTCTCTAATATGCAATATTCTGCTCGCCAACATTTCACTTTGTACAAATACAATCCTCACTTCTGCTACTAGGGTCTTTCCAAATCCTTTTACATTCTTCTATTTAGAGAATTTTATGAGTCATTGTTTTTTTGGGGGGATTTTCTTTCTGTCACCAAAGCAATGCCTGCTTCGTCTTGTTACATCCAACATCTTTCACATTCTTCAACCATCATATAAATTAAATTAGCAATTTTGTTTTTACTTTTCAAAATTTACTGTATATCTTACCGGCCTCAGAAAGACTTTTCTTATTAACACCCACGTGTTTTCTCCTAGTCTATTCCTCCTATATGGGAGAACCTTGATTAAAGTCCTCAGAACTACCTCTTTATGACCCTCCTACTTGGAATTCTTTGTCTGCTACAATACCTAACAATTTTTTGAGCTGAAAAGAAATAATAATTCATCTAGTAAATCTAACTTACCAAAATTTAACCACTCCACTATTACTGAATACTTCATCTTCTGTCTCCTCAGTCACTCTGTCTCAACATTTTGTTTATAAACTCAGTGGAGTGGAAACTATACTATACTTGTGTAGCATAGCCTCAATTAGCTTGAAAGTCTCCAAATACTGTAGCAGAAATAAGACCTACCTGGGAGCACAGTAACAAGCCATGTAGAAACTTCTGTACTGATGTCAGTCAGTGGCGTATGGTCCCTCCAATATATCCCTCTGAAATGTAATAATTTGGAGTGAAATTATGGCTCCACTGAAGTCCATGTTTTTTACGACTACTATTACAGTAATACAGTAACGTAAAGAATATCCAAGTATTAAATTATGAAAATGGCATATATTTTGTTTTCCTCTGTTCTGCAACAGGTCTATTATTGTACTTACAATAAGCTCACTATGTCAGATTGTTCTAGTTTTTATCCTTGGTTTCATAAAAAATCTATTTCTTTTTCTTTCAGGCTTATGAATCTGATACCCGTGTGACAATTTTGTAAACTTGATAGATGCCTTCAGTTAGAGGAACAGATCAAAGGGAAAACTGGTGGGCCTGCAATGCGGTGAGCTCATCATGGAAGATGATGCTGAAAAGCCTTGCTGCCAGAGTACATCAAGGGCTGGCTGCTCCCCCAGGGATGGGGAGCCAGGACCCAGGCAGACTCAGCACCAGATGTGCCCTCACTAACAGGGTGCTATCCCACAGGGCCCAAACACGGCAGGCAGGGCTGAGTGTGGGTAACAGCTTCAACAGCTTCAGACACAGCCATGAAATAAGTCCAGGCTTTAGATGGAGAATCGTGTCAGGAGCAGCAGGCAATGGGGCCAGAGACAAGGCTGGAGACACAGCTACCGCCTGGTCCCAAAGTCCATTCAGGAGACAGGGCCAGAGATGAGCTAGAGTGATGAGCTAAGGGCCCATCCAGGAGGCAGTCGTTCATAGCGTAGGTCAAAGGTCCACTCAGTAGAGATGGGCCAGCACGACTACAACTTGCCTCAGGCAAGGACTGAGGTGGGCTTGTTGAGGAGGAAGACAGGTGAGGCTGATATGTAGTGGTCATTGGTGAAGTAAGGCACCCAGAACTGCTTGCTGTGTATTATTTTCTTTATTGTCTTTTCTCCTTCCTTTTTCTACCAACTGCAGACCTAACAAGTTGAATATATGTTGCATTCATTTCTCCTGTGAATGACATCACTTGTACACATGTATAAATAAAACTTAAAAGGATAAAATGCTGAAAGTATTTCCAATAAGTTTCCAAGAACACAATTGAATACTGTACTGGACAAGTTGTCACGTGGCCTTTTAAAAGTCATTTTCTTAAATAGATTTCCATCTGCCTGAATCTATAAATGAATACATAAAAGATCCTTCTTGCATTCATAACTTTGGCCATTTACACTTACAATTCTGAAATCAAAATGCTAATTTGCTTGCACAGCTGCCCGTCACAGGGAGAAATTCTGGGTACTACTGAAATTAGAGGGAACATCATTCAGTGGAGCTGGGATTTCACCCTTGCTTCTTTTCTAACAGGTTTATCCATGAATACCAAGGATGCATTCAGAAAGCCTGATCAACACCTCATTTGGGAGCTGAATTGAAAATAGAACAGTAACAAAAACTTTTGTATTTCAAAGGAGTTTTCTGATGCCAGGTAGGTTGCAGAGAAGTCTAACACTGAAAAAGTCACTGTCCTTGTTCTTTTACCTAGCTTAATGCAATGGTTTTGAGATTTATTTCTCTCTCATTCATGCTCTATGTGTTTGTCAGTCAAATTTTCTTAGTCATTAACCATTCATTCGCTATTCTGTAATTTATTATGCTATTCATTTTACAAGACAGCATGCGAGGTTTCTTGCTTGTCTGTTCAAGTCAGGCATAATGCTTTATGCTAACCTTCACAAGTCATACTGAACTTGTCAGGAATATTTATCATCTGAGTTTAAGAGGTTATCTACACATTTTTCAGTTTTTGATATTGTTCATTAGTTTTCATTTTCTTTTCCTTTTTTTTTTTTTTAACTGATCTTTCAGCATCTAGCAAGTATGGGATTTCTCATCCATATGGTTTACATTTCAGAGTTGAACAGATCAAAATAAGATCAGTAGAAGCTGTTTATTCATTTTCATTGATTTACCAGTTCTAACAAAATCACACTGAGTGAAAAGTTTCCAAGAATACCATGTAATTGTAATGAAACAGTCTTGCATCAACAATTTATAGTTTCATTAAAGATTGACACTTGGCAAATGAGTGGCACCATTTCATTTTATCATCGTGTTATTAAAAACTTTTTTTAAAGTATGTAAACATTCCGTTTATAATTTATCAAGTAGAAATAAATACAATACTCTTTAGCCCGTGAATTTGAAAAAAATGTACATTTTGGTTTTGTGTTAATAAACCCAATATATACCACTGAAGTTGGATTAAACTCCAAATGTGGCATACTATTTTCCAGAGAAATTAGGAACTTCTTGACTAAAAGAAAGTTTCTTCTAAAAGAAAACTGGGTACTTTGGTGCATATATTTCTTTAACTTCCAATGGGCTTTTTGGAAAATTAGGTCACTAAGTTATCACTTTTATAAACAGTTTTAATGCAACACTTTCCAGCATTTCCACATATCTCATGCCCAACACTTGAATGCCTAAATGCATGTTCATAAATTTGCACTATCTAGGTTGATTTTTCATTCTGCTGCTTAATTGCATCTCAGCTTGACCTCACACTTGAAATGCAGTGTATTTTTATTTAAAAGTACCTCAAAAAGAAGCTCAAAAATAGGCATCCAAGGTAGACAACACTGCTTTCATTTACATAATTTAAAGTTTGTCATTAACAAATATCATAGTTGTTTCCTCTGATTTTGTCCTTGATCAAACAGATAATTGACACTAAGTATTGAACAAAGTACTGGGAAGTAGAATATGTCGGCTATACAGGATACAGTAGCACTTTGAATCCAGGTAGATTTTAGGCCAAAGAGAGAATGCAAATATTGCTGAAAATAAAATTTGTTAATTTCCTTCCCTTCAGTAAGGACTTCTTCACTTGCTTACTCAGTGTTTTTTTGTAAGAAGCTTTCTGATACACAAAATTTTCACAGATCTATGTGGAAAAACACTCACTGTGAAATTGTTTTATGGACATTAATAATAATAAAATAAAAGCCCAACATATCATCATTTAAAGGAAAGAGTCAAACAGTTACAAATACTCATGAATACAATTAAATTGGAAAGCCAGAGGAAGCTTTCTTCAGGGATCAAGTCTAATATGAAAGGGTGCAGAGTGGGGAAGAAGGTTGCAGGTCTGAAGGTCTATAAATAAAAAAATATATACATTATTGTTAGACTTCACACTCACTGTTAAATAAAGCCACAGGGGACATAGCAAAGAAATGAACCCATTATATTTAAATGTATATGTGATTTTAAAATTCCTGCTTTCTGAGCCTCCCTGTTAAAGGCTCAGTGATTAGAGTTATCTGAGCTTCTCAATACAGAGCCAAGTTCATTACCTGAGTGACAGCAGATGGAGCCTGCATAAATAAGAGAGGAGTTATCATTGCAAAGAGTGTAATAGCTACTAGTTCCAGCCTTCAATTTTAAATCAAGTGTAATAGGCACTCTCCTCCAGAACCACCAAACCGGACTCAAAAATGCAACCTAAATGCATTTGTTAAAATACCTTTGATAACAGCTCATTATAAATCCAAATTCAGGGACCTAGACAAGAAGCACCACATTTTTTTCCATATGGGACCACCTGAGATTGTGTATGCTGTACCTAGCAGTATAGGTACCATAGCTGGTACTGTGATACAAAGCGCTTTGCCCATATTGAAGCTCCACTAAACCACATACAGTTAAAATTGTAGTTTTATTACCACATATGCAATACTCATATACTATGCAAGACCTCTGCAAGGAGAATTTAAGCCGATTTATGAGAGTATTACATTATAAAAACTGTTCTAATAGTGGAAGGCTTGATTCAGTTCTTCACTTTAAGCCCTAATGCACAACATTTGTAACTGTTCATATTTTTGGTGTATTCAATTACCAATTTTATTATATCAGTGCCCAGAAAACCCCAGTCATTACTTTGAATAAGCAGTCACATAACTGACTTTAGATGGGTCTAGATAAGAAATTAAAAATAATGATGACTGGATTTAAATAAGTAATATGTAGGCTGAACCTAATTCTGATTTCAATTTCATTGACTGTATACTAATTTAACTACATAGACTTAATGGAGGTATTATGATTTACACGACTGTCCATAGCCTATATTTCAAACACTGAGCATAATTCCATGCTTCAGTGCTACCTATTCTCTAAGTGTGGCAATGAAATTCAAATATCTATATATTTTCTAATGAAAAATACAAAGATTTTTTCCTCCATCTCTGGTATTATGTAGCCTATCTATAAAAACAGAATGATTAGGATTATAATTTACCTATCATATATAAAGAGGAGAAAAAAGAAAGAGTAAGTTTAGAAAAAAATCAGGAGAAAAAGCCCTTTATGGTTATGCTTGAAGTAGGACCAATTAAAACATAACCGCCTTAGAGAGCAAACATGAAAAAGACTTCAGCAACATTAAAAATATTGTGTTTATATTAAAAACCACTGGCTTGTTTCTCATATTCCTCATATGAAAATTATAATATAATGCTTCCATTGAAGATACATAGATTTCCACTGGCAAATCCACTGACTAGACAGATTTAACACTTTTTGGCTATATTCACTGAAAACTGATTTCCAACAGGAAAACTTTGACAAGTAAAATTTCAGCTACCTCTGCTTTGAGGTCACTACAAAGAAAGAAAGAGAAAAGATGAAGTGATCCCCCCTGGGGAAAAGAAAGGAAAGGAAAGGAAAGGAAAGGAAAGGAAAGGAAAGGAAAGGA
>NC_048896.1:60080963-60094824 GCF_011077185.1 Oxyura jamaicensis
AAGGAAAGGAAAGGAAAGGAAAGGAAAGGAAAGGAAAGGAAAGGAAAAAGTGAAGCTTATTTCTAAAGAATGAACAAATGAAAAATTTTAAATGAAATGTTTTCTGTTTTAAATGTGATTTCATCATTTCTATCTGGATAAAATAATACTCCACCAAGATATGCTTTTCAGCATCACAATTTTTTTGTCTAGTGAAAGTTCACAACAGCATAAGCAAAGATATGGCTAACTAACCTATCTTAATTTGTAATATTTACTACTGACATAGCTATTTTAACTTCATAACCCAGGTTATCCACTTTTAATTCCTTTCACTGTAAAGTTCCTCAGACAGTGATAAAGAGGCATGTGTTGGCACAAACAGATGAATGGAAAACTGGGAACTCAGAACCCTGCTACAGTCAATCTAGCAGCTCAATCTCATTATTTTAATCTTTGTGCAACGTTTATAGTTGTCAGGAAGAGAGTTTTTTTCCATTTGCTCCATCTGGCAAGCTATTTGTGAGTTTAATGGACATGCGTTCCAAATCTTCTTATGCCTGTGGCCATATTTAAATTTATCTGCCTCAGTGGAATACCTAACAAGAGCAATTAAACAAACAAACAAACAAACAAAATTTAATGAACTATGAAGCCCAGTCTTCAGGGTTAATAGACTATTTACCTAATCAGATGCTTAGAAAACTTTTTTTTCAGGTTTTCTATGGTTATTAGCTTTCTCTTCAGATTTTTTCCTCTATTATTTTTATATCAAGGATAATTTATTTATTTTTATTTAATAATGGCTGGAGCACAGAGTGGTCTGGACCTGATTATTGTTCTCTCAAGATTTATAAATGTATGTGGCCAAAGAACAGGGATGCCCCACACAGAATTAGAGCAAAGATACACCCCATGAAGTCAGTGGCACTGCCCTCCCTTTTGGAAATCTGCATCATCTCTAAATCCCAGAACTTGTTCAAAAATATATCATAATATCCATATTATATTATGTTCTTCTACATTTAGAAGCCCGAGGGGAGGAGGATTTTGCATCTTACCATCCCAAACAAGAAATTTGGCACTTGTTGCAATGAAAGCTATGTTAGAAGTGTACAGTGTGGCAAAATAAGCATACTTCATAAATGTATTTGCCTATTAATTTGGAGATATCCGTAGATTATATAAGAAGAGTACACAGAAAACTGTAGTCTAAGTATACGTTGATATAAAGGGGAAAAGAAAGCTTTTTAAAAGAAAGAAAAAAAGCAACAGAAAAATAAAGTGCATTGTAATGACGTATTTTCATAAAGCATTCAATTTACAATTGCAGCAGTGATACTGAACAGTAATTATTTTTATAATTACTAAGTTTCAGTGGTAGGTAGCTGATCTATGCAACTGCAAATAAGACTGCATTCTTGTATCAAGAATGTTGTCTTGAATCAAGTTCCAACTACAAGTAAAACAGATATCTTTTAAACATTAAGGTCCATAGTTTTGGTTTTACACATGCACATGCCCATAAACCAGTTTTAGCTTCAGTAAATCCCTTGCAAATGAATTTTAGGTTGAAAAATGGATCTTCCTGAAACAACTAATTTCAGTAATTGAAATTATGTATTAATGTATTTCTATTGATCCTGTTCATCATTGCTTTTGTTTTGGGAATTTTGTGTGCATTAGCATAATAAAATTAATAAAATTAATATATTTGGAAAATTACAGTATCCCTGTAATTACCTCAGATACAAACTGCATACATTTCATCACCTTCATTAAGTCTGTAGCCACATGTGGTTCAGAGAATTAGTAATTAGGCAGTTCATGGGTAGTTTACTGCATTTTTCCAGTCTACCTTTGAATTGTTTTATGCCATCACCTCCTATCTTCATGGAGTAGTTGTAGCCTTTGCATGCTGACATATCCCTTCCTCCCTGGCTGAAGGAATGAGCTGCATGAAGTAAGAGAACATTTTTATTTTCTGCAATATTAACATAAAAGTATTTGTGAATTAAATAGACTCAATAAACTGTTGAGTATATCAGTAGCTGTGAGAAAGGGATGTCGCATATTTGCATGAAGCCAGAAATAGGCAAGAGAGGAAACTGTACATTCTACTTGTTCTCTTCCCTCAGACAAGGGAGCCATAATCTGCCTGGCCTTTTGCCTTCCATCACTTGGTGCTGTGCGGATGCTAGTTACGCAGGATGGCCAATGCTACAAAACATGGCAGCAATGTCCCTGCTTCTTTTGCCTCAGAAAAGTGACAGCAGCACTGTGGAGGCTTTCTGTCATTATTTAACACCACCATCTCTCTCGCTGTGGTCTGCAGTGTCATCTACAGAGCTAGTAATGAGGGATATTTTATACCTTTACTATCCTAACCAGGGAAAACCCACTTTCTTGGCACTGGAATGCAACTTCAAAAACTGTATCTCAATCCTGTTTCAAATTTGCTTATAAGCCGTTCAAGCCTTTTAGGAGGAACATACTAAAATTGATTGTAACTCTAGTAAATCATAATGAGATTCAGATAGATGGAAGGTTTCTACTTCACACACTGATGATCAAATCCAGGTTTTTCCTACTAGTTCAAAGTTTCTTTTAAAAAAAATTAAAACTGGTATTTATTGAGAAGTGCAAAGAATGTAAAAATCTCTCCAAAGCACATAAGTTATTGGTTTAGTTATGGGAAATCTACCCATACATTCAGCACCTTGAATGCGTTTTCTTGCCCATCAAACAAACAAACAAACAAAAAATGAAACATTTTCAAACAAGGAAAAACCATGTCAGAACAAAGTATTAATAGTGTTTACTGCGTACTAAACTGCAAAGTAAAGCAAAGCCTGGAGTTTTTAAAGTCTCTCCTTATATTTAAATGAAGTATCTTATATATATATCTCTAAAAATCCATACATAACAGTTACTGAAAATGCCTTAAAAAGTCCATTAGCTATGTTAGATTATCCACACAAACAATTATAATCTAGTATACAAGGATCATGGCAGTCATTTAGAATGGATGGCCTGTTAAAACATTGAAACATTCACTTTTCTCAGACTAAATTTCAGTTTGCTGCTTTCAGCCACTCAGAGGGTCTACTCTTTAAATACGATGCCAATGAACTCTTGAACCAAGAAACTACCTGCCACAGAACTGAATGCTGATAGTTAGAAGCCCTTTACTTCTTAAAAGCATTAGACTTAAAGCACTAGGCTGAACCCAGGCCAAAACTGAAGCAATCAACAGCTACCAGAACACAATGGCCATTCTGCAGCCACCTCAGTCCCTTGAACACATCCTAGTCTAGCCATCAAAACAAAGATACCTACAGAAAAAAGCCAGCACCAATAAAACATATTGCTGTCTTAAGCTGCATCCACAGCAAATATTATATGCATTGACTGACTTTGTCCATCCTCGAGGTTATCTTACTAGCCTGAAACCAAAGGACATGAAGCAATGCAAAAAGAATGTCCTTTTTGTCTGGACTGGATCTGTACAACTAAAAGCGGGGGGCTGGGTCAGAAAGGCCTTCTGGCTCTTGCTTCACCTATTTCAGGTGTGTGTGCAAGAGAACAGGAAAATGGGGCAGGAAGCAGGCAAATCTTTTTACTCACAAGCAATTATTAGATATCCTACCTCATCAGGTACCTTCTCTCTACATCTCCTCTGGGAATAATTAGTTTCATAACACATTCCAAGTGATTGCAAATAACCTGCGCAGTCATATTCTTTTGATCTCTGCTTAGCTATCAGTTAGGCATGCTCTGCTTACAATGCTGAAAGATCACTGAAAAATGTAAAGAGCCAAGTTTTTTGAAAGGTGTAAGGTTTGGAATCTGTTTTGGCAGTTGGGACCCAAAGCAGCTAAAGCCGGCAGAGCTTTAGAAATTCATCAAATGCAAATTGTCAGCTCTGGTACACAGAAGGTTAATACTGTATTTCTTAGCCCTGGAGTGATGTATGAAAATTTACAATCAGTGACTTCAGGAAACCCATCTAAGCCCTGCATGTACATTTTTCACTTCACCAGCTACTCTGGTGGTAGCCAGTAGATCTAATTTCAGCAAGTTTGTGTTGTGTTCCTGACAGCAGTCACATCAAATTACAGAACCTTCCAGACTTAGCTGGCACCTTCATCTCAGCCCTTCTATCAAATAATATGCCTGTTGCCTTCATCATGCAATCCTTAATTATCTGAAAATCAGCCGACTGCTGCTTGTGCCAGCAAAGGAAATGAGGAAAGAATAGTGTTCTTTCCAATGCACATGGCTGGACACCCTTCAGAGACATCTGATTTGATTGCTAGTAACAATATTCCATTGATGTTCTTTTTCACATCTATGGCTTCAGGCCCTTTTCCTAAAGAATTACTTTATGCATGCACATATTAAAACCTGCACGATTTTTTTTTTTTCTTGGTGACAGAGATGCTGTGAATTTTAGTTCTGATATTCCAACAGATGATGCTTGCTGGATAAGTATGATGTGTCCCTAGGGCCAAGTGTATTGTTTTGAAAAAAAGATTAGAAGGATGGCTGAAGATTGTTTACTGAAAAATAATTCCATGCATAAATGTCATGGGAGACTCACTAAATATCTTATCCTAGTCTCAGACAAAGGTGCTCTAATTTCTTGGAATCAGATACAGACTCCGAAGGGGATCAGGGTCAACAAAGCAAACTAGGCAATCCATCAACAACCTAATTACATTCTATTGACCCAGAAGAAATTCCAGAAGCAATGCAGATACCTCTAGATGCTGGAACAGTATCTATCAATTCCTGGCCTCTGGGTCTTGACATCTCCACTGCTAAAACTAGCAATCTTCTCATTTCTATAATCTAGTTATTTAGACTGAATGCCAGTACCTAAAATAAACTGCTCTGGGCTAAATTCTAGCAGGCTGCATCATAAAAAGGAATTTGTTCCTCGTAATATCCTGCCTCTTATTAACAATGTAAAATATATATTATAATAGGCCTTCTTTGGAAATCACACTGATAGTTGCCTACGCATTTACAAGCATTTCGGGAACACTAAGCCAAAAGTAAAAATGGAGGATTTGTCTGCTTAGTTATATAAAAAAAAAAAAACAACTCACCAGCTCAACAGATAAGGAAGGATAAAATAATAATAAAATAAAAAATAATAATAATAAAAAATAACTGTGCATAGATAAACTGACAAGTCTGTATCAGATATATAACAGATCTTCCTCTTTTTTTCCTTTTTTTTTTTTTTTTTTTGACTGTTACATTATATTAACACTCTAGGTTCTCTTTTGGACAGGGGTCCAATCTGTGTGCTGATTAGTCTATAGACAACTACCCCACTTGTGCACAGCATCAATTACCAAAAAAAAAGAAAAAAAGGAAACTCATGCATGAGGAGTATGCTTTACAAACTATTCTTGGCTCGGTAGAACTGCTCTTTTCAAGGATGTCCACTTGTACATTACGGACAGCTGTAAAAAAAGAAACAAGAAAACTGCATTGGAAATATAAAAGGAAATGAAGTATAAGAATTGTCTTTCTCACAGTCTGATGACTTTTCAGGGCGAGGGAAGTAGCAAGTGCTAATGGCAAGAAAATGAATATTAAAATATAAAACAAAAGGTACGGTAGGTCAAGTCCCAGATCTGTGAAGCACTGGGAGCATGAACTTTAAAAAGCACTCAATTGTTACAACTGTATTGAACTGTATACTGTGCACTTCTTTTTGTTTACTGCCTCATGCCACAAATATTCCCTAATTTCAAATCTCAGCCACATGCAGGAAAATATATTTGTGCTGCAATCTAAATGGACTAATAAAAACAACATTCAACCATTTGGAACTGAAATATTCATGAGATACTCAGGGAACAATGAAACTCAATTGCTTCAGCTATCCTAAAGGAACAAGAGTCAAGAAAACACAGGAGTAACTAGAAACTGTTCCACTGTGCCTTCAAACTTTGTTCTTTATTTTCATTTTGTCTTTTGCTCCTCTTACTTCAAATCAAGAAGCTTCATTCCCATTTAGTAGAAATTACACCTGGCTACCCAGCTGGCTCACATCCATTTATTTAAATTTCGGCCTGTGCAGTTAAAGTACTGTGAAAGCAAAATAGGAAACTACTCTGCCTAGCTGAGTGAACTACCTTGGCCTCAGTATAGTCATAGTGCCAGATGACGAATTTGTGTGTGGACATCTGCAAAGGAATCCAAAAGATGTTGAAATTAATTTTAAAAGTTTCCTACAATCCAATGCTTAGGGTTAACCTCAGGGAAAACAGACTATCCCTTGCCTTTTATAAGTAAACTATATTACTGTGTTGAGTAATAGCTCTAGGCTCAAGTTACTTGAGACACGTGCTGACCAATTCCTACTTTATGGAAACACACAATCCAAATATGAAAAACAGTTTCCTCATTAAAATCACAAACAGTATAACTAAAGTATATGACATCACTATTCAGAAATCTGAGCCAGTGTTTCTCTTGCCAGGAATTGAATGGGTCTAGGAATGCCGCACGCTGGGGACAGTTATCTTAAACTACTGCAGTTCTGTTCCTCAGACCCGTATGACTCCTGCAGCTGAAGAGGACGTTATCTGTGCCTCTTCAGAATCTGTCAGCCTGGCTGAGCATGAAGTAATTTCACACAATGCTGCAACTGTTTATCATCCTTCGTTCTTTGCATCTAGCTAGCTATCTGTAATAGCAAACATAACTGCCACCTATCCTTTTTAATGGATGTCCTTTTTCACGAGGGAAAATGGAGCACACCAACAGCATGGCATGAGAGCTCCCCATGTCTCAAGCTTCTCAGCCATAACCAGTTATCTCATATTTCTCTCAACATCATCCTGTAGGTAGGAAAGCAACCGAGATAGAAAATACACTAGACAATCAGCCTAGTAACTCTGTAGCTCTGGAGAAGATATTCTACAGAATGATGACTAACCTTTCAGTGAGCCCCCAGTCTACCTGTTAGGGCTACCCTTTATACCAGCACTAGGACATCCCCTTCCCCAGACCCTTTGGTGTCACAACTAACACTGCCTAACCACAACTTCTTGAAACATACTGGGATAAAGGTTCCTGTGGCCTTGGCCAGATGACTCCTTCAGCTCCTTCCTGCTCCCCAGAGCTCGTGTCCAGCACCTACTCAGCGCCTCAGCAGCCCACTGTACCACCTCCGTGTGTGACCAGCTCACTGAAGCCCTAGCCAGGCCTTTGGCACCAAGCCCCCAAAGGTGTTTGTCAGGTAGTATTAACATTATTCAATGAAACATCTCTAAACCCAACATTTGCTTCAAATTGCTCAAATTCTTACCCACTACAAGACATTTCAATAGCAAGAAAAAAAATGATTTGCTACAAATGATTGTATACTCAATTGTTCTTTTGAAGTAAAGAAAGAGCCTGGGGGTGGTGGTGGGGTTGGGGAACTGTAACTTTTTGCTCAGGAAAACTTAATTTTTCCTATTGACTTGTTAAGTGTCAGGTTTTGACAAGTTCTTTAATGTCAATGACCATGTCTTGCCAGTGTAAAATGCCTCCTGCCAATTCCTTACAGGTTTCAAACCTTAAATAGTCCTCACACAATGTGTACTGTTCAGAGAAGTCCCATGGATGCAGGATACAAATATTAACTGAGGATTTGGAAACTGAAGAACTAAACAGCACTAGCTTACCTAAGATTTATGTGCTACTTATTTCCGTTTCAATCTGGCACACACTTATAGCAGTACAAAACAGGATCTCAGTGTTTTCGAATCAACAAATCCTTGTTCTTTTGGTTTTATTCAACTTGCTCACCCCATATTTGCACAGTTTTAATATGTGCTCTTAAACATGCAGGTGTCATCCAAATTTCCAGATTATAAACTCAAAATGAGTTTTTTGGATCTTACTTTGTTCCGCACCGTCTCTTTTACTGGATTTATACTGAGTATTTTCTAAACTGTTTAGAAATCATTTGGGGATTTCAAAAGCATTTGAAAGACCCAAGATCGTGCAGCCTCTCCCTTGAACGTTGTTTCCAAAACAAAGCCATGTAAAACTGTTCTTCTCAATTTCACATATATTTGAGGAGTATTATGATTAAATATATATATTTATATCTTTTTACTGTGAATTTAGTTAAAATAACTGCCTACAGTCAGTTTCACCACTGACATAGACAGTAAGAAGAAGGGTTTCTTTTTGTTGTTGTTTGTGTGTGAGAGAGAGAGAAAAAAAAGAAAATGCTGGAAAATAGAGTTTAAAAATGAAAAGGTCTTCAAGTTACCATATAGACAATACAAGTTAAAAAATAATAATAATAATAAAAATCCAAACCTTAGGTTTCCATTTTCTGAAGGCATTCCGGATTAATTTTATTTATTTAAATAATTAACCTACAATCTGTATTTGGTTGCAAGTGTGTTTCAGCACTGCAAGTTTAAAACACTTGCAATTATTACTTTAAATGTGTTCTCTATCCATGCCTATTAACAGAAAATAAATAAATCAATCAGAATCTGGCTCAGCTAAGCCTGCTCAAATTTGTGGTCACTGTCAACAAATTTAACTATTTATATCTGAAATCGTATTTAAGAAATATCATGACTGAAAAAAGACATATAATTTAAATGTCAGCTATATATATTAAAAACAAACAAACAAACAACAACAACAACAACAAAAACTTATAATTCATGTGAACTGCACAAACTGACCAATCAGAATTCATTTATACGGGAAGAAGGTATAAATTAATTAAAAATTAATTATAATACTTTAAACAACTTTGATAATAATGTTTTGTTACCCTCTAGCTTTTTGTTGTAAAAGTTATTTTTTGAGTTCCTTATTTTGGTCAGAGAGCTGCTCAAACCACTGAATTTCAAAAAGATCTTGAGTAATTCTCTGTCTCATAAGCCAGAGAGGTTCAATGAATAAACCCCCTGATATGAAGAAATTCATAAGAAATTAAGTTTGTGCTATGGCTCTCTCCTTTGCTGCACAGAAGTTTCTAGCATTTTGTGGTTATATTAAGCCTTTATCTACTGAGTTACTGGATCTTTAGCTTTGACTCTGTGCTATAGATGATACGTTTGTTTATTATGGTATCTTTCATTATTTTCCTAAAAAGAGCAAATCATTTCATCTTTGCAACACACACGGAATTGTAAGATACCTGTGTTGCAGGGTAGAATTCAGACACTCTTTCTCTGCCTAATATCAGTAAATCAACTCAATTAAACCATGATTAATGTTTAGCTCAGTGTAACATAAATTTGTCTAACACCTGATACTATATAAATCAAGATGGCTGAGCACCAACTCTCTTAAAACACTGCACTCCACACATACCACTCCAAATACAGGTCTGCTCCTTTTCTATCCAAAAATTACTGACAAGTTTTATGAAGACCCAGAAACATCCATCAGGCTCTTCATGTTTGCTACCAAACACAGCAAAAAATGCAGGCATATATATGGCTACAATATAGATTACAATTTACAGGAATACACTTTAGACTTTACATTCTATTTGAAGTTTCATTGCATGATAACATAAACAACACTGAATGAACTGGAAGATTGATAAAGCTGTTCTTTCGAAATATGAATTCTAGATACATCTCAGAAACCTTTATTAAAATTTCTCTAAGTTTGAGTCATTCAGATATTGTGTCTGACTAAAGTCACCTCTACAAGCAATCATGTCATTTGTTTCTATACTCAAGCAAGAAATGGCACTTGCTTGGTGAGCTGTCTTAATAAACTCACTTTTGAGTACTTGGCAATGCCAACCAGGAATGATGTGACCATGTAAATTGGCTCTTCTTAGTAATTTTTATATGAGTCAGACATGCAGAAGGAGCCAGTGTGTTAAGAATTCACAAAAATAAAAATCAAAAACTATCCCAACAACTTGTGTTAAGAATTCAATTTTCCCTTTAGTAATACCATGCTACTGTGCTAAGTTTTTTTAACACGTGAAGAATAGACAAGGTATTTTTAAAATGTACAGATTCAATCTTTTGGTCACAACAAAATTGGAGTATTCATTTTGGTAGATAATGATTGCTAACATTTCGTAACCTCTGTGAGATTTAACTAGCAATGGCTGCAGCAATAAGACAAAGGTCCACTGATCAAGAAAAAGCATTTCTGGAATTCTAAAGTAATTTTGAAGTAAGTAAAAACAATAACCAAGAAATACATAGGCAATTTATGGTATTAAAAATATTGGCTGATTGGCAGGGAGTAGCTAGTGTAACTTTTTGTCTATTTAATCAATATTGACTACACAGTTTAAAGATATGTACTGTTCTGTTCTTTGCTCTATGGAAATAATTCCATGCTGTTCAAGCACAGTACTTGACATAATGTATAGTATTTAGTATTTGTGGACAAGCCATTCTGTGCCATTTCTGTCATTTAGCATTGTGCAAGATATAGTTACAAATGCAAACTACACTTAGAATAACAACTGAAACCTATGCTTGCACAATGGCAGACGCGTATAAATTGACTAGACCTCAATTATTTCAGAAGATTTTTCTCAAAATATCTAACGATGTTTACCAATGTCCACATTCATGTTTGAATTAGATATACGTTAGGTAATTAGATATTTGAAATAGTCGTTAGCATCGTTAGCTGGATCCCTGTTCTCATAAGGCCAAAGTAGCTGACAATTGTTAATAACTAAATATTTCATATGAAAAAGGATATGCAGACATAATTGCAACTGCAACCTCATAAGACCAGCCAAGCCTAATTAAGTGTCAAGTTAGAGTTACAAAAGGCTTATGAGATATCCATTAAAAACAACGACTCAACTACAGCACTACACAGGCAATAAAACTACCTCAGTAGCAACAGTAACATGACTTTTATGTAGGTTTGTGAGTGATGTTATGAAAAAGACCCAGTTCATTCACGTTATTCAGAATGTGTTACTGAAACTAAAGCACAATTGAAACAGTCAACCTGTAGCCAAGAAAGAAAATTTTGTGGATTATTTCTTCTTTTATTGTTATGTACTTAAAGTAGTTAATAACCCTTCAACTGCTTTTTCCTCTGAATCAAACATAGAAGGCTCTCATAAGTCTTACCTCTTTCCATTTGTAATTATTTACATTTTTAACTACTAATATTTCTTATTACTGTGTACTCTTATTAAATGAGTCATCAAAACACCAATTTTCTGTATGCTGTTTATACGCACAGACAAACTATACAGGTAAATGATAATCACTGCGTTAGATATTCAGAAATAAAGATGGACAGGAAATATTACTGTCCCATTAACTTCCTGGATTTCATACAGTTTCTCATCCCGCATTACACAGACAGCTCTTTCAAGGATTTGTAAAAGACTCACTAGAGTGAAAAGTCTGCTTTTTATCTAGCCTTAGCATGTCCTGACTGTACACATTTAAGAGATGATGTCAGACTCTCAGATATCAGCATGTATTAAAGCAAAAGATTGACTTTTAGGAATAAAAGATGTAAGGATGATAGAAACAAATTTTCTATTTTGTTGGTCATCCAGCACATACACACCAATGTTCTTCACAATTTCTTTTTTTAATTCAGCAATGACTTTTTCTCATTTGAGAAACAACTCTCAAAAATAAAAGGCAATCAGTGCAGCATTATCACATCTCATTATTTCTAGAAGTGGCTAACCATCTTAAGTTAGAACACAGATTCTTCTCTCACTTATTCCACAGAGGTCTGTCATTTTCAATATATTTGTCCTGAATAATATTGATTCTTTTTTTTAATTTAAAACTGTAATGGTGTTTCAACTCAATTCCTGGCACATTACTTACCATGTAGAGCAACAGAGCTATGTTAATCCTTGTTGTGGTAACAATGTAGAATTTTCTCAGATTTTACTATTAGGAGACACTAAACTCTTCAAGTGTGGCATGCTAATCATGTTCTAATTCTTCATCCATCTCTTTTGAACTTTCCTCCATTCCTCCCCCTGAATCTGCTGATAATCCCATGCCACTGAATACAACTGCAGTTCATAGAACTGTTCAGGATATATTTTATCTTGCTCAGGGACTTCTCTTAATAATACGAAAATGTACATAGAATATCTTAAAATGATTGGCAGCCAGTCACCTCTTCCTCAGCCAAGAGAACTATTTAATATTTTCTCTTAAAAATGCAAGAAAATGCAGAATTTTGACACTGCTTTTAACCCAATCACAGTTCTGATCTTTCTAGTTGAGCAGTGTTGTCTCTGATATGTGTTCGTCAAATACCTTTCAACCAAAGGGATGAAATCCCAGACTTACCTAGACAAATTACAAATAAAGGTTGTCTGTTTCAGTAAGATCTTTTTTTTTTTTTTTTTTTTTTTCTCTCATTTCATATTAGTTTTCTGATATTATGCCTTGTGCCATCAGTTCGAATGGGAAGACATGACTGAACCACTGGCATAATATAGCTCACTCCTACTCATGATTTGAATAAAGGTATTCAGATTTTCACTTCCACATAATAATAACTTTGCTGCCTTTGCTCACCTTCAAAAGCAGATAGGCTGTTAAGCTCTTGAATATTATTTTTTTTATTAAAAAGAAAACATGAAAATCAGTTTGTTTAGCTTATTAGTAATACAGTTGTGTTCAAAATACAGCCAGTGCTACACTCCATCCTTCATCTCGTAGTCTGAGCTGAGGAATCAATGTATGCATCCTACAGTATCCTATTATCTGCTAAGATAAGATAAGGGCATGCATCACCTCTTCCTCTCTGCTCTCACTGAAAAGGGCACCAGTGTGCTCTAGCTGGACTAGCTAACCAGGGCAGTCAGAGACCTGAGTCAAATGACACCCTGTAGTCTAGCATCACCAAAAAGAGGGACTGAGTGAAGGATTTACAAACAAGGGAGTGCAAGTGGAGGCAACATGCAGTGTTTATGCTTTAGCTCGAAGGCATTTATTGGCTTTCCTAAAACATTACTTCCAAAGAGAGAATGCCATCTGATTTTGAAAATCCTTGAAAAGATGGTAAGTAATATCCAATATGATGGAAGCTGTACACTACACTACAACACAGAAATAAAAATTTTAATTGCTACTGAATATCAAATATTTGGTATTATTAATATCAAATAAAAAACAAACAAAAAATGTGTAGGTTGTAGGATGGAAACTGACAAGATCATTTATTTATGTGCTGAATTATGTCTCCTATTTTTCTGCATGTGTTTCATTTTACTATTGATGAAAAAATCAAATAATAATTTTCCTGTAATGACTACCATAATAAAAATGTTTTCAGAAGCACACTGGCAACATTTCAGACACTTAGTATATAGAATTCATTTACAGAAGGTGCTTCTAAATGTCTGACATCTTAAAAAAATATATATATATATGTTTCCCATTGTCTCTGTAGATGTCTCTGTAGACAAATTGCTTAACTATGTTGCATTAAAGTCTCAGTGGAAAGAAAATTTCACTACTGTTGAATATTTTTAACTGTTCTATATTTTCAGTGTATCACTCAGCATACTTGCCAATTATGAAAAACAAAACAAAACAAAAAAAAAACATGGAGAATATTTTTCACATTATAGAAGCAACTATAAAAAATTACATTACCTGGATGCCAAAAAATGCCAATGTTACCTAAATGCCAATCTCCATTTTTAAATTCATATTTATTTTTTTAAGTAATACAATACAAAAGCGGTCACTTACTGTGTAATAATCTAAACAAGCTGCATGGCAAAAATCCGCAAATACTCTGAAAAAAGTATTCATCCACATCATATACAAATAAAAACTTCTAGAGTAAAGCAAAACAAAACAAAAAGCCCCACTAACCCACACCTCCACGCCTCCCACACCCCCCCCCA
>NC_048896.1:60094924-60154855 GCF_011077185.1 Oxyura jamaicensis
AAAAAAAAAAAAAAAAAAGAGAGAGAGAAAACTAGCAAAACAGTTTAGAACATTGGAAAGAATACCTTGAATCCTTAAATTAGAAATACAAATCCTCTTTTCTCTTCAGTGAGAAAAGTCACTTTATATATTTTGAGATACATACATACAGGAATTGATTTAAATACTACTAGTCTCTGAGAGTCAAAATTGGCATTCTGTAGTGCTTTGTAAGCTATGTGAGCATTTGGATCACGTGTTAAGTCTCTGAATTAACTAAACTTCATCAAGAAGGTGGCCCTTTCAAATAATTTTGTTAAAGCATGAATTGAAATACAGCAATGTCAAAAAGATATATTGTATATCACCATTCTGTATTTCATGCTCACCATTCTGTATTTCATGCTCAGCAGTTATGTGTATTTCACTGCATCTGAAAATACACATAACATTTACCGTGCTACAGAAAGCAGGCAGCCTTGAAGAGTCCTCCTTCCTCTAATGTGCCACACCATTTTTCATCCTCATTTTTTAACACACGGAAATTACTATAGATAAAACCCCTGATTTCAAAATCCCAGAAGACCTTAAAAAAAAAAAGAGAGATAAAGAGATTAATAATTTTAGGCATCATGCATCATACTATAGATACATTATATTTTATAGACGATTGAACAATTATTCAGGAGCTGTGCAATAGCTTTAAATGTTTTGCTCCATTAATACCCATTAGATGAGAAAGTTTACATCTTTCTTCATTGGCAATCTTACAATTGCAGAGAAACTTCTCTGAGGTCATAACAAATAAACAAAAACTGACTTATCCTTAAGCGTTTGGTGATATCTACCCTCACTTGATTTACAGTATCTCTTTCACAAAGAGGCTCCTTTCATTTTTATCTCACCTGAATACAGATGCAAGGTAAAGGCAAACTTCTGTGAGGGAGGGAATACTAATATCACTAAGAAACATTGTTACAAAGAAAATACAATCAGAGCCAAGATTACACTACTAATAAAAACCATATTTGCTATGTGTACTTTACCAAAAGTTTGATTTTATTTAACAGATACAAGGTTGCTAATGTTATGAAATTATGCCCATATGCAATAAAAGAAATAAATCCAACTCACACTGATTCTAAACACAAAGCACAGAATGGAAAAATCTTAAGTCTTTGCTTGTCTGGTCGACACACCAATTCACTCAGGAATTTATACTTCTGAGAAGTTTGGAGTTGCATAAAATGGATTTTTTTTTGAGTGAATTATTAAAATTTGCAACATTTTTATTACTGTGAAGAAATTTAATTCACATTTTGCAAGCATTTCAGTGTTCAGTCAAAACCAGACCCTGAAACAGAGCAATAAATTCTCTACTGTCATTCACTGCCTATCCAATTACCAAGCTTCAATCTACTTCTCAGAGGAGTAAGAAACATGAAAGACTGCTCTGTGAATGACTGATTAACATGGAAAAGATCATTTCATAAAGATTATATTGTATTTCTAACAAGATCAAAAGTGTGCACTAAATTATTGTTATGATAATTACCTTTGGCAGAATTTGTCTTATTGTTAAAAAGCAATAATAAAAGTACCTTAAGAGGCAGAATAATTACACTTAACTGCTGTAATTAATAAGTTAATTCTCAAGAAAAAAAAAAAAATCAGATTGTAGGAATTATGTAACTGCTGCCATTTAAATTCTTACCATAATACCTTTATATATTTTAAATCAAGGGTGGTCAATAGCTCTAAACATTTACTTTCAAAAGGTAAAAGAACCAAATCAGAAAGAGCCAAAAGACCATTTCATTTCTGCTTCACAGGACTGGACTGTCTACAGATGAATGTCAAAATATATAGATGCAGTCCAGCTGAGGAGGAAAGAAGAAGAAGAGAGCAGAGGCTAATATTGGTACATACAGCTTTTGTGACTTAAATTCGTAGGTGCTGCTCTGAAATCTGTCTTCACTACCAAAGGTGTTTTGCCATCAAACTGCAATTCTTTCATTTCACTGCATGATCAAAAGAGATTCCACAGAGAGATTTAATCCTCTATTCCACCTTTAAAGAACTTGTGCCAGAATTTGCAATTTGATATAATTTAAACAGTGAATTTCATGAATTGCCTTAAGATGACATACATTGCTATTTCTGACTGATCTTGAGAAAGCTTAAAAAAAAAAAAAAAAAAAAAAAAAAAAAAGTGGTTTCAGTCATGTTTTTCAATAAACAGTTTGTTAGAGTAGTATAAATACAAATCAATTCCCATTCTACCTGCATTTTGCTACCAGTTGTAGATGATGTCTAAATGACACAACAGAGCTCTCAGTGTTCTTATTGCATAGGAAGTCATATACATTGCCACTTTTCTAAAGATAATATACACAAAGAGTTTGTATGATGTCACAGCATATGAAAAACTTGCTGCAAATTAAAAACAGCTTGTTAGCATCCCTGATACTTCATGATCTGGGGATTCACTAGCTTTGAAAATGGCTTCCTCAAAAAATGAATACAGAAATGCTTCTACTTTCTTAGTCCTTCAGAAAGAGGAATCTCACTATTTCAACGTGAAAACAAGCATAATTTCTACTGTGGTTTTAATACTTTAGTAAATGTCTTCCCAAATACTCTGCAGTAACTGCTGAACTGAATGAATGATTTTTTAAAATCATCACTGCTTGGCTATGGTAAATCAATACTATAAGAATGCAATATTTCTTCAATATATGCAGCACTAATTAAATAGTACATGCAGAAATCATTCCACATCTGGAATTGCACAGAAGTCATAACTCTAGTCTCCATTTAAGAACTCAGAAATTGCTAGTAAGGGCCAGAATTCTTATTTTAACTTGCAAAGGTGCTGAAATTTAAATAACGTAGTCAAATATAACATGTGGATGCAGCTTTATTTTTTTTTTTTTTTCATTAATTGTATATAAAACTGTCTGCATACGTAAAAGAGAAGACCAACCCAAATAAACTCACATTCTCAAATTAACTTTCTATGTATTCCCCACATGATCTTAAGGACAAACTGAAACTTGTAACACTAGAAAGATGCTGATGTGAGAACTACATACTATAGTAGGTGTGTAATAAGACACAGAAATTAGTTTGATAGACTCTGTATCTAATAGGCAAAAAGTAACACAAGTACTGAATGTTCTGTTACTTTGAAGTGAGAGAAGTGCAAGGTGTCAAATGAAATCAGAGGAAGGTAAAGAGATGGGCAATTCTTTGAATGCATTTTAAAGTTTGTTTGCTGTCTTTTTGGTGACAGGCAAGATGATGTTATCATTTGTGTTTTCCTCAATATTGCCAGAGTCATGCAGTTATCTCTTCCATAAACCACTGCGAGCTTGAATAGCAGCCTAAGCAGACACCCCCTAAAGGAGCTTGGAGAACAGACCTTTTCATCCCATGTTCCCACCACAGGAGGTGAAGCCCAATGCAAGAGACAAAACCCAAGAATTCAGAGACTCTAGAAGGCCATAGTTAGAGGCTGAACTCCGCCTGCTACCCAGTTTTATTAGCTCTCTTGAAAACACAAGGACATCCCAAGACCTATTTACAAAATGTCATCTCCTTTCAAGGGATGCTCCTGTAACTCTGACAAACATGAACGTAAGAGCATACACCTTTACGATTCATGAGAATACAGCCCACAGCAAATAAGGCAGAGGCATAACTACAAGACATTGGCCAAAGAAACAAATATTTTAGTTCTATGAAATAACACTCAGCCAGTGGTGAATTTATCCCACCCTTTCCACATGCTAGCAAATGCCCTGGAGGAAATCCAGACTAAGAGAATTTGGTTTAGGTTAGCTGCTGATGTGTTCTCTTTTTTTTCCGTCTGCAGCTCTGTTTCCCTGAAGTTAGACATTGGTTAAATACAAGATTTTAAAATGTTCTTCTGAATTAAAGTGTGAGTATTTTGGTGATGAAATATATATATATACATTATTAAATAATTCTCTTTTTAAAAAATTAGATTAGTGTCAACGCATCTAATTTGCATCCAAAATCTGTTAGGTCCCTTTCTTGCAAAAATCTCTGCAGATGAAACCAATGAACTCTTCCATGGTTTCATACTTTGAGGCAAAAACTAAAACAAACAAACAACAAAAACAACAACAAACCACCAAACCTGTTCACAGCATCCAGACTTATCCAGAATTAAATTAAATGGTCTGTCTAGAATGTACATACTAGAATTAGAATAGTTCACTTGGAAGGAACCTGAAAAATCACCAATTTCAAATGCCTGACCACTGCAGGTCTGAACAAAAGTTAAAGCATACTAAGGCATTGTCCAAATGCTTCTTGAACATTGCCAGGCCTGGGGCATCAACCACGTCTCTAGGAAGCCTGTTCCAGTGTTTCCCCACCCCCACAACGAAGAAATGTTTCCTAATGTCCAATTCAGACCTGCCTTGCTTGGTGCAGTTCTGTGCCACTCCTGCGCATCCTGTCAGTTACCGAGGTGAAGAGACGGGTGCCTCCCTCTCCATTTCTCCTCCTCAGGAGCTGCAGAGAGCAGGGAGGCTGCCTCTCAGCCTCCTTCAAACTAGGCAACCCAAGTGTCCTCAGGCTCTCTTCAAAGGACATGCCTACCAGCTCTTTTACCAGCTTTGCTGCCCTCCTCTGGCTGCATACATTAAGATAAATTGTATTGATGAATAAATAACTGAAGAAAAACAACCATTACTGAAGTCCTTCGGACCTTCACTATCCATGTATTACAAGATTACAACTATGCCTTAGAAGAGGGAAAATTTCTGAAAAAAAAATATGCACGAGGAGAATGCTTTATAAAAATACAATTTCAAATGAGTACAACGTAAAATAGTTTCTCAACTTAAAAATAATAAATGTGACACAACTATAAGCCTCAGCCCGTTGCTTTTTCAGACAATGGTGTACCTAGTGTACAAAGCATACATACATAGTCAGGTTCTCTTTAGTAATAGAGAAGGAGATAGGTGAAATATGCAAAATAAATTCTCCTTTGTAACACCTGTTTCTCTGAATGGTGCTTCCATCTAGAATAAGCTAATTGTATTAATCAATGCCCTTTATTGTTAATTTAGGCCATAATGACCTCAAAAGATAAAATGTTTAACTGCACATATTTTTCCTAACTTTACTTTTTTGTAGACAGCTACAAAAACCTGTGGCCATTATGCTGTACAGATTGATCTGAAACTGAAGCAGCAATTAATTCAATAATAACAAAAAGGAGTATTAATTATCTGCAAGAGTCTAAACTCTGCTAAATGATTATTTTCACCATAATTATCAGGGTATACAGGCCACTGATTACCATCAAAAGTAATTAAGAACATCCCAAAACACCACAGAATCAAGGCATCATGATAAACCTTTCAGATTATTTCTACAAGGCTGTGATCTACCCAAGGGCCTGTGAGAGTTGCAGTGGAGAGATACAGAGGCTGCCATACCTTAGCTTTAAATCATATTGGAAAACACACATCACATCTTCACTATTCCTCACTTCAGAACAGGCCAAATTACATGCAGCCTGACCCTCTTGCTGCAGACATCACAGGTTAATATCCCAGTTAGGATAACAAAAGATATCTTTCTCCTGTCAGGCAATGCAAGTGAAACGACTCAGAATATCATACCAAAAAAAGACTCAAAATATAAGTAACACGATACGTTCACAATTATCCACAATTTCTATGTTCAACTATGTACATTAGCCTTCCTGTCCTCTTTATAACGTTAACACTTACCAAATCCCTTTTCCATCTAAGGCTATGTATGTACAGGTTTGCTGAAGACTTGCATTATTTAGAATCAGCCATACAAAGAAGAAGAAAAAGAAAATACATAATGCAGATAAACAACAGAACCCTGCCAACACTTTTCATAAACTGTGCTTATCATAGCAGAATTCAAGACATGGTTCCTGTTCCATTCTGCCTCAGCTGGAAGGCCAATTTCATCAATGTCCTGATGTTCCCTCTGCTAAGACTCACCATTAAACTTTTGTATTCTACAATCCAATATTTCTATAGCTGAATCCACCAGTTAGAGGTCAGGCCATCCAAAAACAAAATCTCTACCTATACACCAACAAATGAGTACTTTACTCAATTTCTACTGACATGTGCGGACACGGAGGTTCCACACAAATGTCTCGGCACTCCTTCTGACTTAGGAACACTGGAAGGCTCAATACTCGACCCAAAATAATCTAGCTTCCAGATCTCATGAAAATACTTGAAAATACCACCAATAATCAACACTGCTGATACGATTCTTTTTAAAGTATTGTTTTTTCCTCAGTAAAAATCTTTGAGAATTAATAAGTAGATCTGGAAGTAAAATAAACTAGCTGTTACATGATAAATGAAGTAGGTTATGACAAATATGATAAAAGTTTAAAAATCATAAAGGGTTCTCTACAGGTGCTAATTTTACTACTTGAATGAAATTAATAAGACTCTCCATAAAACAGCAGGAGATCCTTAGATTACATGAGTAATCAGCAAGAAAATTTATTGTGGATTCACGAAGCATGAAATGTTTGTGTAATGTATGCAAAAGTGGTACTTTATTCTCTGCAGTGAACAATTCTGAGTCCTTATAATAGAAAAATATTTAATAGTTTGAAAACTCTTGAGGAATAGTTTTTAAAAGTTGTTCAAGTGTGATTAATTTGACTTATGACAAAGTAATAGTGAAAGAAAGACCACCTTATTTTAATATTCAGTTTAATATACAATATTAAAATAACTACTTAAACAAAGGATATTCAGACAACTGGAAGTTCAACTTGATGTCCAGGGAAGTATGATTTAGGAGAGTAAATTTCACAAATTAGCTAGTATATTAATCTGAGACGCTAAACTACTTTTTCAATGTGATATTCCCAAAACAGCATATGGGCAAGTGATAAGTTTAACATTTGAATATAAAATAAATAAATCAAAAGACATTTTCCATTTTATGCAACTGTACCCATTCTGTTTCTTTAACGAATGCCTTCTTGTGGGTCTCCTTGCAAGTAGAATGTGCTGTTTGCATAGCATACTGAGTTCAACAGATATCAATGGACTTTTACCTTATACCATTTCTTGGCTGTTGTATGTATAATTTGCTTATTTTACTTATCTCTGTAAAACCCATGTATGTTTTATGAGCCATTTCAGATAAAGCTCTAACAGCAGTCCCAGTTAGGAAATTCAACCCCATTCGTGCTATTAAATTTTCAGCAAATTATGCCCTCCAAAAAACAGCGTATAGCCCAGGTTTTATCTTTTTTCAAAAATCTGTTTTGTTACAATGCACCATGGAACCCTGATTTTGTGTTCAGTACTTCACATTTAATATTTATTGATTGCTGTAATTAATTGCTTTTGTTTTGTATTTTTGGGTTTAATTAAGTGGACTAAAAGTGTCAATACACTGCGGCTGTTCAACTGACTCACAAATGAAACTAAATAATACTTTACTGCGACTAGTTATTAATGTTCTGTCAATAAAACAAGCAAGGGGACTGCATGGGTCAGGGAATTAGTAATAATAACAGAATACAGAGCCTTTCATTTTTAGATTAACTGCTCAATACAGATTAACAGTAGCTAAAATTAATGTAATCTAAGGATGCTGAATTACTTACGTTGCATGTGTTATGTGAAATGAGATTACTGATAACAGTTTAGTTTCTGGTGTCCACAGCATGAAACCCATCACCAAGTGGCATCTTTTTCTAAGTTCATTTAAATATGATGCTCAAAGCCATCATCTATTTCTGCTCACGTCCTGAACAGAGGTGAGCAAAGACAAATAAACAAACAGAAAAAAATACAAACACGGTCACATGCCTATATAGTTGGATCTGTGTCATGTTCTGCATGCCTACAGTGTGGGCAACAGCAATACAGTGTGGATATCTTAATTGGCAGTTCAGTAAGAAGTCTCTGTACCAAGTAATTTGGGGACTGACCTGCAGTGACCTTTGTAAATACTCTCCCCATTACAGAGCTGTGCCTCTGTAAACAGACTCATTGCAGCAGAATAGCTGCACTTGTTGAGTTGAAAAAATGAAGGCTTCTATTTCCAGAGCTTTGGCACTTCTCAGGAATATTATATTAAAGCATACACAAAGAAAAAGACTATCTTTGTTAAGCTAAATATGTACATCTTCTTTGATAGCAACATACATTTGGAGAAGCAGAAAAACCTGGCTCAGAATATGAATTAAAATTCAGCTTCCCTCTTTAAAATATGAGTTGCACATTAACAGATGTTACCAGTTCTAATATATCAATCTATTCTATGCAGGCTCTTCTACATTTATCATTTGAAAATCATCATATTGGTTCTAATTGGTTCAGTCTTCAGTGGCAAGACCAGTTGTTCTCTGGACACCCAGTACCCTGAGCTGGTGGAAGGGGATGGGGAGCAGAATGTGGCCCTCACAATCCCTGAGGAAATGGTTGGTGACATGCTACAGCATTTGGATGTACACAAGTCGATGGGGCTGGATGGGATCCACCCGAGGGTACTGAGGGAACTGGCGGAAGAGCTGGCCAAGTTGCTTTCCATCATTTATCAGCAGTCCTGGCTATCGGGGGAGGTCCCACTTGACTGGCAGCTAGCAAACGTGATGCCCATCTACAAGAAGGGCCGGAGGGTAGACCCGGGGAACTACAGGCCTGTCAGTTTGACCTCAGTGCCAGGGAAGCTCATGGAGCAGATTGTCTTGAGCGTCATCATGCGGCACCTGCAGGGCAAGCAGGCGATCAGGCCTAGTCAGCATGGGTTTATGCTGATGGGTCCTGCTTGATGAACCTGATCTCCTTCTATGACAAGGTGACACGCTTAGTGGATGAGGGAAAGGCTGTGGACGTGGTCTACCTTGACTTCAGTAAGGCATTTGACACCGTTCCCCACAGCATTCTCCTCAGGAAACTGGCTGCTCATGGCTTGGACTGGCGTATGCTTCGTTGGGTTAAAAACTGGCTGGATGGCCAGGCCCAAAGAGTCGTGGTGAGTGGAGTCAAATCCTGTTGGAGGCCGGTCACTAGTGGCATCCACCAGGGCTCAGTACTGGGGCCAGTTCTCTTTAATATCTTTATCAATGATCTGGATGAGGTGATCAAGTGCACCCTCAGCAAGTTTGCAGACGACACCAAGTTAGGTGCGTGTGTCGATCTGCTTGAGGGTAGGAAGGCTCTGCAGGAGGATCTGCCGGCTGGACTGATGGTCCGAGGCCAACGGTATGAAGTTCAACAAGGCCAAGTGCCGGGTCCTGCACCTGGGGCACAACAACCCCAAACAGAGCTACAGGCTGGGAGATGAGTGCTTGGAAAGCTGCCTGGCAGAGAATGACCTGGGAGTATTTTTGGACCTTGTTGATAGTCCGCTGACTATGAGCCAGCAGTGTGCTCAGGCAGCCAAGAAGGCCAACAGAATCCTAGCTTGCATAAGAAGCAGTGTGGCCAGCAGGTCCAGGGAAGTGATTGTCCCCTGTACTTGGCTCTGGTGAGGCCACACCTTGAGTACTCTGTTCAGTTTTGGGCCCCTCACTACAAGAAGGACATGGAGGTGCTCGAGCAAGTCCAGAGAAGGACAACAAAGCTGGTGAAGGGTCTGGAGAATAAGTCTTACGAGGAGTGGCTGAGGGAGCTGGGACTGTTCAGCCTGGAGAAAAGGAGGCGCAGGGGTAACCTTATTGCACCCTACAGGTACCTTAAAGGAGGCTGTAGCGAGGTGGGGGTTGGTCTATTCTCCCATGTGCCTGGTGACAGGACAAGGGGGAATGGGCTAAAGTTGTGACAGGGGAGGTTTAGGTTGGATATTAGTAAGAACTTCTTTACAGACAGGGTTGTTAGGCACTGGAATAGGCTGCCCAGGGAAGCGGTTGAGTCACCATCCCTGGAGGTCTTTAAAAGACATTTAGATGTAAAGCTTAGTGATATGGTTTAGTGGAGGACTTGTTAGTGTTAGGTCAGAGGTTGGACTTGCTGATTTTGGAGGTCTCTTCCAACCTAGACAATTCTGTGATTCTGTGATTCTGTAATATCTGATTGGTTAATTTACCCTAAACTGTGGATGCTCACAGTTTATCGCAAAGGCTTAAAGTGCAACTTAACTTGTCAGTTATCTAATGACTTCATTGTAGGATACCCATGAAGCTACTGGCATCTTTTGTGGTATCAATATGCTAGCAGATAATTCTTTCCCATTGTTTTCCCTTTCCCACATGCAAGACAATTTGTCATTTACTAGTTTCGTTTCAAATTTCCAAATCTTTCCCCTTATCAAAAGACAGCATTCAACTACAAACATCCCCAAATGACTTAATTTAGAAAAAGCTGGCTGACCTAGCTCTCAATGTACCATAATATTCTCTGAACTTTGGAAATACTCCTTTTTGCCAAGGATTAGCATTTTCATGGCTCTTCTTTCGAAATACCTTATCATACTAAGTCTCTCTTTAAAATGACTTCAGCCTTATATCCCACTCCCTCCACACACACACACATATGTATATGTATGTATATAGGGGTTTACTTGGCCTTATCTGATGCAAGATTTACTACAATCCCTTCAGCCATTTTCTCCCTGACTGGAGGCAAATGTCTCAGTAATATTTTATTTCACTGTTTAAGCACACACAATAATTTTGTGTTCAAGGAAAATAAAATTAGACCACCTTCAATAATAAAGCATGATGTTTTCCTTATATAATATTTATAAAAAAGATGGATAACACTGCAAGATAAGATTCAATAGTTTTTGAAGGATCTATATTTTGGAATAATATTTATGTTTTTCATATTCTCTCCAAATACAAATGCAAGACATGAATCATGCCCTTTAACACATTTCCCTGGGTTTTCTGAAACTAGATCAGATGGAACATTTCATCAGAATCCTTGAAATCATGCAAACAACAAACATGAGCATCTGCATTTTAAGTATTAACTGCTAAAGCACCATGAAAACCTCGGCACTGGCAGATTTGCTCCAGCTCCTCTGCCAAAGGGTGGGCTTCATATTCTTTATCCTGAAAGCATTCCATGGAAGAGATGAATGTGAAATTTAGTTTTCATAGCTGAGACATATCCCAAAATGTGTTACTGTCATTAAATTAAATGCTGATAAAGACCATAGTAATTTCTATGCTACATTGTTTATAATATGATTTAAAGAGAATATTCAGTAGCCCAAAGTGCAAGTAATTATATGCACTATTCCAAAACCATCTCTCTGAGTCCTTTTAATGGTATTTCAGCATCTGCAGAAGTGACATTACCTACAAACACAGAGAGAAAAACTCTAAATCATGATGGGTAAAATTCCATCTTTTCATGGCCATCATTTTGTCATTTGACTTCTTTGGCCACACTTCATTCCAGATGCTCAAAAAAAATAATAAAAAAAAAAAAAAAAAGTTGTTTGTCAAAAAAAAATCCCATTTAATCCATTTAATCACAAAGTCTGAAATATGTGTGTTAAACACATGGTGAGCTGTCTACCTTTAACCACTTTGCAGACTACTCACTTTCAGGAATCCTAACACCAGGCAATGTAGTACAAGTGCAAGAATTGCTATGTTTGAGTTCAGCCAGCCTGGTAAATCTGGAACAGGTATTCACAACAGTGCTGTGTCCAAAGTACTCTCTGAAAAAATACCTGGGAAGCAGACAAAAGGACAGCCAAATGGTGCACACAGTGCCCCTGAGAAAGATCAAGACTTTTAAAGCAACAGCAACTAGAAAGGTAAGCAGACAAAACCTGAATTGTGCATATAAGATAAGAATTGGAATATAATTAATATCGTGGCAGAGCTGCAACTTCTTCCTTTCCTGCCCTCTTCTATCAGATACCAAGACTTCTGTGTTCGTGATGTGGTCAAATTAAAAACTATAGTACAAGCACTAGAACGAAAAGAAAATAGGCCTAAGGGCTGAGGATTTTATCAGCAGCCTGAGATTCCAGCCTCTAAAATCCCCAGGGCCACTTTGAAAATCTCAGCCTAAATGTTTAGCTGAGTTACCAACCGCTTTTCTTTCAAACTGCAAATCCCAGTTGTTCTCAGAATTTCCTAATGCATAACACACTTATCCATGAAACATAAGCTGTGGTTAGGATGAAACCTTTGCCCTGCAATCTCTCCACAGATAGAAACTGTCTGCCAATAGACAATAGCACTGGCACCGTTCACCTCACACTGCATGCAGGAACTTCAGCATTTCAGAGGCTTCAGAAACCAGCTTTGCAAATCTCCTTCAACAAAGTCTAATGTAAAAAGCATTGTCGGCCTATTTCAAGTTTTTTAATGTGATGTAAAAGAATGTGAGGTGGTTAAAAAAAGAAAAAAAAAAAAAAAAAAAAAGTAAAAAGTACCATGGAAAGGAAGCAGGCATCCTAGATAAAAGTACTTAAGATTAATTTAACATGCACAGGATTTCCCAATTAAAACTTTCACATTAGCACTGCATTTTAAACAGTTAATCTCCTAATGAGACATCCCCAGCAATGAGAAGTGAATTGCAGGACTGAATATGGCCCTGAGGCGTGCATCTGGAAAAGGCTGTACTTTGTAAACGCTGGATTTATGCTGCTGTGTCCAATTCTGGAAAGAAAGAGCTGCACTGCCACCTACTGTCAAGACGTCTTTTCCCATCAGGAGCTGTTGCTAAAGGTAAGAAATCCTTCTTGCTCTCACACAAAACATTGAATGCTGTTGACCAAAGCATGCACACAAAAGAAAACCGTGTAATTAAAACTTCATGTATACGAATTTTAGATGATTTTTAACTCTGGTAGTTTGGAAAGCCGATTGTTTCTTTTTCCTCTGTCTTTTTTTCATAACACAATAAAAGCAAAATACTGTGCTGAACACATGGGAGAGACTATGCAAAAGCCCCTGCTTTTTCTTTCTCTCTCTGTCTCATTCCCAGATCTCCACTGTCATACCTTTGAATCCTGGCTGAGGAAGAGCAAGACCTGCAGTGATCTCAGCTAATGATACGCTGACTGCCTCACCCAAAAGAGGTACTTTGAGGTTCACTTCTTCCCTTCCTTAAGGGCCAAAGGCATTACCTCTGTGAAGTGCCTGATCTCCAAGAGTCTAGATGCAAAGGACCCTCGCCCAGCAGCCCTGAGCACTGATGGGAAGCTATGAGCTTAATTGAAAACAAAGTTTTACTGTGGTTTCCTCTCAAGGTCTTTTTTGACAGCTGAATTTGCCAATCAATTCACAAGTTGAGAACAGCTACTCCCTTTCCTAGTAGACATATTCACTACCAATTGCTCATTAAACATATTGTCAGAAGTAGCAGAAAACAAAATGAATTAGTATTTCAGAATGCAAGAAAAAAATTTTACCTAACAGTGAAATAGGGAGGACAGAACTCCAGGATAAATGCATGTCAGATGTGCTATCTGTAAATGGCAGCTAAATTGAAAACTGTTTATCTAGGATTTAAGATATGGTAGATGGTAAGTGGGCATGTCCCGGGCTCTTCTCCTTATTTTTATATGCAAAGAGTGTTACAGACATATAGGCAAGAGAATCCCCATCCTCATACATACAGTTGTTTGATAGTATTAGAGCACAGAGCAATTGGAGCTGCTCCTTTTGAAAATCACAGAGCTGCATGTCATCTGCAAGCACCCTGGGGTAAAAAAAAATCTCCAATTCAGTGCGTGTCAAAAGGTGTCTCCGAAGAGTGAAGTTGTGAGCACAAGCTCAAAGAAACATATGTCCTTCCTACATTACCATCAAAATAAGTCCAAAACAAACAAGAGAACTTAATTGCATTTTCTAAAGAGCGGATTATTTATTTAGTTATTTAGAGTCTGTAATAGACAGGACCTGCTGCAGCTACAGAAGTCATGAGATTCACTTAGTTAATAAGTGGGGAAAAAAATCCAGACATCCTGACTATCTCTCTTCTCTGCCTTCAGGCCTAGCAGTAGTCCACATTTCAAGTACCATACAAAACAGCTTCTAAATTTGTCTCTCTCTATTCTGCCTTTTAAAGACATAATATGGTCATGGCACCAATGGGTTTATGTGTTTGGACCCTAGAAGAGAGTTGTTTCTTTTAAAATGCATAAATATTGTACAATAATTCTTGAGAAATCGTAACTCTCCAGACATTTTCACATGAAATGTCTCCTGTTACTTCTCAATTATCACAAGAATAGTTCTGAACAATTCTCTTAGAAATTGTACTCTATTTTTCACCCTAAAATTAAGATCTTGCACATCATTTTAGTTCAAATAAATTCAGAGCTTTTGCCTCCATTACACAGCGGTGGGAAAAAAAATTATTTATTTATTTATTTATTTATTTATTTATTTACTGTCTTGGTAGAAAGGCAGCATTTTCTTCCCACTGGAAATCCTTAAAACATTCTCCTTCCAGCAACAAACCCACATGATAAGTTTTGTAAGGCATATTATGTTACACTAACAAAGTTGTACTTCACCAATTCCTTATACCCACTGTGCTTAAATTCAAACTAATGGAGCTGCTTCCATCAGGAATGGCAGATATTCAAGGTATCTCTACTGGAGCCCTTCAGGCAATAAAACGAGTCTAACTAATTATATGTTTTCATCTCGTCTTCACAAAAAATCATCTGACAAGACAAATACATAGCAAAAGAATACCAGAAACAATTTTTTGCAAGACTAACCTTCCCCTCTATGCTTTCTGTAGCTGCTGTGTTGGGTTCAGTCCTCAACTGGCTATGCCATCACTATACTTGGCCAAAGTTAGTTATGTTTCTATGTTAACAAAGGTTTTCTCCAGGAGAGACATCTAAGCAGAACTGTAAAGGCTTGATATTTTATAACAAAACAGCTATTTAAGCACTGGTTAATCCAAAAGCATCAAAAGCATTTTGGATTGCTACTGTGAACTGAAAATACTGAAATTCTTTCTGTATATTGTTCCACTGCATTTTGTCTTTTCTCTTTTAAATTTCCTTCCTTCCAAACTGACTCTCTGGATATCCTTTTTCTTTGTATGGAAAAAATCTATTAGTATTTGAGTGGAACCTATGATGTTCAGCTGAGCCCATAGTAGGAAAAATAAATTACCCCTTTTTTGAAAGAAACTACAGTGAATATAAGAATCAATGAAGGGCTGGAAAAAAATAAATAAATAAATAAATAAATAAATAAATAAATAAATAAATATGGAAAAATCATGAAGATTCTTTGGCAAATGAACAATTTTCAAGAAAAACAATATATATTATTTTCTGTTGTTACTATGTTCAGAAGTTGCATTCTGTTTATCAAGTTACCATTTCCAGCACTGAAAAACAAAGACCGAAGACCAGAACCTCAGATGTAAATGTTCTGGCTGGGTGGCATATAACAGAACTGCTCCTATAACAAGCAAGAATAAGCAAAATCCTGGCGCATTGCAATGCAAAACCAGGACTTGCACTGTTTGCAATGAACTTGAGAATTTACTTGATGAGCAAGCTTCATTACCATATACTGTTATGCAGGCTAACAAAATAAACCTCTTGCTTTCAAGTGGAGATGTAACCTTGCAGAGCCCCAGTGCCACTTCCTAACAGAGATGGAAGTAAATTCAGTCCTGATGCAGTACTGCCCAGCTTCCTGGTGATGAATGACAGCATGTCCAAATGACAACAGGGCAACTCAATGAGCAAAATAAAGACACAACTCTCCAAGTAAAGAAGCTTGTTTTGGATAGCTAGCAAGATATTTCTTATACCTTTTTGATGCAGATGCATAAGAGGGTGTAAGACACTCAAAAGTTGTTCCCAGGATAGCTGATGGTTACTCCCATTTTCCTAGAAGGTCAGTTCATTACCATGGCTTCTTTGTTCCACATCCATCAAGGTTTCTTTGTCCTGCCAGGTATACCTCATGAAGGAGGTGATGTTTCAGCTGAGTTTATTAGGGATGTCTTGGGGCTCCCAGCTAAATTCCACCTTTGTTGTGGCTCAGCCAACATAAAAATAGATTTGTAGATTTAATAGATTAAAGCAATGTCTTCAAGTAAAGGTGGCTAAGCTTAAACCTTCACAGTTTAAGGAAATATGTTTTTGTTGTTACTGCTTGCTTTGCTGTACAGTTGTTTTTTTCAGGCAGAAATGAAGTCACGGTGAGTTGGAAAGGTACTAATGAATTGTTCTCGATATTAAAGAGATGATCAGTAAAATAATCTTCCTGCCTTCCAGATGTTGCCAGCAATACTGCAAAGCAATCATTGTACCTATCAACATTATCTTTGTGAATACCTGAAAAGCATGGAGCCTACTCAAGGTGGAGGCAGTCTCTGCCCCCACATTCTTAGAATGCAAAAGAAAACAGAATGAAGCTGAGACACATGGGGATGAAAACTCAAATTGAAACCCTGCAGTTCAGAGAAATAGGATACTGTTGATCTAAACCTTAGAAGTACTAGCAAGAAAATACATCATGTGTTTGAAGAGCAATAGTGTGTTTGTCCTCCAGCAAGAAAAATAGCCAGGCTTTTCTTTAAATAATCCAGGTGTCCATCACACTATTATACGAGGAGACTTTCTAAGTACTTGTACAGAAGAAATGTTAAGCATAATCAAAGATGAGTTTAATCCCATCATATCCTCATATAATTCTCTTTAGGATTAGTTTAAGTTTTTTAAAAACAGTAGATTAAGCACATTTAGGCATTAATTAAATCCATTTATTCGTTTTATAAAGTTCTAAAATGCAGTATTTTGCAAAAATGAGACAAAGAAGGATGTTGAAATGCATGAACTCATATATTAAAGATATTCCCATTGCTGCCAATACACTTTTAACCAAAATCCAGTGCAATCCTAAACCAGAAGTAGCTATCAGGAAAGAAAGTTCAGTGACATTTTAATAAATGTCTTATTCAGTTTTTTTCATTTTCCTCCTTCCTCCCTGCACACACACTTACGTATTTACCTTCCAAAATCATGGAAACAAATGTATCTTCCGATAATTCAGATGAAGAAGTGCTAGGAGAAAATCCATCCCAAATCTGCAGGCTCAGAAAGTTCAGGAAGAATCTGGATTTATAAATTCTATCTTTATTATTATTATATTTACTAACATTTCATATGGATTTGTAATTAATGTGGTATTCTTGTATCATATACAGGAATGTGCATTGTAGCTCTGAAAGCTACCTTGACTTGAGGCCACCTTTGCACTAATGGGGTTTCCCAACAACAATATATCAACAAACACTCCTCATAGAGATACCATTTTTTTCTACCAAACTAGTTGATTAGTAGAGCTTAAAAAAATAACATTTTTTTATGGCAGCAGACACGTCAGCTGTCAGAAATACGATAACTGTGTAATAGTGTGCAAGAAAGAGCCAGTGCATAAATAGTTGCATTGCATGTCTCTATCAACTGTATGGCCTTTGTTGGCCTCACACAAGTCTAAAGAATCTACATTATATTAGGAGTTAGAGGAGACCAGAATCAACCTGTGCTTAGGATATGACAAGAACATACAAGCTCTTGTGGGAAGTAGCTGTCAAACTGTATTAATGCATTGTCCCACTGAACTATACACACAGTAAATTTGTTTTGTATCCTGGTCCTATGTCTTCTTTTGGAAGGGACAAAATCTTTTCTCACAATACCACGTGCACATAGCAATATGAGCAAGTAAACCCCTAATTCTCTGCATCTAATATAATTAGCACGTTTAATATGGAAGTTACTATGTAGTGACAATCAATTATTAAAAATACATTAATTTATCTCCCTCTCTATGTGCTAATTAAATCATGTGCTTTCAGAATTTGTGGTGCTATTAATGCTTCTCATTTTGAAAATGAGCCATTCTTGCCAACAAATTAGCCTCTGCAGCTATTCTCAGATGGTCATCATGGTCATCTCCTGAGAGGTATGAGATGACAGATGCTTATGCTCAGTGTTTTCTGTTTCCTCTTGTCTTTACTTATTCTCTTGCATACATTTACTTGTCCTGAATCATCAATGTACAAGCAACTAAGATCACCAGGTTTCCACTGAAATTAAGGCTCCCATTAATTACTTTCCTTTTTTAAAAAACAGTTTTCATATTTACTTTGCACAAGGCCCTCAAAAATCATTGTCTTATTGATATTATACAGAGTTTTAAAAAAATCCAGAAAATCTCTATTATTTCTATTTTACTGGTGGCTATATTAAAGACTGAAGAGGTACCTAGAAACCGTTTCTTACTATAGCATCACAAATTGAACACCACTTGTAACACTAAGCAATAGCAAAAAGATTTGCAGATATGCATTCAGTTATAGATGCATCAGGATGCATTTGGAACTTATTTCTATCACTTCCTACAGACATTCAATGGAAAACATTTATGTTCACAAAAATATGTATAAAAAAAAAAAAAGAGAGAGAGAAAATGATGTGAATAATAATATAGCCATGCAGCTGCCTAAGTCCATATGTTAGATGTATTTTTGTGCATTTTGAAAGCTTTTTGTGTTGTTATGGTTCATCTGATCACAGTAGAGATAAAATGTTACGTATTCAATATATTACTGAAATTTAGACAGCCCCAAGATAGCCGATTAGCTTCAAAGCCAACTGAACATGCACACACACGAAAGAAAGAGTAGCTTGCAATAGATAAGTATGCTATTACTCAAATTCAGTTGTGGTGGAGACTTTATGTGGGCAAACTATAATTTGCAAAGTCAATTTGCAATGTGGTCAGGATACTACAGCTAATAATGACTTCTAACATTTATTTCAATATCTGAATTTATTCCATCTACAGGTTTGTCTTTTAATATCATACTACCCACATGTTTCAGATATTACCATTATATTTAAAATTGCTTAATAAATATATTTAATAGAAACTGCAGTCAAAGGATGTATTAACTGTTAGCATTCCTTAAAAATGTATATACTTTTCTTATGCATTCAGGTTGATAAGTTTGAAATTACGAGACATGGATTTCCCATGACAACTATTTAACAATTTTATGAGTTGTTCAGATTAATTAATGCTGTTAAACTTTTCATTAATAGTGTAGCAAATACATGCTGTAAAATGGATGAATTTAACTCCATTTTGCTCTGTTTTCTTAAATCAATCCAGTTCCATCTAACGTTAAGCTGACAATGTCATTGTCTAGTAATTGCAATCAAATAAAAATAAAATAAGATACAAGCTTAGACCTTTATCCCACAAAGTATGTCAGCATGCATTTGAATTTGAGTATGCAACTATTTTCTACTAAAGTCATTATGGATGCTCACACAACTAAATTGAAGCAGGCTACCAAGTGGTACACTGGATCAGGGCCCAAAGATTTAAAGGGAAATCAATCCTTTGAAAGCCACCAAGAAACCTGAGCAGGGAAAGCCAGGGCTTTCACTTACCAAGATTTAGAACAGTCAAAGATGATTAACTGGAATCAATTTGCACACATTGCATGCATTATATTCAGATCACACAAATTACTTCATATTAGCAAAATTCATTGCAAGCTCTACAACTGATTATCCCTTGCACCTCTGAAAAGACTACGGAGCATTTTTATACATTAATCATTCATATGAAGGCTTTATGAAGCCTTTATGAAGGCCTTCATAAAGGCCTTCCTTAGGCATAGAAATTAAAATAGATACTTATAAATATACTTTTGATTAAAATAAAAACTAAAGTAAATAGCACTAGCTAAGATGTCTTGCAAACAGCCAAAGAAAAATTACAGTACTGCATTTGCAGAACCCTGTTCTTTTACTGAGCAGTGTGTTTAGTACATTTCCCCATAGTAATCCAATCCAGTTGTAACCAGTGATTGACATAAAGAGATCACGTGAGCAATGTTTGTTTATTTGGAAATAACCACCTAATCTACATAAATATTTTAAAACAAAAAGACACATTTTTAGGCAAGTCTCTAGTTGGAATAAATTGGCAACGATACCTAAAGGCCTGTCTGGATGGGGAATGTAATAGAGTGAGGAGCTGGCTGGAATGAGAATCAGGAAATATAGGTTCTAAACTGGGTGCTGTGAATATGTCCATTTGTAATAAAATAGGTAGGTGCAAACTCATTCTATTTGCTGGCAGAATTGTCCTCAGCTGAGAGCAATGTGATTGTATTACCAGAAAGCTGAGCTGAGAGCTAAAAACGAATTCCTGCAAGTTCAGGTCTCAGCTTCTGTGGTTATTCAGCTTTCAGACTGGACCCCTCTCATCTCTCACCTCCTAAGTGAATTGGCTCTCAGTCTTGGACAAGTCATCTCATCATTTTGTTTCCCCTCCCACTTTTCGTATCTTACCCACTCCAACTAAAAGCTCTGCAGAGCAATTCAGACGTGATCTCAGTTGGGACTTCTGGATGCTTCTGTAGTATGAACGCTATCAATAAATCAGGAGAGGATAATGGAAGTGTCAACTGAGTCTTAAGTGTAGCAGCAGAGCTGTAACATACTGTACTATACTTACATGTAACACTATTCTTCAAGGAAGTCTTTGCACAGCATGGTTTATTCCACTACAAAAATAAATGTATTCACGATGCATCTCCAAGTATTACCCAGCACTAAAAATGAATCACAGTAATGTTACCTTCACTTCCCTCCAACAAGAAGACAATACTTTTTGTATGTGATGCCATTCTGTATAGTTTTTGACAAACTGGAAATACTTTAATGAAGTAATAAGACTGTACCAGGAGCACATCTTGAGGCAGCAGTATATAAAAAGAGAGAGCTGGAATAAGTTAGGCAATTCAGTCTGTATCTGTTTAGCTGTGCCTAACTGTTCTAGATTCCAGCAGATACTTCCTTTGCTGCTTCTCCCATTCACCTTGACTGGTAGTTTCTAAGAGGTTCATGAGATGCTGCAAGATGTGCAGGAAATGTCAGCAAGTGTATGTACCACTAACACACAGAAAAATCAGATAGCCAATGATGTGTAATTTTTAATTCTCCATGAAAGCAGTATTTCTTTTTCAATATCTGAGATACACAGTTAATGGTAATGCCATGAATTTAACTACAAAAAGCTTAAGCAAGTTATTAGCATTTTCTATGTCATGCTGTTCTTGATACTGAATACTTGCTTAGCCCACACTACTCTTTGACAGGTTTGGCTGATATGTTTCATGACTTTGTAAATCTATCTAAATATCAAGTGTTTTCCTAAAACCTCAATAAATTCTGCCATGTAGCTGTTTCACAGTTATCCACTAATTTAGTAATGTTTGAACTAAACACATTTATCAGTCTTTGTGTCCTCTTTATGAATCAATGCCAACAGACCTCTCAGTATTTGTCAAGTTTCGTGCCTGAATATCCTGTAATTTTGCCAATATTTTCTACATATTCACGAGGATATTTAGTGCACTCCCTTAGTTCCCACTAATCTACAAAAACATCTTCCTCTCTCCTACTACTGATCACATCTATTAGCCCTCTTGGCAGAAGACCTTCCATTTTCTATTGCTAATAATTCTTGAATCCTGATATATGATTCTTCTAAGCCTGCTTCTTTGTCAGCTTTTGATCGTTCTAATTGCCTTATTATCATCTGCTCTCATATAGTGATAAAGACTTTTAATGTTTCATGTGCTATGAAAGAAGGAAAAAACGTGAGCAAAATCTCTCTTTGTTCCTGGAATATTACCACCTCCACAGTTCATAATCATTAGGGTGAAGAATCCATTTTGGCCCTCTATTATGTCAAAGTTTTATCCTTTCAGTGGCCCTGCTGTCTCTTTGCTATTTTGTTCGCTTCAGCAGCAAAATGAATTGATCATTGCTGTTCCTCTTGCCACCTACTATTTCATATGCTACTTTAACATCACACAATAATGATTTGTACTCACTTCTTTAATTTTTCTATGAACTGTATGTCACATGCCTTTTTTTTAATATAGCTTCTCTTTTATTTATGTAAGGAACTGAATAATAATAATAAAAATGCATACCACCATAATATTTCCCAGGGCCTGAACTTTATAATCTGTTTTAACATTCTTTTCTTCTTTAGAAGAATGCATTTCACATAGCAGGGATTTAAAAACATGAATGAGCTGCTGCAGATTTTCCCACCATTTTGTGCTCTGTCCTTTGAGAAGTTAGCAATGACTGCAAATAATGTAGTCTCCATCACCCTCCCAGATATGCCACCTTTGAATTTCAGAATTCAGAAGCATCTACCATAAGCTCACACCACAAGTACCACCAAAATCCTAATTCAAAATAAAATAAAATAAAATAAAATAATAATAATAAAAAAATCAGATAATCTTCTAGTTATTGTGCAACCCGGTTATTTAAAAAATGAAATAACATTGGCATGTAGGATTTTTTCCCCCTCTTAATTCACTGAAACCAAAACCATTCATAGAAGAAGTATGCCAGCTTCCACAAACATTTTCTCCAGAACTCCTCAGGTCCACAATGTACCTGGTGCTCAAAGCAAAAGGCAAAAAAAAAAAAAAAAAAAAAAAAAACAGAGAGAAAGAAAATACTTCTGCCCAGGTACAAATCCACCCATCTCCAGGAGATTATCCTAACTATACATTACAGGAACCGTCTGCCTATTGTCTAGTGAGTATTTGTTTACAATAATTCCAATGTTGTAAACAAGAAGAACAAGATAACAGCACTGGCTCTACAGTGCTGCAGCAATAGCATTCACTGCTCAGCAGGAAAACTGGGTACCAATTATCCTCTTTGTTTTCAGTCTTGAATGCATGCAGTCTAGAGAGCCTCTTAGAAAACTGGGATGGTTCTGCTGTTGAAGTTTTACAAGTCTGAAGAAGGGACATGACTCTAGGTCTTCCATATCCCAACTCATCCTTCTGGATATTAGCCTCTGCCATCCTTTTGTCAATCTCTTACTTTGGATCTTTACGAAAGTAAATGTGTAGCTTGGAGAAGAGAGACATGAACATTATATGGTCTGGTGGTTATAGCAAATACCTAGAAGACCTGTAATTCAAGTATCGATTTCAAAAAAGTAAGCAAAGCAGGAGTATTTTTGAAACTTCTTTCCATATTTCTTTTTTTTTTTTTTTGGTGGAGCAGTTGTCTCTTAGAAGATTAGTGAACTACTGAGAACAATGGCATAACAAGGTTACAATTCACTAGGGGTAAAAAAAATAAAAAAAATAAAAAAATCTCCAATGAATATTCACACAAGAAATTGAATAGATGTGAATTTTAAAATCCTTTCTGGTATAGGCAAAATGTTTTCTATCCACTTTCTAGCTATCTACAGTAACCATGTTAACAAGGTCTGTTGCCAGTACAGGTAGATATTGCACCTTTTCTTGTAAAACAAAACCACATACACGCTTAAGACTGAGTTTTTGTTTTTGTTGTAGCTGTTGTGGTGTGTTTCCTTTTAATTTCTACTGATAGCTCAATCACATAAGTTTACTCAGCCTAAAAATTATGGTGCACTTTGAAATTTTGTTGACACTGTATTCATTTGTTTAGTTCCTTTTGTTTCATTATGTGAAAGAAACTGTTTTCCTTATGATTCCTTATTGTCCGGATGCTTGTTTGGAATAAAAGCTGTATCTTCAACTCTGTGTTTATAAACAGCTGGTTCTATTCACTCGATGTGAAGAATCAGTGAGATGCAAAACATTTATTAACAGAGCTGTCCGTTACTAAAGTGAAATTTCTACAGGTACTGTTATTTACATTGCAGCAAACTGTGGCCATTTGCTTCCAATTAGGAACAAAGCATTCTTTCACGGCTGAGAAATTAACAGAGAAATAACTGGTACACCACCTGATGTTCCAACACTAGCCTCTGAAACATCGTTTCTGTGCAACTTCATGTGAATGAATTAGCTAATTTCCATTGGTCCTATGTGAATGGCCCATCCATTCTGAAAATCTAAAAGAAAACACACAATTCACAAAACTTGTATACTTTTTCCCCTTATTCTTCTAGTGAGAAATTTTTATGGTTCACAGTTCTGATTCGCAAAAGATACCTAAAAGACACTTTCAGAGAGAAGCCTCAGAACTACAATTCATGACCATACGGGATACTTGGTATCACAAACCAAGCAGGCAAGATACAGAATTCCCTCGCCTTTTTATCTGCTAGCACATCCCCTACAATGACAACTTCTGCATATTTCTGGGAGTAAAGTCTGGGTCAGACTGCTAGAAAGAGGGGGGTTGAAGGAGAGAATATGTATGCGGCAGGGCCTTGCATGACAACCTCTTTATTTTACTTTACTGAACTAAATTAAATCCATCACAAGAAATTGCAAGCAAGTATTTACCAAGGTGGAAAACTAACCCAAGAGCTATGCAGAAGTACTAATTCTTTCAGATGTCCTGAAAGAGAGTTAAAGTCTAGAGGACACATCCTTGAACAATAAAAATGAAGGAATGAGGAAGAAAATGTGTTGCTATGGGATAAAGAAAGGTTGTGACTTCAAGTTTCACAGCCTATTCTTTTTGCCGTGTTTCCCTTGTTTTGCTACTGTGTGTTTTAGAGTCAAATTATCATATAATGGAGATGGGCTCATCTTAGGATCATCATGTGTTAGTCTAACCACCAAGAAACATTTAGATTGGTGGGGGCGGGGATGTTTAATGATACTGCAAAACATCGATTTTATGACTTGTACACACCAAAACACTTACAGATTAATAGCAAAATGGTAAACATTAGAAGGTGTGTAGGTGTAGAGGGTAAGATGACAAACATTTTCAATGTATCACATTGCAATTATGAGAAGAAAACTTTGATGTTAAAGGCTAAAAGCAAGGAAATGCACATGCAATTTGGCAGTTACTTTCAGCAAGTCCAAACACAAAAATTGCATTGGTCTCACTAAAATTATTTGGCAGATCAATTTAATTACAGACCCATGTGAACACTGCTAAACTGGACTGCAACTGGTTTCTTGTGATTTAGCTTAAGTCAGTAAGAAATCTACTTAAGAAAAATCAATTTAAGCCTTTTGTAAAACAATGAAGAAGTAGCTACATGAAGGCTTCAGGACTGTAGTTAAATTGATTTATTTAAATGTGAGTTCAATTAAATAGGTGAAGCTTTTGTATGTTGACAAGGCCTAAAGGTGCAACACATTGTCTTGTCTGCACTGACTCCATACCTACTTTTACTGTTTATTAGATTTTTAATCTTGTTAATGTCATGGCCTTCTTCTGGAAAGGCAAAATGCCAATTTTATGTATACAACCTGTGATCTACCCTTTGCTCAAGAAACTATTATTTGTTGGTAAATGCTTAAATATCCACCATGAAATCCCTAAATAAACTTTACTGAGTAAGGCAGCCAGAAAACTGCTTAGTCCCCTTACCAATTAGGATTACTCAATAGGCAGGTTCCTTCCACATTACAAGTAGAAAATAAAGTGCCTGACAACTAGTAGTAGGCCTACTGATAGCTTTGAACATCACTAGACACAATGAGGCATTTACTGGTGTTCAGAGGCCAACAGACCCGGGATGAGAATACAGCTCTGAAGCTGTTTGCTCTTAAGAAAAATCACACCAGTTGGATTCTGCAGGACAAAGCATGAAAATTAATGTAGACATCATTTGAAGATACTGTGGTATAATCTGAATGCTGATGGACCTCAGGCAGTCAGGACAATTCTCTCTTACAACATCACAGCAAGTGTAATAGGCTCCTTGTTCCAGGTGATACGCTGATTACACTTTCTACTAGTGTTCAGCCCCATAAAAAAGGAAACACACAAAACTAAACCACAAGATTGACCTACCTGCTAACTGATAGCAGCATAATGTTCTTCTGGTGACAAAAATTCTGCCCCACAAACATAGTTATCTCCGATTTTTCTTGCTGGATTTTTCCCTATATGACTGCTTCCCAACACAAAGGGGAATCACCCCTTTGTGATTGAGAGGTACCACCCTAAATTTTTAATAAGTAACAAACTCCACAAGGATGGCCTAGCTACCACTGTATTTCCTGCAAGTAACAAGAGCCTCAGTTCTCATGAATATGTGGAGGTTTTTAGGATTTACACCAAACATAATACAAAATCCGAATGACTTGGAAACAGTCATATGTTTTACTTCGTCCCTTCAGGAAAGCAGACTTTAATCATGAAATGGCAATCTTCAAACCCCAGACCTCAAATCTGTGGAAAAATCTCTTTACAAACTGGAACTGAATGCTACCAGGTACATTGGCTTGAAATTAAATGACAACATCTTGCCATGCCAGCAGATTTACTGAAAGATTGCTGTTCCATTTCTAGGTACACCGTCATTATTATCACATTATTCTATGCAACGCCATAAGGAACAAACAGCCTTCTAACGCTAGGTTAAATTCAAAGGATAAATATAAGGATATATTCCTACTAGGGCTGCTGTGGTTTTGTAAGAAAATTAAAATGTTCTTCTCTTACATCTTTAATAATAGATAGCCATGGAGCCAGCTATGCAGGCAGGGGAGGGGGGAGGGACAGGAACACAAAAACAATTGATCCATAGCTATGCCATAGATCGTAAATTAACAAGTATCACCATATTTTAAGGAATATATTCTAAGTAATAGCCATTTATAGAGTACTGTAAATGTATGCAATACATTACAAAAATCTGGAGACACATTCCTTTGTCCAGATTGCTTACAAGCTACCAGTTATAAATATTCTAATCAGGCTTTTATACCTCTTCTGTCAGTGTTGCACTTTCTATTAGTCCATTAAGCTACATGACTAGCATTTTTCTGCCTTTCTGTCCCCAGGTGGAAAATGGCATGTATTTAAAAATAATTAATATTTTATTTTTTTTATCTATGATGTGCGTGCACCTTTACTAGCAAATGCAGGCAGAAAAATATATATCCCATTTTACTGTGTTGAATTTAAAGTACTTGACAAGATTTTGTATTAAAATCAGTATATTTATATGCTGAACTGGTGGAGAACAACAACTAGAAATGCCTTGAGAAATATGTTTTATACCCTTAGTGACAAATATTTTTCATTATTCACATTCCAGAGTAACCACTGATGTACACCTTAGATGGATTTTTTTGTTTATGTTCACTATTGGCCTGACTTTGCTTCAACTGGAAGTTTTATCACGTAGTGTACTGGGACCTGATTTGGGCCACTGTGTAGCGCATCTGCAAACTCCAGACTCAGAAGACAGTGTGAAAGTGTAAGCACACCGGAGAGCTCAGGAGTCCCTGACTGGCTGCTCAGGGACCTAATTAATCTGCCCCAGTTCACTTCCAATCTGATGTAGTTCTTTTTTCGCCTCTGTATGTATGAATTGCAAACTTTCTTCCTGCTACGTCAATTGCAGTCACCAATAAGAGTGCTGTTCCTCATAGACAGTAGCAATTAACTTTACCACAGCAGTTCTTACCACTTTTCTGTTTACAATTGGCTTGGAATGCAAAATATTTCTAATACTAAAATTTTATACTGAAAGTGTCAGCTTTAATAAAGTGAAAATTCACATCACCTCCCATACAAGGTTACACCCAAACAACATCTCTGAGTGACCCAAAGAAATTCTATACCTATATTATATTGCATAATTATGACTATTAAAAGGCCACTACCTTTTCATTGAAATCACTTACTTCTCCTTTCCTTTCCTAGATATAACCATCCAGAGCTGTTTTTTATTTTATTTGTTTGATGTTGTTTTTTTTTTTTTTACTCAGTTAATTCCAGAATACATATTTTAATCAGATTTATTAGGAAAATGATGATACACAAAAAGCCTTTTATATTAGGGAGACGACCTAAATGCTGTTTTACTAAAGATGCTACTAACTTCAAAAAATTTGGAATAAATCTGTACAACTGCTTCGGCATTGCAAGGAAAACATGGAAACTTAATGTTAAATTTTGAAAAATTTAAATGTCAGATTAGTTGTCAATAATAACAGATCTTTTCACCTATTCAGTGTGCTCCTGGCATTTGCTCATGAACCAGTCATCCGAAGACATACTACACAATCTCAGACACCAAGGAGACAACGTATTATCACTGAGGAAAAAACTTCTAGTCAGCTGTCCTACCAGATTTCAATAAATAGTAAATACAAAGTTAATTTCCTCTCTATTTTTTATGTAGAAATCTGCCTTTTTAAAAAAATAGAGGAAAAAAATGTTTTATAGAAAAATATCACAAACTCTGCAGCAGAAAGATATGAAGAGCTTCATTAGCGAGAAAGAGGTTTATAAAAGAGAGATCTGAATTTTGCAGCTGCCTGGAGTTCGGAGTGAATACCTGGTATATACCTGTTCACCAGCCTCACCCTTAAAACCCAGCAGTCATCTCTCTTTAAGTTAACTTTGCTATTTTTTGTATCTATAGCCTTCAAAATGACAAAGTTTTGAACAGTATTCCTCCTTCACATACTAGGACCTGTTCACAGAATTATATTATAGTCACAAGTAATTTATTCTGAACTTGGAAAGATTAATTAAGCAGATTTTCTTGTGTGTGTGTGTGCGTATGTTCTTTCCTGTATACCTTTACTGCCTCCTATGCTTATCATCATGCCCATCATCTCCCATCTCTTCTCCCATCCCACTCTGCTCCCCACCCCATTTCTGAGCATCCCTGTGACTTTTCCACTGCCCAACAGAAAGCATATGTAGTGCCTAAAAATTTATTAAATGTGCTGACAGGCCAGCTGCCTGGAACCAACAAAATATATAACAGCTGAGATGTTCCTGACTTGCCCTCAGAGTACAAGGAGGACAAATATTTTAGTTTTTTCTCTTTTGTCTAATAAGACAGAACTCAAAAAAATCTTGCAACTTCAAGACTTACCTTCCTTCAAATTTGGGTGAAGCTGAATAGCTGGTTTAAAAAGTACGGAGAAGGGATTAGCAGAGAAGCAGATAAGCAATCATACTGCTTCATGCCTGCCCTCAAAAAAGAAGAAAAATTAGGAGAGTGAGCATTCAAAAGTTCACCAGCAAGTAAAGGCAGCAATTGAGTAGCACCTTTCTAGCAGAGGAAACTGGAAGAATTCCACTGTTATTTTTAATGAAGAAAACCTTTTATCTGAATGAGTATACTCAGAATTATCTGTTTCAAAGACCAGAGATCACCAAGTCCCAATAGTAAATATTGCAAAAACATATTAGCAGAAAGCTAGTAGAGCAAACTCTTCAGTACTAAAATATTATCTTTTCAAAACAGCTATACTTGTAAGTTTTAAGTCTGCATATGGTTAATAAGGATGTCATTCTGTTGGAACATCTATTCCCAGTTACAAAGTAATCACAAAATGAAAGGGCACATCTAATCACCAAACATGGTTTTGTGTTTGATTTCTAATCTCAACAACAGAGAGATTTAAGTCTAAACATTTTCAAATGAGCCAGCCAGCATATTAAAAAAAAAAAAAAAAAAAAAATCACATATCTGATACAGAGATCAGACCCAGACCAATAGTGGAAATGACGGGGTTGTTAGGAGACTGACCTAGGACACCAGGACAGCAGAGCTCACCTAATAGTTTTCGGCAAGTTTCTTTTATGCCTGAAGGTAAACCTCTGCGACATGAGGCCACCAGGACATTTATTCCAATTCATCAGGAACAGCTCACGGATAAGCAAACAGTACTTGAATAACAGTACCATTTAAATGTTTTTGTTGATCCAGCCTTTAAGCATTTTGTGCCTCCTTAAAAAATAGAAAATACTGTTTGCCTGCCACGCAGAGATTTAAAGAAAAATAAATTAGAAAAAAAAAAAAAAAAATCTATGTATGCAAAGCACAATCATATTTCAGCAATATAATCAACCAGTAAAAGGAATTAACTCCTCAAGAGCATATTTTAGGTTGCTTGTAGGGTTTGATTATGCAATTTATACTCAAAGGAAATTCTCCTTCATTTAGCCCAGGTACACACTGGATTTTTGAGTTATAGGCAACTTTGTAACACCATTGCAAGTAAGGACAAAAAAAAAAAAAAAAAAGGCCAAGTACAAACATCTTCTAGCCATACAGACATCAATGGACCTGATGAAATTCTTAATGAAGAAAGATAACATTTTTAACTGACCTTAACTAAATCTGAAGTTTATCAGTCATTAGCATTGGCCAGTGAACTGTACATACGTTTTTAGTCCTGCTGCTTTAACAGGGCCATATTAGACCAACTTTGTATTGAATGTACAGCAAGGCCACAGCTGTGAAATGCTTCTAGCCTCAGACTTCCGTAGTGCAAGCCATAGGGCCAACACCTTGCAAGACTACGCTGGTCACTCTAGCCAATATTCACTGAATTGCCTGAAAATATTATAAATTATCTTACATTTGACAACCTACTGTCAAAGACTGTTATAGGAAAAAAAAAAAACAAACACCACAACCACCACAACTTACAGATTCTGTAGTAGAAAGATAGATTATTTTACAGATACAAATAAAAGAATTTTAAAATAAAAAGCTAATGCTGCTTAATCATCTTTGTAATTGATTTTTTTTTGTTTGTATTTTGACCATTTCCAAGTAAAAGACAAATCTGTGCAAATACTTCCACAAGACAACATGAGTAAATCACATTGATATTTCATTACAGATGTTTTAATTCCAAAGTTATACTCAATCTGGTGACAAATAAAGATGATATTCTAGAACTAGTCATATATGTATGAAAATATAGTTGATCGTACTTCAGAGAGAATACTTAATATGAGATTTTAGGTTTGTATCTATATTCACAAAATCAACTAAACCAAGACAATATGAGTAACAAGAAATAAACAAATAGATCTCTTCAATGGACACAATAGTATTCCTTTGGTGATTATCTCGGTGATCAAATAAATATGTACAATATTCAGCACAATTCAAAATATTTTTGTTTTGCCAATGTGGTCTGCATACAAATACAAAGATGCATAGGAAATTTTAAAATCCACATAAATTATAAGTTTCATAAACTCTTATTCAATAAACAGTTTCTATTATACTTTAAAACATTGTGGATTTCACATTTGGACTGGAATGTTTTTATTTTAAAAGATAAAGGAGATTTTTCAACATCAGTTCAATTCATTAGTGTATTTTTGCAATTACACTCCAAAAGCTACAATAATTAAAACCATATGCAGAGCACAAATGTCTCATTTTTTATGTTATATTACTTCTTCAGCATTATTATAAGCTCAGCCTGCCTGATGTGAGTCTAATTTTCTACTCAATCTTAGGCTGAATCCCACTGGGAAAGTGAGATATTGTGATTATTAAGAAAAGCAGAGAAAGAAGAGATTAAAGACTCCCTGCTAATGAGTAGAAGAGAAAAGAAAGAGATGTGCCAGTCTACAGTGTAGTACCTCTAAACTGAACTGTCAAGCAATTAATAACAATAGAAAATAAGCAATTGTTCATCATAGAGAAATTTTTAGATGTTCACAGATAAGTGCAGAATGCAAGAAAATCCTGTTAAAAAGAGGAAACACCAAAACAGCCACATACAAAGTGACATTTATTATGTTTGGCTATTTTCCTTACATCCATTGGCAGGATGAATATAATATAGACATCTGATATATCCATTAAATATTTGAAAAAGACAGATGAGTAATGAAGGTCCAGTAAGACACTGCTAGCTTTATTAATTTTATAACCTACCTGTCTTATTAAAATTAGGAAGAGAAATCAGTTTCACTGAGAAGAATGCAGTTTCACTGCAGAGTAGTACCCAGCAACAAAACCATTAAACTGATGGAAGTTGTTTGATGTACTTATTGCGGTTTTTAGCTTTCAGAAGTTCTCATTTACACCCCCTGGACTTCCAGGATTCTAACTCCACCAAATATAGAAAAAGCACTTTTATTACAAAGAAAAATCTCATTGAAGGTTAATCTCATTGAAGGTTGCTATAATGCAAATCTTTTACAGATTGATACTACCATATCACATAAAATATGTCTATTTCATCAGGAGATCTCAAAAACATTTTACAAAGGAGGAACTTCTCCATGTTAGATACAGAAAGTGAGGGAGAAAAGTCAAACAGGTTGCCTCAAATTATCTAATATATTAATATTGCAGGGGTATTAGTTGCAAATTTAAATTCACATTTTTACAAAGTTGTATTTGTAATTAACATGATGAGCTTGATGCTACTTAACAGAATTACAACAAAGACTGATGGAACTGTAGATGTACAGACATCTATTTGATGTAAAATATCCTCGAAGTAAATATGAGAACCTGGAAAACAACTTTCTGACCTTGCCATGTGCAAATACAAACTTCTCTGTTATTCAAGGAAGGTAGAATAAGTAAAACTACGTATTTTTCTCAGTGAAAACTACATCTAGTACAGTATGTCTGTCAACACTTGTTCATGTAAAATTAGTCTGGGCAAAATGCATTACAATTTTCCATCGTCTTTCATAGTACCCTTGAGACTTGTTCTAACTATCAAGAAAGCAGCATGATTAAACCCACAAAATTTGACTATGAGCAAAAGAATAGCAACCATAATATCCAGGTTTACATAATAGCAACACCAGACTGTAAAACCAAAAGAGGCCTTTGTGGTCACCAAAAATTAGCACTCCAAAGGCAACAAAACCTACAAACACATACTGACAAAAATAAATAAATAAATAAATAAAAAGACGTTCTATTCCCTTTAAGCACTTAAGGACTATACAAGTCACCTTGTCATATAAGAGGCCAGTTATTCCATCTTCATAGTTCATGAAGTCTGTTATGCTGTAAGCACTCCCTGTGTGCTTTATATCCAAATGTGGTTGTCTCAATTCTACCATGTTTACGGACGATCTGTGTTGCTCTGTCACTGACCTACGCTCTTCATGTTCAGCTCTCTAAGTCTTTGCATTATCTACACACTAATAAACAACTAACATTGTTGTTTATTCCAGACCACTGATGAGCCCTTCAAACTGTATGGCCATCTCTGATCAAGACCACTGGACCTGTGCCTGCCTAATAACCACTTGACATTCATTTAGCCACTCTTCATTCATGCAGCATGTACTATGATGACTTTATAGTTCTAGGTGCTCAATCAAAATTCTTTGCCAACCCAAGTCCCCCTTTGCCATAAAAGAAATCCTTCCTACATCAACAACTCTTATAACTATCAATCCAAACTGTAATCTCAACAAAAGAGTGTTATTCAGTTTTACAATATCATGTCCATAAATCTATTATCATTACCCTTATTTCATTCTTTATAATTGAGTCCTATATCAGCCATGCCATTATTTTGGCCAAGATGTATGTCAAAGTGACAGGCCTATAGTTAGCATTGAAACCTCCTTCACCATTTCAAAATTTTGGCTCAGCAACAGATTCTTTTCATCTTCTGGAATTTTTCAGTTCCAGATTTATTGAAAAGCAATGGTAATAGTCTACTTAGATCCTACAGTTTTTCTGTAACATTTGGACATTTACAATATAGAAATGCTGATATGAAAATGCCAAATTTTAGCAACCTGTGCACATTATCTTCATTAATTTTCAAAACAAATTACTTCAGCTTCAGCATCACCATACGGCTGTAATACCTTCATTGGAGAATCAGGATTCTGTTTCACTCCTAACTTCGTCTTTTACACATGAACCTTTAACATGCCCCACCTGGGAAAGGAGGCAAGTGAGACAACATGGGAGAAAGGGATGGAAATACACTGCTGTCCAGGCAATAAAGTTGACTACAGAGAGAGAGAAATTTTGATCTCAGAGAACACCGAGAAGGCAAAGGAATTTGTTTCCTACCAAGGGTGAGGACTACTGGGGAATCCTAGAGGTCTGAAGGGATAGCAGCATTTGGGCAGCTTAAGTCTGCAGGCAGCTTAAGTCTGCAGGCACAAATGAAAATCTTAAGCCAGACCTGTTCAAGATGAATCCTTGCAAATCTGAAGTCTTCATCTAGCCTAATTATTTGTTTCATTATCCCATCTCTATCTAATTATTGACCACCTTACAACTCCTTTGTTACTGTTAATGCTTATCTACTTCTGCTTAATCAACAGTTTCCCTAGCAGCACTCTCTTCTCTGCCTCTTCAATCCATGTGGATAAGATCACTGAATACCATTTAACTTGGAATTAGTTATCTTAGCTGAGAAAGGTGTACAGGTTAGCACAGAATTCAGAAAAGAAATTGGTTAAATATGTAGCAAAAATGTTGATTGACTACCACTATTTTTCCTGCATTATTACCCACTTTATGTCTTTTACATATAGCAACAAACTAATACCATCTTTATAACTTATTCCTCTTAAAAAACTTCTTAAAATTCTTAATTCCAATGACCATAGTTTTCTCCTTGTGTCCTTCTGCTTCCTTTACAAATGTCTTCAATTCCTAACTTCTCATTTATATTCATTTATTCATTGCTATCAACTTCCCTTTTTTTCCATTTGTTTCATTATATATTACAGCTGCTTTCTCCGCTGTAAGCCAGGCTAGTTTTTAGCTGTTGAAAAAATTTCATTAAAAAATGCCAATGAACTGACCCTGAAACATTTCACTCAAGACATCCCTAGCTTGATAAAACTTTTGTCAAAACCAGTGAAGGAGTCAGAAACAATTCAGCTTGAATGCCTTGGGACTGCTGCATGGCATGCAGCCTGCCTGGGTTCCTGGCTGAGGAAAAGATCCACCAGGTGCAACAGCAAAGAACAAAAGTTTCTAGTTACTGAAACAGAAAAATAAAAGCAAACAAACAAAACAAAACAGATTGTGATCAATTGAAACCATCACAAATTGGAAAGTCTTCTCCATTTCTCTTTACCTACACCCACCCCTCCACCTCATATGCTTTTGGCATTGTGAGACTGTATATTTCTGATAATCTTTAAAATATTAAGTTAATTCAGTATTCACACTTTTCTGTCTGCCTTCTGACTCCTAGCCATTCCAGCTATAACCCTTATAATGCTCAAGCCCATATTACTGCTTTTTACTGCAGCCTACTTACTTACACAGCAAAATAACAGCCATTCTTCATCTGACTTGCACCAAAGTATCCAGAAAGATTTTAAAACTATTTTACACTGATATCTTTCTTCCTGTCAGAACAAAAGTCTAACACATAGCACACCGGAGTCTGCTATTTCACAACTGTTAAAGCTGGTACAGCTTTATCCTGTCATGATCCTAACGCTTTCTTTCCAATCCCTCTCCATCCTACTGCTTCTTCCTCATTCCAAAAGCCTCTCCAATTTCCTGGTGAGCCAGGAAGCCAAAGCAGCTTCAGAACAGCTACAACTGTTCTGTGTTTTTACAGGGTGGTTCCTAGCAGGCAGATTATGGGGTGGAGGACCATACTGCAAGCACCCAGGAATGTGGCGGGGAGGGTGGAACCACAGGCCAGGCTCATAGTTGTTGAAAACAACAAGAACTGTTTCACTTCAAATTCTCAGTGCTTTAAGGAGGAGAAAAAACAATAAATAAATAAAAATAAAAATCTCTCAAACTCTTTCAAAACAGACACACCTAAATGTGGACCATAAAATTACAAAATCACAATGAAAGTAGTCTAGATCTTAGTACATGCTTGTCTACATTACCACTGTTTACTTAGTTATCCATTGCTCACTCAATTTCAACATGTTGTATTTTTAAATTTGCTCATCTAACTCATCCACTGTCTCAGACAGCAATGGGTGTCTCTCCGGGTGAGAGTGACTGACAGGTGCTGTGCAGTCACATGTGTAATGAATGTCACAGACAACACAAAAGCCTCCTCAGAGAATGCCACTGGGAGAGACAGCTTGTCTTCTGGCAGTTTGTAAATAGAAACCCAGTGGGAGTTACATGGATGCGAGTTACCAGTCACTTTATTCCTGACTGCTCTCTACGGGAATCAAGAGAATAAACAAGTACTTTTCATCACAGCACTTCCCATCCACAGTGGAAGACAATGTCTATGCAAAACAGACCATTACAAAGGCTAATCTTTCTCTCTCTCTCTCTCTTTTTTTTTTTTTTTTAATCAACATCCCAATCATGTTGTTATGACTGCAGTTATAGTCAAATAGATATCACAGACCTAGATTTCCGCAAAATATATTTTTATGATATGCCTATTCTCTTTCAAACAGAGCATACATGCTATACACAAATGGTGGACAGATTCACAAAGAGAAGTCCTTTAGAGAAGCAATAATATGAGCATGGCTTCTCCTGCTTATTTTACTGAGTGTCACCTGGACACTGAGCAGATAGTTTGCCAAGAGCATGCCCTTACATCAATGCAGGAAGCATGCTTTCATATAAGCTGTTCCTATTCAGCAGAATGCACTCCATTGTGTATTTGTTGTGATCCCCTTGTTTCTTTTTAGTTTTTGTTTTTGTTTTTATTGTTTGATTGTGGGTTTCTTTTTATTTTGTTTTTGTTGTTCTCCCTACTGTACCTTTCTAACAAGACAATAGAAGACCAAACATGAGCAGCAATGCCCAGAGTTTTATTCAGTGAAATGTAGATACCAGGAAAGACTTGGAATGCATAGGCAGTTGTTGTCTTTTGGTCTGCAGCTCCCTAAGACAGCTGACAGCCATGAGAGAATTGTATTCTCTAAGGCTATGCTTAGGAGTTGGCACCTGACACAACAGTACACCTTCAGAAAAATGTGTGTATCTGTAAATGCTTAAGAGACAAAAAGCCAGCAGGTGGCACCCAAAAACATGTAGTGGTGCCTAGATGAGAGTGTGACCAACAGATTTTGTGCACTAGACATGCAGTATTTTCTCTCTCAACAATATATCGTGTACAGAACTGGACAAACAAATAAATAAATTTTAGTCAAAGACTGTTTTTTGACCATATTTCAAAGAAGCATGTATGAACACTTAATCTCAGATAAAATAATGTCACATCAATAATGACATCTCAAAAGTCGGGTTCACATAACCCAGCCAGGAAGAATTATGTACTTCCTTCATCCAGTTGCATTTTCTTTTCTTTACAGTACTGTGATTTGCCCATGCACAGGAGATTTTCATGCATGATGGCATTTCTCAGATCTCAAGAGGGAACAAATTGTATCGTTCTTCAGTGACAGGTATATGCTTGTATGGAATTGGCTATTTTTTTCCACTGCCGTCAGAGCTCAGTGGAGAAATACTCCAAATATCTGCAGGCAATTGTCTGTGCCTATTCATGGAAGATGATAACATTTTTGCTGCTTTCTTTTATTATTATTATTTATTTTCTTTCAACATGTAGCCATTTGCTCAATTAGCTTTTGTCCAAGCTCAAAATTGAAGCCATCATCTTACACTGGTAGACATTTAGCCCTAGTTTATTAATGATTAAAACAAGGTTACTTCAATTTATGAAAAGGCTTCTCTAATGGTCACCAGTCTTCTATGTCAATAAATAACAAGAAGTCAGTGCTGCTTGTCATTCCTTGAAAGACACTGAATCCAAGTCTGCCACTTTAAGCGCTACTCTCATTATTTATTCTCTTTCTTCTACACAGCCCGTTATCAAAATAGACTCCCTTTCATATTTCAGTTTTTAAAAGTTTAAAACTCGACATTTACAGGCCTTTTTTCCCCCCTAATTAGGCTTCCTGGGGAAAAAATAAAGAAAAAAAATAAAAAGACAAAAAAATTCAAGGCTGGATCATATTGCTAAAATCTTAGTTCCTACATTTTTGCAGTGCCTTCCCAAGTCTATACCCTACAATTTACTGAGGACCCTATATATGGGTCATTAAGAACAAAGTCCATACTTAATACCTTTTACAAGGCTCACCATATGATCAATCAGACTCTCTAAAGTGACAAGACAGACAGTCAGAGGAGCAGCCACAAGAACAAAGTAAAATATATATATATATATATATATATATATATATATATGCTTACAGCTCTTTCAACTTTTTTTTTTTTTTTAATATGGTCTTCAGTGTTCCCCCAGTATCAGGACACAGTAAGTACAAAAAGCACAAAACAAGTGTACCCCTTTGTACCATCACCACCACAATAAAGAAAAAAAAAAGAAGAAAATAATAAAAAAAAAAAAAAAAATAAAACTCTCAATTCAGATATATATTGCTGTACATTGCTTGTGAGATATAACTATAAACTCTGAAATGAAGACTTAATAAAAATCCATATAGTCCTTCAAGACCCTTCATACCACACAGCCAGTGTTGCCAAAGATGTCTCCTGTTAAGGGAGAAAATGCTACATGCTCAAATTTAATTTTTAAGTGATACAGACCTGTATTTTGTTCCGTCTAGATGGCCAGATGTGATATTTCAGAAGTATCCTATCTTTTCCTCCCCAGAAGAATGATAAATATAGCTTCCACTGCTAAACTGGTTCTGTCCTGTTGCTTTTATTAAATTAAGTACATTGTATATGTATCCAGATAGGCCTAGTTGTTTTTTATTATTATTAATCTCAGTTAATGAGATTGATTGAATTAATAAATTAATTTATTAATTTGATACTTGAATAAATGTAATTTAGTCATGGAATTCTTTGCCTGATTTTACAAAGCGCCTCTTTTGGGTAAGCTACACCCAAATTTTACAGTCCAAATTAAATTACTCTCAACCATGAGGAGATCATTTTCTTCATCAGTCAGAGTACTGGCATAACCAGTTAGACACTCAGATTTCAAAGGTAAGGCTCAAAAATTGTCAACCTGCATGAAATTCTCACATATTTCAGACTTCATGTTTTGCAAGTTTGATTTAAAGAATATTACCACCTCAATTACTCTGCTGCTTTCATTTCCTGTAAAATTTTAATTTAGTTAAAGGTGAAACAAAAAGATATTGAAATATTTATTTCTATTATACAAAAAATCAGGCACTATGTTTTTATTTCCTTCTTCCCCTAATTTCCCTGATGCCAATTCTTTCATGAAGAAATCATTCATATTACTATTAGACTATATGCTTTGCTTATTGGTATAAATTAAATATCAAGTACAAGTGAACTGCATTTTAAACATTAATTAGATATTACATACCTACTGTACAGTGGATGGCAAAAAAGGGCTCTCTGTTGGTCTGTTTTAATTCATTCTGTCTGACGTAAAATATTTTTTCTTTTCTGCAGCTGGATGGTAAAACTTCCAAAATTCTGTCTGTTAAATGAGATTTTAAAAAACATCACTATACAGTAGCAAATTCAGAAAGGCACCTTATTAGAAAATATAACTGGTGAATACTTCTTCTATTGATGAGTCCACTTAATTTGGGGGGGGGAGGGGGGGAATATAAATTTCATTATTCTTTTTTCTGGGTTCCTGCATTTCAACAAAATTCAAAATTTAAAAATCCTACTATTTAAGTTCACTTGTCCCGCTGAGCTAAGTGTCCAGGATTTCTCCATCTGTTCATCAAAAAAAAAAAAAAAAAAAAAAAAAAGTTTTATTAGCCTTAGAAACACTCAGTAAATTATATTGGTGTCAGAATATTTTTACGTGTTATAACCATACATGAAATGTTAACATGTGGAAAAATATTTTCTTTTAATCAGATTTTTATCAAAGAAGTAGAGTCCTTCATTCTAAGATGAGTGACTATAATTAGATGGTTCACTAACCAAACCCTCCTACTCTCCCAGTTTTTGATGCAACTCTAAGTTACTTACTCATACAATAAGTCAATGAGATGCACAATAATGCATCATTAATTTATGCTAGATACTATTCTGTTCCCTTCATATCTGTTGCCATTATCCTCCCACAGCACTCAAGCTAATTCTAATTGATGGTTTCCATCAGCAAATTAAAAAACAATATACTCCAGACTATAGTGATGAAAAACATACAGAATAAAACAATATGTTCTAAGAGAACGCCATACTTTGTTATCTTTATGGTGCAGAATGAAAGACAAATTAGAAGAAAAATGTGATGCAAGTATTTTTATTGCTTTTATGATAATAAGAAGATAGTTCTTATTTGTTTGACTGGATGGTACAAATTCATTGTCCTGTTACAAACTATTGATTTGGCTGAAAATCAGTAGTTGCCCGATTTAACACTTACAGGTGTTTCCTTCTGATAGTTTACATTTGCAATTTAAATTGCATTCAGACAGTTAAATGACTAATCCTCAACTTGTATGCACACTCCTCTTTGGAAAATATAAATCCAGTGTCAAGCACCTTTCTTTGTTAAATACATATTGATGAAAAATTCATTTCTTGTCCTGCTAAATAGAGAATCAAAAAGTTTTTTGCTGAGACAGTAGAAGTGTAGGGGGAGAGGATGGAGTTGGGGAGGTATTTATAAATTGATTTAGTAGGTGTTTCACAGTAATCCTAAATTAACAACATTTTGTTTGGTCTATGTACAGAAGTAACTTTATGCTCTCGCAGGAAAGGGAGGAAAGGAGATGCAGTCTATTTTGAGCGATCTGCACCATGCTGGATCTTACCTGGTCAATAAATAGTTTAGATGCCGTAACAGATAGCAGAACTGCAAGCTAACATGGTTCTCACACCAAGACTGATATTTGTTGTCAGGAAGTAATTATGTTCTTATGAATACAGAGCATGGATCCTTATCACTCACTAATAAGTGCAGGTAAGCAGGGATGCCAGAGCAAGAGGCCGCCACAGCAGCAAAATGGCTCCTGGGCTTGGGACCGAATTTCTGCTTCCTTTCTCTCCTCCCTGCTGTCCCACATGGCTTCCTGCTCTCACCTGTATCCACATACCATCCTCCCCAACCTCTAAGGACTAAACTAGAGGGACTTGTGTCCCTGTTGCTGTCAGGGTCCCCAGGGCACCAGCAGGCCCGCGTGGCTCTGTGCAGCTAGACCTGGGGCTTCCCCTCTGGCACCTCTGGCGCCATTTTAGTTCAGCCCTGTGCCTTCAGCCTGAGCTCCCTCACAGGTGTGCCCATCTCCAGCTCAGCCACATCCATACCCTGCTCAGGCCAGCCTCATGGCTAGTCTCCATCCAGCCCAGAGACCCCCACCTGAGGCTATCATCAAGGAGCTCACCTGGGGGCAGCGGGAGGGCCCTGGCTGCCCACCCCAGTGGCAGCCCCTGCCACTAGACCCCCAGGGAGCAGCCATCCCTTTCCTTGGCCCTCAGGTAAAACAGGTTTATAGCGACTCACCAGCACCAATGATGAACTGCTTTCCAAAGCCATATATGTCAGGTTGTTCAAAAGAGTTTATTGAAGCTGAAGTTAATCCATAAATCACTGGTCGTAAAGCATGGCCAGAAGCAGCAATAAACCTGAGAGAGGAGCTGCAGGTCTGTTCACAGTCTGATGCATCCTGTGACTGAGAGCACACTAGATATAACTGTTCAGGCCAGCCCTTGGTGATACCAAGGGTCATCCTCTTTCTTCATTTTCTTCACCCCCCAAACTGAATAATTTTTGCATGTAAGCATGCTAATTTCACAATCTTATGGTATTTTAAAAGGATCACAAAGCAGGCCAAGCTCAGTTTTGAGTAAGTTACCTACTGCCAATGCTAAACACTTTTGCACATCAAATGTGTTGATGTAATACCACATGCATTATAAGTGAACTTTTATACCAGAAGTTCCACCACGTGAAATAACATTTTTATTCTAATTACTCAAGATAACTTGATTTTGTTTTGATCTCTATTGAAAAAGAGCAGCAATCTCTTAGATAAAGCAATTTACCTACCACCTCTCTGCATAAGAGCTGTAACTTCAGCAAATAATGCCCAACTCCAGGAAAAAAAAAATAAATAGCAGAGCTATCATATGACTGGTTCCTCCTTCCCAGCCCTTCCAAATGCCCACTCTCTGTCACTCCAAAACTAGGCTACAGCAAATTCTTAAATTAGCCTTCCATATTTTACAAATAACTTACCAGATGCCTTCTTCAAATAAGAAACCTTCCTGCATTGCAACTTATAAAATCATAGAGTCATTAAGGTTGGAAAAGACCTTCAAGATGATCTGGTCCAACTATCCCCCTGCCACCACTATCAGCCACTAAACCATGTCCCTAAGCACCAAGTCCAAACTTTACTTGAACATCCCCAGGGACAGTGACTCCACCACCTCCCTGGGCAACATGTTCCAATGCCTGACTTCTCTTTCTGAGAAGAAATGTCTTCTAATTTCCAACCTCAACCTCCCTGGTGCAACTTGAGGCCAAATTTTTCATTTGAAGTCTTGTATGAGGAATGATTTAAGGATTTGGTGCATACACTACAAAGCGTACCAATGTTCAGTTTTAATTCTAAGCATTTCCAATTAAACTATACCTTCAGTAAATAAAATTTGTGTTTTAAAACTCATTGATCTGACAACTGTTTCTCCTGCAGTCCCAAACAATTGGAGCAGAACTTCTTGTGCACAAAGAACTGATGATTCACTGTGCTTCTTTGGCTACTCTGTGTCCACTTTCTTTGCTTTTTAGCTTTGCAACTTTATGTTAAGCACCATTTATCCTGTGCCACATATACCCAGAATATTATCTGGGAAGGAAGTAGTGCTATTTTCCTTACCCTGGTGAGTTTGTCACCTCTCCGTATCATAGAGCAGAGCATGTATGATGGAGCATTCAACTTGGAGCATTGCAAGCTAGCAATGAGATGCAGGCAGTTATTATTGACTGCCTCAAGTATGCATCACAGCATACATTGCTGTGATGCACACGAACCCAATCTCTTGACCTTTTTTCAAATATGAATTCAATGGCATGTGGATATAACCTGCAGAGTGACCTTACAACCAGACTCCATTGCTCCATTCATGAAAGTATGATCTTAAGAGCTGTAGGTGAATGAAAAGGGAGTAAAAGCGCAGTTGTTACCAACCTCAGTCTCCACCAAACCAACAGGAGAGCTCTAGACTTACAGAATAACCAGCAGCCAGCCAAGAGGTTTGAGCAAACACCAGCAGGATGCCATTCAGAGGAACAAATGCCGTTTCTTAAAAAATAGATCACAGCCTGATAGGGAGTCTACAGCTACCAAGCCACACTGTGAGTAGCTGCAGGCATTGATTCTTCTGTCAAAGTGCATCAAAGGAAAGGAGGGGCAAAGGGGAAGAGCACTCTAAAGGCTTCCAGAGACAGAAGGTGGTCGTTTCAGGTTACTGCTATTGAGAGGAAGTATCGTGCATGTGCCATTCATGTTTAGTACCCAATTAATATTTTAAAGACATTCTCAAGCACTTCTTATAATTTTATTATTTTTCACTTCTACTGTTTTAATGCCCTCTGAGAACCTTGAAAATCCAATGTCTTTCCCTATTAATTTTGTCCTATTCTGTTTGACATACTCATTTATCTGAGTTTCTTAGCAAGGCTCAAATTAAAATCTTTTACTTTTCTTCTCCTTTTCTTGTTTGCAAGGTGTGGTTTGCTCCATATGCAGGAGATGAAATATCTTAAAACAAACAGCGTATCACAGGAAGGAGCTCAGCAACTTCAGCTTTTAACTTCCCAGGGCATCATCAAGAGATGAAGGATCTATCCCATGATGAGGTACATTTAAAACACTAACAATGAAACACTGAATAATGAAATAAAAGGATACTGTTTTGGGATAACTTGGGTCCAGGCATTCTGACATTAAAATTTAGATTGCAAGCCCAAAACATCAGAGCATACAAACTTAGCTCCAGTAAACTAGGGCACCCATTACAGAGTTATGGTGGAGATATCAAACCAAAGCTACAGTTCTGAAAGCCCTAACTCACCACCTGCCTGACTTGAAGGTATCTGAAATCTGTATGTTTGTTCTTTTACAAGTTTCTACTATTTTTTAATCTGACAGATGCTTTCTATGCCCAGAACTGCCTCACTTAGGAGGAACTCACACTTTTAAAGCAAACTCGCATGCAGCAGATCTTCATCTGTGCCTACAAGGGGCCAAATCCAACACTATCTTCCACTATACAATCAAAACACAACAACTTGGGATACTTGTTGAGGGGTTCTGTAGGTACCCGATTTGGCAAATAAATTACAGGGCAAAGCTCTCCTAGTAGTCAATGAAAAGGGCATTGCAAAGCAAAAGGTAGACTTAACTTCATTTAGGAAGAGACTGTCTTCCTGCTGACAACCATGGAAGCCTAGCTAGATAATTTTGCTTGGTAAATTAAATGCCTATAGTGAAGTGCTAATGTCAAGTGGTATGAACACTTTCCCTTTGTCCAAGAATGCAAAGAAATGGTGAAAATAGCATTCAATAACCTTTCATTCAGTAACTCAGACCCTCTTCTCTAGGCTGTTCATATCTTGTAGCCACTGACTACTGAATGTTATACAAATACTGCAGTAAGCAGAAAGATAACAACACTCCTTCTTCAGACATGCTCAAGATATGTGAGTCATGGTCTCTCTTATACTATCTCTTTTCTTGTGACTATTTAATCCTTTTATACATTGTTGATCAGCTTCAAGAGCAAAATTAAGATTGCTGTTGAGATGGCAGCCCTAGTCAGATTACTTTATGATTCACTTTACTTTCCTGGTGCCAAAGAGACTATGTATAAAGAAAAACATAGCAATATGACTATCACCCCTGCCTAGTTCTGCTTTTAGAAATACACTGACACACAACTGAGAAAAGTTGGTTAGAAGCACTTACCATTAGGATATATTTCCCTAGAGTGGAGCTGGTGCAAATAGAGATTGCACCTGCTTACAGGTCTGCATAACATGGTAAAGGGTAAGAGTGTGGGAATTCATGCACACCATTTCTTTATTTTCTTCTGATTAGCGTAGCACTTTGCTGTGTTCATTGTGTAATTTTTGGATGACATTTGAGCAATTTAAATCTCCATACACAACACACGGGATCATAGATTAGTTACCCAGGGATCCTTGTGCAGCAAGTACCTTGCAGATATTTATATTCTTTATCATAGCTACCCACAGTGGAAACAGTCACAGCCAGTAATCATGCTGTCAAGAAATAGATGAGTACATGAGAGCTAAAACATGGATAGGAGTGAGAAAGCTGGTTTGGCAGAGCAATGAAGGTGAGGAAGAAGGCTGTTAAGGATTGCTGAGTTATCCTAAAGCATATATTTTTCTCTGAAGAGGATATGGATTTGTTAATCCCAGGTGGTCAAGAGAAACAGCAGAATAATTTCCATTCATTTAACATGGTAGCAATATCATGCATTCTCTAAGCCAGCATATGATAAAGTAACCAAATATGAAGAGAGAAAGAGCAAGGGAGAAACCCACTAAGGATTAAACTGAAAAAGTTGTTTATTACCCTCTTCCTTGGATCACAAGGTCTAAGTAAACTATAAAACTTCAAATTCCATAAACACTTTGGAAAGCGTGTCGCTTTCCAGCATACAGATAAAGATCATATTACATGTAACCTTTGATTTCCTCTAGACTCGGGGATCAAGAATAGAACTCTGGCTTCACATAAATTTGCTTTACAAGTTTTCATACCTTAAAGGAGTTTGCAGAATTATAGCCCATCCTTCAGTGTAGTGAGGAAAGAATGCTTTACATGTATTTTGCTTAGCTTTCCTATTCTGCTGTAAAAAATAAAATAAATAAATAAATAAATTGCCTGCTTACCTTTGTTTCATGACGCAGGTGGGATATCACTAAACCTTATGCAGTCTCACCCTAGTAAAACTACTAGTCTATCTTTTAAAAGTCAAACTCACAAATAAAGCAACGGTTCCCATTACTATTTCTACTAAATCATTGAAAGGTGTTGATATTATCATCTGTCATTCTTTCTCCTAATGCCTGCATCACAGAAGGGTTTAAGGATGTGTCATCACCTTAAATGTAACACAACAATAAGGATTTAATACGTCTTTTCTATAACAATCTTTGGTCCTGAAAAATTAATCTGCTAGAAATAAAAGTCCCACAAAAGCCTGTTATTACTGTTTCTTTTCCATATGATGTTTTTGAGTAGTTAATATTCCTTATATTCCTTATCTATCACCTACTTTTAAAAGCCATTATAAACTTTTAAATGTTTTTTAAATAGTTGAGTTACATTTTTCATAACCTTTCCTCATATAATATGTTCTCCTATGGAGAAAATAAAATTGAAGCTGTATCGGCTACTATTGTTAGGAAGGGTCCACATGTACTGTATACATGTATACCATACCATGTATGGTATACCATACACATGTATGGTATAGGATTTCATTCATGCACTTCTACTTGCAAGTAAGGAACTACTGCTACAGAAACGTGCTATTCCTTGGGAATAAACTGCCCTCCATCACAGTAAAGATTGGATTGACACGTTCACACAAATTTAAGCCAGCAGAATTCAAATAGAAAGGCAAGGGGAGAGAAGCCAAAAGTTACCATTTTTCACAAGTGCACAAACTGAATTTCAGTGCATGGCCTTCACTACTCACTGCTCTCTCTTATCTCTGCAGAGGACTCATGTTATCCAAACAATGGTTATCCAATCTTAAATATATGACTTAAACAAAAATCTGTTTGAAGTAATAGTTTGTTCTATGTGAATAAACACAGGTTGGTTTCTATCTATATTCTCCTTTCTTAAATAGAACTGAAAAGTCATTTACTGAACCTCATTAACGCTCTTCTGGTAGCACAAGGAGGAACAGATGCCCCCTTTAATGATCCCACATTAAATCACTGTGTGAGGAGTGGAATAGTAAAGGTGAACACCAGCAGGGAGCATATATCTAGACATCTGAGCACTACATCCCAGGTATCTTGTGTCTCTCTTGGCCTCTAGAGTCATATTCCATTAGCTAACATATTTATCTCACCCATCTTGCTTAAAATTACAACTTGAAATTAATTTTTATCTTGAAACACACAACAGAATAAGATTTTTCTTTGTTCCTGTATTGAAATGAACACTTGAGAATACTGACTTTTATTTAAAAACAAAACAAAAACAAACAAAACCTTCAACTATGGAACTAATGACATCTAGTCTGATATAACCCTCGGGACCTTCTCAGAACAACACAATAAATCCTGACTCTTACAATCATCATACACAAAACCACACATAAGGCAGCAATCTAACTGCTGCTACACAGGAAGCACATCAGTGCTACCACAACCTTTCCTTCACTAGTGATGGTAACATCTCTTCTCTTTGCATTCCTGTTGACTTGGACCTTTCCTTCCAACCTGATTGAAATTGCCTGGCTGAGTTCAAAAGTTATTGGAGAGTCTGAGGCACAGAAAGAGAGGTCTTAAAACATCACTTCCATAAGACACCTACTAAAAAAGCATTTATAGATACGAAGATGAGAGTTAAAAATGTGAATAAATGCACACTGATACCTTAAAAGAGAGAGAGAACTCCTATCTTTTGAAGACACTATATATTTGAATTCTATATTTAGATGAAGAAAGGAATTCTAAAAACAGTTTAGGAATAGCAATACTAAATATAAGAACATTCTATTTGAATCTGACCGACCATTTTGCTTCCAAAGCACCTTTACTATATCCAGAGAGGAAGGATTCTAAAGAAACTGTTGCATATAGGGGCTTGGCATTAAGAAGGCTGCTTGGTCTAGTCTATGCCTTTTTTCTCAGGTAAGTATTCTGCTGCATATGATGCTCTTTCAGTATATAATAGGACAAGAACAGACTGTAAAGGCTTTGACATTCACTATGCTTGCTTTTTTTTTTTTTTTTCCCTCTTAACTAGTACCCTGATTATGAAAATACAATTAGTCCAGTGGTCTTATTTGTAGACATTAGGTCAAAAAAATAACAGGACATATAGGGTTTCAGGAGACTTAGGTTACCAACATGAATATCACATTCTGCAGATTGTCCTCAGGTGCAAAATACTATAAGCCTAATGTGATTGTAGGATTATTTGATGAACTACATAAAACATGCATTCATTTAAAAAAAATCATTAGCAGGTCATGGATAATTCACAGGTAGAAAAACTGATTAAATCCCACAGCAGTTATATACAATGAATGGATTGACCTGCTCCATTCAGTACATGAGTATTGCAGAAGTCAAGTACATGGGCTCATTCCTGACCCTTCATAGATTTTTGCATATATTATTCTAAGTATTCCATAGATTAGAGCAAGAAAAATATGTTAAGTTAGCAAGCTGCTGCAGAAAAATCTGCAATTACAGTGATTCGTAAACCAAATTCTGAAAATCCTTTATAGGTTCCATTAAAATTTACTTCAAATCTTTTCTTGAATAAGCTGTGCAATACAAAACCAAAGATATTCTATATTTTTATTTGAATTCTTTCAGAATAGTAGTTTACAGGTGCTATTTTGAATCTCTAGCCACATAAATTATTATCAGGTAATTTAGAGTCCTGTTCCAGTAGAGTTACTCCATGTGAGTACTCCTATTGATTCCAGTGGAAGTTCTATTACACTATCTGCTATGAAGTCTTATTTCTTTCTCATTTAAAATCCTCACTGCTGTGTTTGCTCATTTCATTTTATTATTGGTTCAAATCTTTGTGATATTCGAGTAACGTATCCAGAGCAAACTGTTGAAATGAGAGAGAATGCAAATCAGAAAGCTAATGATAAGGATGGTCACTTAAAAAGAGAAGGCTTACCTATTTTATTTGAAGGCTGTTAGGCCTAAAGAAACTTAATCAGTAAATGACACTTAATCTTTCTTAACTCTAATATACCATATAATCTGATTTGTACCCATTGTTTTTATAGAAACCTCTTTGCAATGTAAGCTTAATGCTCCTTAATAATTAAAATTAGTTAAATGCAAAATTGACTGCTTATAGGTACAAGAACTGATTATGTTAATTTAAATTATAAATGCTTTTTCTTCAGAGTGATCATGTATTTTTAAGTCTTTTAGACAATCATACTTCAAGCACATTTGGCACAGAATATATGAACTGATAACTTTCATATGGTAATTGGTTTCCCATTTCATGTAAAGCTTTTTTTTTTTTTTAACCTGAAAGTATCTTTTATTCATTACATAATCTTCTTTACATACAATGGCTATACAAAATATCAGTAATAATCTGTTTCACCCTTTTGATTGTTTTAGAATTTTCTGCAGACCAAAATTTGGTTTTCATGTTTTCTGGCTGCAAGTCTTTCGGTATTTTCCTTGGCTCATTTGCTGCTCACACACAAATCATGAAACTCCGATGTGAATACATGCAGGCCCTGATTCAGTAGAGGTACTTCAAACACCTGTATTTAAGGCTGTCTGTGGCATAAATATGCCTACTTGAATGCTTAAAGCTAGGCAAGCATTTATGTGCTTTGCTGCATCTTGAAGAAACCTGATTTCTTATTCAAGGCGTTATAGCCAGCCATATGAATATGCTCTGAGATAACAGAATGTTAATAATCAGGCAGGTCCCATATATAAAAAGAGTTAATCGAAGAATCAGATCTTAATATATTATCTACAGGCTATTTACAATACAATCTGTGGTATTTTTCCAGCCCTTCATACTGACACTGTTGTATCAGTAGTTACTGTGTAATATATTTGAAATAACTGCTAAGTGCTGGACTCTAGGATGCTCTAACAGTAAAAATGGATGCTTGAGTATCTGCGAAACCTCAGTAAAAACAGCAGAAATGGGATTTAACACTTTTCATTGTAGACATGCATCTCTAATCCAGCCAATTATTTCTTCTTTATAGTTACTGGAGAAATAGATGCTTCTACAGAATTATTTATATCATCATAATGCTGGATATGTACCAGATATCCCCTAAAGCATGTTTCTACTTCTCTCTGCTGACAACAGCAAGAGAATCTAGGGCCACGCTCGTTAAGGCCATAACGCTGCAGATGTCTGGTAGGAGGTGAGATGATTTCCATCTCGATGTACCACTCAAGTTTTTTTCTTAGCTATGATAGACTCAGGAATGCCTAGCATTATCTGACACTTCAAAGCATTCTTCTGATGGAAGAGGATCCATTAAGCTGGACAACACCTGAAGTGGTAATTTTGTGGTAGTTTCTCTTAGTGTTAGGCCCTAAAAGACAACACTACCTGAAATGCAATACACTAGCTTTTGGTGGGTTACTGAATGCCTCATAAGTGCTTGCATGACAGGAATTGCCACAGTATGTTACCCTGCAGACTGACAAGCATCTGAGCAGGAGGTGGCCACAGGGAGACCCTGAGACAGAACGCCCACTGCTCGGTGGGGTGAGGTGGTCGCTAACCCTGAGGATTGTTCCTTCACCAGTTCCCAGCAGATCAAAAACATGGTTGAATTTCCACAGTTGCCAAGGATTTACTATCTCTATAGCTCAAAACGAAAACGTTACCATGTACTTGCTCTTTCTTTGACATCTACCTAATACATAATCACTTAGTAAACTTTCCAATAGAGATCATTAACTGTGAAGCAGAAAAAAAAAATAAAAAAATAAAAAATAAAATAAAAAATAAAGAGTGTTATTTGCATCAAGCTCTGTCCTGCTGCTTGTGGAGGACAGACAGAACAGAAAACTATGCTTTCACTCCTTGACTTACTCCAGTGCGCGTCGCCTGACTGAAATATAGAGAAGGCTACCATTACACAGCAAAAAGTATCAGACTTTGGACTGACCTTACAATGCTATACATAATAAAAAAGTAAAATGATTTGGATGGTAACCAGGAAAGCTCTAATATGAATGAAAATGGAAGAAAATAGGTGAGTGTGAACTTTAAAAAGAGACAATTTTTTTCTGACATTTATTTAGTATTATATTTTACAGTGGAAGAATTCTAACTTGAAAGGTTTGCTTTATTTAGGAACAAAACAGAGCAAATATGCTGCTAACCTGTCTTGAAAGAACCCATGTGTTAGATATTTTTAAAGAGAGAGAGAGAGATTCACAAGACAAAATAATAATACTAATAAAAGCAGTCTTTTAGCCAAGTTTTGACAAAGAAGAAAAAAAAGAAAGAGCAATAATCCAAAAATCCAAACTAATGAATCCAAGAACACCAGTAGTGTATGCTTACATATGAACAGAATTCAGAAAATTGTCTTCTAGGAAGGTGTCTGTTGACCCAAAATTTGAGAGGTCTTGAACATATAAAAATATTTAGTGCTGAGGGAAGAAGCATAATCTACAGTCCAGATAAAATGATTGAACTATTATCACTAGTCCAAACATCGCAACTCCATTGTATTCATTATCCTGTAGTCTATTACAAGTAGACCAGTAGATGCTAGATGGGCATGCAAATACATCAGAGGCTTCCTAACCATTTGCTAGAGGGATGGTGATTTGTCTGACAGTCAATTCTATTAGAACAACAATAGTTTTAGCGTCTTTTTTTTTTTTTTTTTTTTTTCTTTAGTGCAGAAAGAGCTCACGAAGATAAGGTCAGTCTCTTAGAACCGAAATGTCAGACAAATCACCATCCACCTTACAAACTGTGCTCCTGAAGGACACTGGTGTGATTTGTGACTTGAGGAGTTGTTTTTTATTGTTCATATTCCTGAGAAAATCGCTGTGGAGCTCATCTGTTCCAGACCCTGCAATGCCAACACAAGGAACTGACAAAAGACATGGCCACAGAATATGCCGCTCTTTTGTTCCCAGAACAGCACCTTCCAGAGGTCAAAGGAAAACAAGTCTGATAAGCTGATGCCAAGTCATACCTCACTGCAGAGATGGCTGACTGAAAGGGATAAAGTCAAAGATCTATTTGAAGCTTGGATCATCCAGGACATCCTCCACAGCCAATTTCTCAAATATAATATAGGAAGAGAAAAACCACACTGCCTGGATGAAGCTTAGGAGACTGAAAGGATTTCTGAGACTGTTTGCTGAGAAGAATACTTAGCTGAAGTCTCAGTCATTGGTTGATATGAACCAATTTTTAAATGTGAAAAAACAATTTTTTATCCATTTCTTCTCCTGAAATCAAGATAAGTATTAATATGGCTATTTAAAGGGATTTTTTTTTTTTTAATAGACCGTTGTGCATCTTACATTGCAAACTAAAAATTCCTTTAAAACTGGACTGAAACCTGGACACATATAAGAAATTAGGTGATACTATAACAGCTGTCCCACTTTTTAATTCCTAGGTTTCCTCTCATCCATAGCAATGCGATTCAGTTTAGGGCACCTAAATTCTGCAAATATATCATTACCATACTTGCAAAGATAAGAAAGGTCACCAGGAGACTAGATGATCATCTAGAATAGCAGAGTGAAATACAGCTAAATATTTGGCCAAAACAGGACTCCAGACAGGTCATGAGCAGTGAAACACCACCACCACACTTCCTTAATAGCATGCTCACAGGCAGAAGCAGTAGGGTTCAGGGGGCAAGTGTTTGGCAGCAGCATCTTGTTTCATGCTCCCAAGTGCATTTATGGTATTTATGTGACTGAAAAAATCATTCCCATCCTTACTAGCACTTAAAAAAAATAAAAAATACATAGGATAAGCCACCTACAGTAGGAAATATTTCTTACCTGAATCTGGCCTAATTCTGTTTTTTCAACAGACAGACCAAAAAAGGCTAGTTGTACCTTTAAAGTTGGTACTAACATTACTGTCCAATATTCACTTAATTGGGTCACACACCACCATGCCGACTGACAAGGATAATTTGGTTACACAGAGACTGATCTGATTTTGCCCCTATCGTACTTGAAGCAGATATTCCTGTAAAGGTCACCAGTTTTTTTTGTGATGATTAGGTGCATCAGTGCCTCCTGTAAGAAACATGGCTAATGTTGTCTGGTGGATTCTTTCTCAAATTGCATGAATTTCATGTCTCTGTGGAGACAGAAGTCAGCCACTTCACCACAGCATCTGCAACTGTCACAGCTATGAAGTTTTTTTTTAGACTTGTAAAGCTCTTGGAGGGAAATCTCATCTTTATATTACAGATGGAGAACAGGGGCACAGGGAAATGGAGATAAACCAGCCTATGCCACAAAGGATAGCTGAGCCTTAAACAAAAACTGACCCTAGATTTTTAAATTCAAATTAAGTACCTTAGCCACTGGGACCATCCTCCCAGTTGCAAAAATAATTGCATATTAATTAAATAAAAGCTATTAGATGTGCAAGTCTTCCTTATGCACCCATCAGTGAGATTAGCAAGTTTAAATATTGTGTGTCACTAATCTTCAGAGAAGAGTGATTTAAATACATTACTTCATCATATATACAGACATCTTTTCCATTATAATTTTAGAAGGACTTTAACAAATGGAGGATAGGTGGGAGAAAGTGTGTGTTCACATTAAAACTGCTTTTCTGAGAGTCTAGAAAAGCATTGGCTGAGGATCTGTTTTCAATATGTTTGATTTCAATGTACTATTAAAGGTTTTCCCACCTTCTTTTATATTTAGGCACTTTAAGCTGTTAATACATTAGCAGGTTTCAATCCCAATAAAGGTATCTCATGCAGTCTGAAGTAATTTAATTATTTCCACTAAAATTAGTTAAAATTAGTTAAATAGCCATCTTTGAATACAGGTACTTAAAAATTGGGTATTTTTTGTTCAATTCCTCCCTGTCAAAATCAAGCAGGATTATACCATTTTGAAGCCATCAGAGTTGTTAAAATACAAACACAAGTCCAAAATAAAGCTTTTCGAAAGCCTAATAAGATCTATCTAAAAAAATTCAGATCATGGCTATTAAAATATTTCCCTGAGAAAATCAACATTTCAGCCTAGGAACAGCACTGATTAAAAAGCATAAAGATGGATGTTTCAGCAAAATTCTGTTTTGAAGTTTTAAAAATGAGAAAATCTCCTAAAACTTCATTCTTGACTATGTAGATTTTTCTTGTAAAAGATATTAAAGCTTAATAACCGTAAAGTAACAAACTATAAATCAAATAATCAGGACCCAAGGTGGGGGAAAAACCACAAAGACATGGCTTTACACTTCATTTGTAGTTCCTTGACTTTCCAGTTACCAGCATTACACTGTAGAACAGCCTGAGGTCTGCACTAAATTGTGCCTAGCTGCCTGTAGTCCGGAAAAGCAGGTCTAGCTTCAGGAGACTGATGGAATGCAAATATCCTTTATGATAAGCCTTTCATCTGACAGATTCCTCTACACAGAGAAAAATCTTGCCTCAGCAGTTAAACCATCTTTAAAGGCCTTCTGTGAAGGGAAGTTAGTGAAAGACACTGAAAAGCAGTGCCCTCTGTACAGGCAGACATGACAAGGACACTGACATCTCACTCACAATAAATGCAGGAGGGTTTAACCAAACAGTCCTCCTCTTCTTTTTGCTTTTCTTTTTTCCTCTCTAAATCAATCATTTTGTGTCAATCAATAGGTCAGTCCCCAAGCACAGTTTTAATATTCCAGGGAAAGTAATTCAGCTTATCAGTGTTGTGTACATGTGTTTTTTGTTTGTTTGTTTTGGTTTGGTTGTTTGGTTGGTTGTTTTTTGTTTGTTTTTGTTGTTGTTGTTTCTTTGTTGTGTTTTGCTTTAGGAGTTAGTAGTATATGTACTAATTGCTGTTAACAGCAATTAGTACATATACTTGGATAGAATCACAGAATAGTCTAGGTTGGAAGAGAAAGATACTGTCTAAGATACTGTCCATGTATAACATAAAAATATTAGTTACCTTGTAAAAGACAAATGGAGAGAAAATGTTGAATCACAGATGGGATCCCACTTCGTTGCTAGCTATGGAAAAAGTTGAAGTGGTTTTTGCCCTGTTTACATTATATTTTTAATCCATCTGTAAGATACTATAACAATTGGAGAGAAAGCAAATGCCATTGCCTAACCAAAGGAAACTAAATTAGAATAATTAAATTGAATTTCCATCCAATCTCACTAACGGGTATCCTCACCATAATTTATGAACATTTCATTTTGAAATATTTATTGCAATTTTTAAAGGTGGATTGGTAAAGATCACTTCAGCTCTCCACATTACTTCTCTAATGCTCAAGCTTTAATTGAGTTTATCCATCAATGTCGTATACTGTTTGGAGAATGGATGCAGGGCTAGAACTGTTAGCACTGTGTATGGAAGGGCCTTTGATTTAATTAACAATAGTATCTCTGTAGAGAAGTTAAAGGCTATGTTCATTCTGTTCTAATAAATTGGATTCAGGCTCATTGTTTGGATAGAGTGTGGTGAATGATGTTCAGGTCTATTTCTTAGAAGTGGCAGGCATGAAACAGTGATAGGTTGCAGCAGGGTAGTAAGTTTAAACCATTTGAAAAAATGATTACCTCACCTTATTAGAAATGAACCAGTAGTGCTATGCTATGCATTTGTCAATGAAACACGATTGTTTTCTTGGCTGCTTTCACCTGCAAGGATGACAATTTAGTTTCAAAAACAACACTGCAAATATAGGTATGGTCTTCTGTCTTGAATGCATGAGATGCTATTTGTTGTTTTTGCCTTGGCAGCTGACACTGGAAAAGCAGAGTTAAGATAATCACTCATGTGAGGTATGTAGTCAAGGGAGACCAAGATCCTTTGAATGTTTTTTGATGTTGTCAAATGAGCCTCATTCAGCTTCATTGTTTTTAACACACCTTAAGTTATTTTGCATTTTGTACTCCACCGAGCATCTTTAAAATGGTAGGTTTTGTTTGCTAAAAACAAACAAAAATCAACCACATTCTGGTTAATGCATGAAGCATAGAGTTGAACTTGGACCATATGATAAGGAGAAGGTAATGCACACTTAAGTTCCTGGTAAGTACAGTTAAAAACCCAGCACAGGTGAAACTGTTTTCCAATATCTGATTAAGGTACAGAATGCAACACTAAAGGAGTGCATGGTATCTTCTCCTTTTCAGAGTGACTTCTATCTACTGTCAGAGAACTGTATTTTGTGTGCCATATAGTTATTGAAACACTGTTAGAATATACTTTCTGCATCTTAGGTGATGCCTATGCATTTTGTCACTTTAAAAAAATATGATAGAAACATGTAGGAAATAGTGCTCTAGAGGCAAAAGAGAGACACTGTCCAACTAAGGCCCTGTGCTCAGTTGAATTATACCAACTGTGAGAGTGGTCTTGAACACTCAACAAGAGTTCAGATAACATGTAATCATAGGGTTAAATCCATACAACCATATTCACCTCAACTTTTTTTTTTTGCAATTAAATCCTATAAGCAAATCTTCTGAGACTAACAAGAAATTTCTGCCCTGAGCTGCTTTTTAAAACAGTCAGTCGTGACATAACAGATTACAGCAGGGAGCAGGCAGTACCAACATGCGACAGAAGCAGCAGTAACAGCAGTTAACAGTGGTTCTCATTTTAATCCAGAAATCTTATGTTTTTATGTCAAACAATGAGGAGCAAGAACCTTGCAGAAAGATAAATGGAACACATTGTTTCTGAAGTAGAAATACACTGATCAGTACCAAAAGGGAGAACTGGTGGTTTTAAACAGAACATGCCAACTGAGAAAAGAGCAAGAACCAACGCTAAATGCTTCAGCACGAGCTGATAAGAGATTCTAAACTACTGATTCTATCTTTTATCTTCCTAGACTATGTGAGCTAGCAAATAAGCAGCAGGACAACATCAAAACCAAACAAAACTATTCAATAGGGAGGACAAAGATCAAAGTAGTCTTGAATGTATTTTATCCTTGTTTCCTACTGGTAAGTATTATTAACTGGGAGCATAATATGAAGGCATGAAAGCAAAACAGTCACGCATCTTGCACTGAAAGACCATCACATAACATCTAATTAGAGCATCTAACAACATACTAGCATAGGTTTAAAGAAATAAAGCTGAATCCTCTGTGAGTGGTTCGCTTTGTTTTGCTTTCACTTGGAAATAAAAATAATAGAACATAAGATGTCACCATCAATAAATAGGGATTATTAAATGCCTCTTATTAAAGATGATAACATTTCACATACTATAGAAATACTATTTGAATTCAGTAGTCAGATGAATAATCCTCGAGTCAGGCTAAGCACTGCTCGATTCAATACAGCATTAATGAAGTAACAGTAAGAATTATCCATGTAAAAATTCTCCCTTGATGGTAAAGTAAGGTCAGTTTTAGTTCCCAGAAAAATAACAATTTCTATACTGCACTTAATTACCACGAGACCCGAAACTGGAAAAAATAAACACTATTTTACATGGTATTCCATTGACTTGCTTTTCTATGGGAAAGGTATATGTATAAATCATGAATCTATTTAAATTCATGAAACTAAGGAATGTTTAGTATTTCAAGCAGCATATAATCAAACATTATACATATATTTAAAGTATTTTTTACTGTCAAAGTTTACCTTCTTGTTGGCTGCACACCTCTTCCTACTTTTTGAATATTGTTGAAGAAGCATGGTCCTGAGAGACCTTTATCTTTTTAAAGAAATGTTCCATGATTCAGGAAGGAAGGTCAAGATTAAGTCATTATACACATTTATTAAGGGAAGATCTTCAGGTAATATAAACTAACAAAAGTCATAAAAGGGCCTATAACAACTTCAACAAGGTGACCTCCCTGGTCATATATTTGTAATTCAAAGTTTTTCAACTTTGTAAACCTGCAGGCCTTGAATTTTTCCAGTGAAGATGCAGTGTAAACATACATTGACTTTGCTTCCGTTTTCCCTAATTGCCTTTATCAATTTCATTGAAAACAATCTACAGATGCTCATCCATTCATTGGATGAGGTCCAAACAGTCCAAACAAGATTAGTATCCCAGTTACAAGCTCATCAGTCAAGCAGTCTCCAGTAAGCAGACTGCCGGTGCTCTTTGGAGACCTTTTATTTCAGTTCACTCCCTTACTCCCCTCAGGACACTGGACTGTAGATACTTTAAAGTTCTGGTATTCATTCTTTAATGCATATTTTTCACACAGAAGTCAGTCAGTAAATACTGGCTTCCACAAGGTTCAAGCAATCTTTATTTTTCTTAAGGAAAAAATTGAGTGAGGAAGAAACACAGAACAGGCTGTCCAGAGAGGTTGTAGAATCTCCATCCTTGGAGTTAATCAGCACCCAACTTGACATGGCCCTGAGCAACCTGCTCCAACTGCGCATGCTTTTAACTGAGGCTGGATTAGATGACTTCTGGTAGTCCATTCCAACCCACTTGATTCTGTGACTGTGCTGGAGGTGACATTGCATAGGTGTTTTAGACACTCCTAGACATTCATCAACTGTGCAATATTTCCATCATAATTTTCTAGTGATCTTCCAGCTTCCACAGCTTTACCTATTGTAATATTTGTGCTGTCCCATTGCTATACCTTTATAAATTCACCCAAACCAAACATTCCCCCAGAATAACAGCCAGGGTAACTGCTCTTCTGGGTTAAATTTAATTTGAGCAAAATCGTATGTGTATCATTGCCCAGTAATTAAATTCAGTGTCACAGGTGGAGGTCACAGACGCAGTATCAGCAATAGGTAGATAATCATCCAGTTACTGGAAATAGTGGTATTTCTAATGGGCTCAGCGTAGCTGCCCAGAAAGCAAAATATATTCCCTGAGGGCTAGAGGATTTGGGCTTATTCTTCATAGTCCTGCTAATATTCTTAAGGTAGCACGGAAGGTCTTGGAATAGGTCACAGAAATTTCCAGAAAACAGTCCTAGAAATACGATGCCAATGAAGCTTATAAATGCTGTACTTCAGAGCCCAAACAGCACAAATTCAATGCTCATGCTGTGCTACATTTACTAACATCACTATCATCTTGTCTACAATCTGGATACTCCTAAGACACAGAAATCACAGTCAGGCACCTGCCTGCCTTTGCCCATTAATTTTCATGTAAGAAGTCTTTATATGTATATATATTTAATGGAATTGTATCATAACAAATTGAGTGATTTTCCCTCTACAGAAACGCGATGATTTAGGCTTAGTACTGAGCATGCACACACAATCCCAGTGACTGGTCATTTTTTCTTTTATTTCACTAAGTTGCAGTTTAGATCACATAAGTCATACAAGCTATGTAAATTCACCCTCATTTAAAGATGCATAAGTTGGATTCATTGTTTTCCAAAATGTAATGCCACATTCTTTACAAATTACTTTAATTCTTCGTTCCTCAATGCACGGTTTTGCATTTGCTCAGTGACAGTTAGGTACCTCATGATTTACTATTCCATCAATCTTAGCTTCACCTGTAAATGAGACCACAATTATTTTAGATTTTCTTTCAGAAACACTGAATAATAAGGGGCTGTTTCACGGACAAACAAAAATTGCTGAAAAAAAAATCCTCTGAATATTAAAACTGATAATAAAGTATTGAGATACACTCATTCTAACAGAAATGATAATTATTACAACATTGATATTTTATAGTGCTGCTTTATTAATTAGGATACCTGCTGTTTATAGGTACATGACAAAAACCCTTCATGTCTATGGACATGTATATGAGTCTCAATATTCTTCTGCTCTCTGCAAGTACAAGTTTGAAATCCTAAGGCCTCTATCTGTAATAGCTAGTTTACCTGAAAATAATAATAATAAAAATTAGCAGTTTATCAGCTTGCTGAGTTAGATTGCTATGTAATTCAAGGTTCTGTGTCAATACCAGTGTGGTTCCATGTGATAGATTTTTTTTCCTGCTTACTTCAAAAAATAAAAAATAAATATCCAGGCTTAATAATTGTGTTAGAGGTCAAGACTGAGAGGCAAAGCACTCCAAAGGGTATGCAATAAAACAAAGGTGTATGTTCCAACGCAGTTCAGGTCCTTTAGGCACAAACAGGTCTTTGAATGCTGCCTTGCATGAGTATACACTGATCTTTTTCCTTTCCTTCTCATTTGTTGTTGCTCCCCATCCAAAAAGACCCACTTTCTTTCATATGAAAAAGCCAAACTCTGTGACTGAATCAGTTTTCTCCTACAGAAAATAAGAATGGTGTTATCAAAACAGATCCATCTACTCTAGTACCATCTCCCCAGTGACCCTGGTACTGACCAACAGTGGACATACGGTTACAGTATAAGAACAAAGTGAGACTATAGTGGAAGAGAAAAAGAAAAAGAAAAAGAAAAAGAAAAAGAAAAAGAAAAAGAAA